>NW_026126563.1:6640000-6980000 GCF_943737965.1 Phodopus roborovskii
AGAAACAACAGGCTAAAAGTTCTACACGGGAGAAAGTCGAAAAGGGCATTTGTGCGGTGGAATCTTCTAGAAAGGCATCCCCACCCTCACCCCCACAGTCTTTACTCAGGAGCTTCTGTGAACCAGTTTCCTCAGACTTTGAAAGAAAGCCCTGTTCGGTTCTGATTTTCAGTTATAGATGCCCGGAACCCACCAGTGGAACTGGCTTCCTGCAGGGCACACACCAAATCTGTCTTTAACTGTGTGGGGAGAGTAAGAAACATAAAAAGATATTTTCTCAGCACCTGTTTGTGCTAAATAGCACCCAACTGGCACACTTCTGGGGATGGCGTAGAACCACTCTGAGAGATGTACACATACGCTCCCTTTGCTGCCCAGCTCCAATTACTACAGCACAGCAATGCCTCTGTTTGCAGCAGGGTCCAGGAGTCAAGGGCTTGGTCCTACGTGGATCCCACTTAGAATCCTCCATAAGCCCAGAAGTTTGCCCCTCCCCAACCCAGTAGAGCAAGAAACCCAGGATGTGGATTTTACAAAGGGAGCTTGCATTTCCAAAACAGAAAATGTTCTAGCGTTTTTTCTCAAAGCCTTTTACACTATAGTTTGTATATTTTGTAAGATTTCCTGGTTGTTGTTCAAGATACCAAAATACAACAGAGAACCATACTTTAATTGAAATATATGTGTGGGGAGTGTTAAGGGACAGGGTTTCTCTGTGTTACAGCCCTGGCTGTCCTATCCGAGCCATCTCTATGAAGGGAAAACATAGGCTGTAATGAGAGGCTTGTTGCTGTTCTAACTAGAGGCTGAGCCCCAGGCAGAAAGGCAGTCCTTAGAAAGGAATAGCTGGCCAAGCCCATTAAGGAAGAAACTCCTGGATCATTTCATTAGAATCGACTCCCCTTTATGATCCAGGCCTGATGATTTCTAAGATTTGAGTTACTTTTTGCAGTTTTATTTTGGATTTTAAATTTCAGTTTTAAGTTTTTATTTATTCTTTGGGGATTTTACATAGCATGTCTTGATCATAGCTCACCATTCTCTGGGTTCTGCCGCCAACCCCTTGCTTCATCCACCAAGCTTTGTGCCTTTTTGTTGTTACACCCATGTGTCCTCGGATATGTGGTCCTCCACTCAAGTGTGCTAACCCTGCTAAAGAGCGAAAACCACACACTGCCAGCCAACAGTAGGCAGTAGCATCACAGCTAAGGATGGGATTTCATCCCCTCCCTCTGCCTGCTGGGTTTGATCTGGCTCAAGCTTGCACAGGACTTGTGGGCGCTGTCACAACCACTATGAATTCATATGTGCCCCGCCCTGCTGCATCCAGAAGACACCACCTCCAGCTCTTACTCTTTCTGCCTCTTTTTTCCCACTGGTCTCTCACCCTCCGGAGGAAGACTGCATTCCATTTAAGGCTTGAGCATTCTTCAGTCCCTTATTTTCTGGGTCTTAGCCGGTTGTGGGGTCTCTGTGTTAATCTACTGCAAATAGAGGCTTCTCTGATGACAGGCGTGTGACGCGTTAATCTGCAGGTATAACAATCAGTCGGTAGGAGTTGATTTAATACTACATCCATTTAGCAGAGTATTAGTGATAGGTTCTTCCTTAGAACCCATGACCTTTCTAGCCACAGGCTCTTACTTACATGTATATCTGGATGTCAGTGTGTGGGTCTGTGTACATACAGTGTTATCACCCACTAGGCAAGACAAACGTGCCCGGTCCCCTGGAGCTGGGGTCACAGCCAGTTGTGAGCTGTCTGATGTGGATGCTGGAACCTGGACTCAGGTCCTCCCTAAGAGCAGCAAGTGCTCTTACTTACTGAGCCATCTCTCCAGGCCCTGATGTTTGCGGTTTGTTCATTTGTTTTTAGTTCCACTACTTGACATAACATGTGACATAGAGTAGGAGTAATGAACCTAAAATTAAAATGATCAAGGACAATGTCTAGCTTAGTGTAATGAAGGTAGCAGATGAGAGAAATAAGGGAAATATTCACATATTTAAAAAATTAGATTGACTTTTTTCCTCATGTATGTATAGTTATTCACACATATGGTTTGTTTTATTTTACATTTAGAGTATTTAAATGTATCATATTTTAATTTTACTTTTTCCTTTGATCTTGTAGTATAACTTATGTGAAATAGCTAACTCTAATTCCTAGTAAAGATTTAGGAAACCTCTAAAATAATACCTAAATTATTATAATTCAAGCCCAACTCTCCATATAAGAATCATAAGGTATAAATTTCTAAACACATTAGTCATAATGGCCCAGATGCCTGTCAACTCACAAATAGTTAAATAAAATGAGACATATCTATAAAATGGAATATTGCTTGGCAAACAAAAAAGTCACTAACACACGTTACACTACTGATGAAGCTAAAATACATTGCTGTAAGGAAAAGAAGCCATCATGAGAGCCCTCACGCCATCCAACTCTGTTTATGTGAGATGTCCACAGGGGAAAACCTACAGACATGGAAGATGGATAAGTGCTTCCTGGGTACTGAAATGCTCATGGGAAATGGAGAGTGAACGCCCATAGGTGTGGAGTTTCTTTATAGAGTAATCAGCGTGTACTAACATTGATTATAGTGCTGGATTGCACAAATCTGTGATTATGCTGAAGTCAGTGAGTCGTATACGTTCCTTGAGTGAACTGCGTGGTGTGTGAATTTTACCTCAGTGAAATAGCCCTGCAAAATAAGACTTCCACCCCTTTCCGCCCCAGCCCCATTGGTGTGAATGTTATCAGTTGGTCTAGAATTTAAGTAGCCTGTCCGGAATGTTTGATATACAAACTTCTCTCATGCATTATACATTTGGCTTAAACAATAGTAGCCAGTGCCTGGGAAGAGGGCAGCTTACTCCATCACCCAGGGGTGAGAACTCTGCAAATTACCAACAGGACGGTTCACTGAAGCAGGTAATGGATAGCTCCGTGCCAGCAAGGAAGCCATGGCGAATGAGTGTGAGAGTTCATACGGTCTGCTTGCTAATTATGGCCACTTGGAACAGTATTTTAAGTGCTCTTAAGAACCCTGAAAGTCAGGGGCTTGGTCGATGGCAGGACACAGGTGGACACACACAAAGGTGCTTAGCATTAGCAACAACCAACATGAAATCTAATGTCTACACAACCTGTAGCTGTATTCCCGTTGAACAACCACGTTACGGCGAGAGTCATAGACCATGTTTCCAAGTGGGTTCTGTATGTGTGCGCATCTGTGCTGTGGGCACACGTGTCCATTTGTGTGGCATGGGTCGGTGTATCAAGACCCTGTGCCCTTCTTGTCTGGGTTAGAGTACCTGAAAAGAACCTAGAAGGAAAAATGTATGTGATGAACTCTGTGGGGACAAAGCTTGACAATTTGTATTTAGCAGATAAAAACAGTCTGGTGGATTTGTTTCCTTGGATCCCCACCCTGGTCTTGCAGAATCTTCCCCTCTGGAGAATTTTCTTGGAAAAGCGCCCTGTAGCCCTGAAGGCTGCTCTACCTTCTGTGATGTGGAGAGATGGCTAACCCTGCCGAACTTCCTCCGTGCTCCCGGATGCTTTTTCTTTCCAGGAACCTGAGGACGGCAGATGCTCCTGGCCTGACGCCTATCAAGCACACCTGAAGAGACAGAGCACACCGGAAGGGGAGGTTCGCCTGCAAGGCAAGGGCACGTGTGTCAAGACACACAGAACCACCCTGTACAGAGAGTGTTTGAAAAATATACCCCATGGTGACCTCTGGCCTCCATACACACTCACAAACCCACACCTAAACACAAGAGACCCAGCTTCCAGGAGAAACGACCGTGTGCTGGCTAGTCTTATGTCATCTTGACACACGAGCTAGAGTCAACCTAAATGAGGACAACTCACTTGAGGAAACGCCTCCATAAGATCCAACTGTAAGGCATTTTCTTAATTGAAGACTTATGGGAGAAGGCCCAGCTGATAAGGGGTGGTGCCATCCCTAGGCCAATGGTCCTGGGTTCTATAACAAAGCAGGCTGAGCAAGGCATGGGAAGCAAGCCAGGAAGCAGCTCCCCTCCACGGCCTTCTGCATCAGCTCCTGCCTCCAGCATCCTTCCATGTTTGACTTCCCTCCGTGATGAACAGCATTGCTGAAGTGTAAGCTGAATAAACCCTTTCCTCCCCAGCTGGCATTTTTGGTCATGGTACTTCGGGTAGCAATGGAGACCCTAGACACACAGGGATCGCACGACTGCCGTGCGTGGAAGTCTGTTCCCACAGCGCCTGTGCTGTCTGTCCTGCCCTCTTTCCTGCCGACCCTGAGTCTGGCAGATCGGCATGCCTGAGACACAGGGGCTCTGACTGGGCTTGAGGGGATGACTCTTCCCTCCCTTCGTCTGCTCTGATCACCGGCTAGCGTGCTGTCAGTATCAGGGCCAAAAGAATAACCAGAGTATGTGCCTGTCAACGCCACTGTCACCATCTGTAACTTGGTAAGAGGTGCGTGGGTACCACAGTCCATCGGTCTCCCAAGCAGGCTTCCCCAACAAAAATGACTGACTTGCAAAATCTTTCCATTCACCCAAGGGCCATCAGACGTTTGGGAGCTGTCACCAGGAGCTCCCGAACGCCACGGCAGCCACAGCCAAACCAGCCTCACTGGGACTGTCCAAATGTTCCTGGCCTGCTGGCCTCCCTGCACACTCACAGTGTCCTGGCCTTCAGAAGAGGCTTCAGTTGAGGAAAACTTTGGCAAGTGCGCATCCTGTGCCGTTCCTGTGTGCAGACGGGCTTCGGGAACACGCCCTTCCCATGCACTTGCCTAACTGATCACTTCCCCTGTGGCCCTATGTTACATCTGTGCCACAGGACACAGCACCAGAGAAGTTGTCATCCACCTACCTGGGCCGCTCATGCTGGCTCTCAAGCCTTCCTGCTTCTGGTTTCAAAAGCCAGCCCCGTTCCAAATGCACTGGCTTATTCCAAGGTTTTTAAGTACTTCGGCAAGATCTTCCCCCTCGCTTTTCTGTAATAATCAGCGAGGAGGGAGATAGAGCGACTGCTAACAGCTGGTCTGGGTTCCTCGGCAAGCGGGTCTTTGTGAGCACTCTCCATAGCTTGCAGAATTATGCATATTTTCTATGTTCCACATTTGGTTCCAGAGACACTGTTATGAGTACCATATAGCATGGTTAAAAATGTTTCGCTTTCATTTCTGAGTCTTTAATTTTATGTTTGAGCTCTGCATAAAAATAGCTTGTAATTGCTTTTTGACAGTAATAAGGCTGAGATTGTGACTCAAATATCTGAGATATTATGTTCTTTTGTAATTGTATTCAATGAAAACATAGCTCAATATGGAGCATGAAAAAAAAAATCGCAGTGTAATTTGTACATTCTACCAGCGCCATGAAAGTTACATCGAGATTCAGGCACCGTGAGGCCTGAGGAATAGCTTTTTAACAAAGCTCTGCTTTGGGGGTTTTGGTGTAGGGGTGTTGGTTTGGGTTGGGTTGGGTTTGGGGGTAGGAATGCAGTGTGGCTGAGTGTGTTGGCTGGTGTTTGCATGTCTGAGGATGTGTGTGTGTGTGTGTGTGTGTGTGTGTGTGTGTGTGTATTCAGGGGCGCATTTGAGCGTGTGCAGAGACATACGGAGGCCCAAGGTTGACATCAGGTGACTTCTTAAATCAATCCCCACTTTACTGAAGCAGGGTCCCTCACCGGACCCGGAGCATGCCTAGTCTGACTAGCTAGTTTGTTCCCGGGTCTCCTGTTCATGCGTCTGTGTGCTGGGATTTCGGGCAATTGTCACACCTACTGGACTCTTACCTGGGTTTCAGCATCACACCAGCTGGAGGTGTAGCAGTAGACATCCAGTGCTGAAACTATCTCTTCAAACTACATACACATTAGTGCAGACATCTCACATCCTTTGAAAGTTGACTAGGAAGCCAGGATGAGACTCACATCCTTCCCTGGCCAGCTTACACGAGGGCCTTAGATGGGTCATGCAGAGGCAACATCCCTGATTAGTGAACATTATTCTTTTTAGATTGAAGTATTGCCCCCAATGAAGCATCAGTAAGTTCCAGACAGAAGCCTGCAGCTCCCCAGGATGCCCAGGACAGGAAGGTGAGCAATCAGTCTCATGATTCACTTTTATTATCTATTCAACATCCTTCCAAAATTCTGTGGCAGTGTGAGCTTCCAGTGTTCACTGTCCTTGGCCACTGCTTCTCCACACATGCGCCTGACCAGATGTGTGCCACAGCTCTCCAACTGTGTTAATCCATTTGCACTGCTGTCACAAAATTGCCCATGGCTGAATAATCGTAAAGAAGAGAAAAATGTTTCTCACAGTCCTAGAGCCTGGGAAGTCCCAGGTCAAGGTGCTGGGGAGTTCAGTGCCTGCTGGGGGCTGCGTTCTCTAGAACATGATGGACAGCAGAAGGACAAGGGAGCCAAAACCTTAAGTCCAGCTCCCGGGAAGACCCCAGATCACTTCCAGACCACAGTATTAGACTACCTGCATTTTGTAATCGATACTGTAAGATCATCCCCCTCACAGGAGTTGAACAAGGTGATGCCACAGTCCAGACATCCACTGAGCATTAGAGCCTGAGGCTAGAGATAGGAAAGGCAGGCCCAGGCTGTCTGCATAGAGCTTGCATTCCAGTAAGGAAAAACAAAAATGTCATGGCCCAAAGTGCAGGATGGAGTGTAAAGTGTGAGGGAAACAGCCCGGCAAAGCAGGCCAGGCTTGGGTATTTCTTCTCTAGGGAAACTGCTGACTTGTGAATGAAAGCAGATTCTTTGAGGCTGGGCCCTGTCTGCCACCTGATCAAGAGCAGTTCCAGAAAAGACTGGGTTCTCCAGGCTGTTCTCCTGGCACCAAACAGCAACCTTGGAGCACCCCAAAGCCCAACTTCTTAGCCTATACCATACTTTCTCCATGCCCCTTATTACTGCACCTGCTATCGGCCCTTCTAGCCTGCCAGGAACCTGGATAGAGAAGGATTCTGCAGCTACCCATCCCTTCACGCCCTTGCCCCCTCCAGCCCACCCTCCCCGTCTGTTAGAATGATCCAGAGCACAACTACTTATGTTGCTCCCCCAGCTAGTAATCTTCCATGCTCCCTTTGTTTGCAAGATGGAAATCCAGTGGGAATGAAGAAAGGATGCCGCCCATGTGTAGCCATGCTCAGTCAGAGCCACAACTCAGGGTTTCCCCTGGACTCCTCAGTTATATCCTGTAGGGACAGATAAAGATGCTGGGCGTGAGTGAAGGCTCAATGGCTCAACACTTGCCTAGTGTTGTAATTTTAAAGGTCCCACCACACAACAGGACTCACACAGGAGGTTTACTGGAAGAGGAGAGAGAGGAGGGACAGAAAAAGAGGCAGGGGGGCAAAGACTGGTCTGTGGGGACAAGAGTGGTGGAGGAGAGAAGGATGGGAGGTGGGCAGGGCCTTTTTCAGTGGGAACATAGCGAGTGTGCACAGGTGGTGCTCTTAGTGGCTGCAGCTGAGGGCGTATCCTGTCAGAACCCCAAGGGCAGCCCAGTGCAGCCAGTGCAGGTGCCTGAATACTAACACCTAGCATGTACAAGGAGCTAGGGTTCAGTCCTCATTTCTTAGAAAAAAAAAAGAGCAGGATACACATAAATATGGAAATATAAAAGTGAGAAAAGCAGTGTGTGTGTGTGTGTGTGTGTGTAAAGAAACGTGTAATGCATATACACGGCTGCGACAATAAAAATTCAAACCAGCAATAAAATATAAGGCAACAATAAAAGTAAAGAAAGAGGAAGGTGGGGAGCCAAGCGTCACTTCAGCAAAAGCACCGACAATCCTACACTAATATCACCTTTGAAATTAAAGTTTCCAGAGCTTTACAATGAAATTTATGTCAAATTAATTTCTGGGACTCAATGAAGCTGAAAATGAATTCACAATGAGGTACACTTAGCAGGAGTGTGGAGGGGCAAGGAGGGGATGATCAAAGAGGTCCCCTTCCTGCCGTTAGCTCTAATTTCCTGATTATGACACCTCTTCTCACACAACACATAATCTAAGAAATGATATGCTTTTACAATTACTGTACATGCAGAATGTGTAACCAAATGGAAGTTGAATATTGCTATGTTATTATGATCCGTACTATTATTAGTTGGGAATCAACAATGTTCATAATCTTGAGGTATAATGAAGAGAGCTTGTGAGCTACAGATTGATACTTTAATTTAGGCATACTTATAATTCTAATATAATACATACAACAGCCTGGGAAAATGATTATCTCAGAGTGGAAGAATTCCTTAAAATGCATACTTCTGCTTCCCTCTCTTCCCAACTGCAGGCCAACAGGTGAGGAAGTTAATATTTCCTATCAAACAGTTCCTGTTCTTCATGTACGATATTAATAAAATTTAAAATCTAGTTAAAAGAAATTTAGTTTTTTCATTAAAATCGTCCTGTAATGAGCCAGTCATGGTGTTGCATGCCTGCAATTCCAGCACCAGAGAGGTGGAGGCAGGGGAATCCGGAATTCAAGCCCATTCTCAACTAAATAGCAAACTCTAGGCTACCTGAAACCGTGCCTCAGAAAAACAAACAAGCCCAAAGGTTCTGTAAGCATTCTTAAAATCCGTGCCATTTCTTTTCTCCAGTTACCATGCATTCATACCTTGATTTCACAAGCATCTGCATCTGGGCCAAATGATTTAGAGAGAGAGGGAGAGAGGGAGAGAGAGAGAACGTACTGTTTAATCTCATTCAAATCTCAGAATTCTAAGATAGGCATTTGCATCCTCTCTTCCTAAACAATACAGCAAACAAGGCACACACGGCTAACAGTGTCTGTGTCCTAAACAGGCCTGTGACTATGTGCAGTGTGTCCTAAGCAGGCCTGTGACTATGTGCAGTTGCCTACTAAGTCAACCCCCTAGCCAAGCCATCCCTGGGAGAACTATCTGGGGAGTAGCCTGTAGGTTACAAGAGACAACCACCAGAACTGAGTCCCACAAAACTAGGTGTGTGGTGTGGCTGCTTTCCTGATAGAGACAGAGCACCCACCTCTGTCAGGACATGTGTCCTCTGTGAGGAACAAACAGTCTTCAGGCAGCCTAGAGCAGGCTGCCAGTGGGTGGGCAGCTCTCTGTGTGTCATATGGAAGCCGTGATGTTACTGCATGGATGTTGAGGTATAGATTGAGTATAATTGAATCAATAATACAGGGCAGCAGATAATTATCTATTCATAGATAATTCACAAGGCAGCTACGGCTTCAGAGCTGTCAGGTATCATTTCTGTCATCTAGGAAAGCATCCTAGACCTACTGCAACGGTTCAGGTCCCTCTACCTCTGCCCCAGGGGGGCTGGGGAGTGGGGGGGAGGCCTTTCCTAGCTTGCATCCCTCCTGTTCCTGCCTAATCTGCCTCAACTTCCCCTTGCAACAGTGTTTACTTTTCTTCCTTTTCCAATGTTTGTTTCTTTATCTAAACTGTGAGCCCCTTTATAGATGAAACCATGGTATAATCATGCAGAGAATGAGCTAAATTAACTTTAAAAGCTCATTTATTCGCCCTTACCACGAACATAAAATCTACTGAACTGGTGCATTTTTAACTAGACATGCTAGATATTCCTTCCCACCTCTTGAAGAATACAAAGCCTAATTAATAAATATTCAGTTAGACATCTATAAAATATAATATCACTCACTCCATTGACTGCTCAATGGGTTATTTATAAAAACTTCCATTGTTTGTGCAAACAACTTGTGTATGGGTTAGACATTCCCTCGACCACGAATTCCTGAATGTGCACAGACATTGCCAAGAAAGTCAGCCAATTACAACAAGAGCTGTTGTTCCGTTCTATAAAGCGCTAGGTCCCTTACATATTCGCAAATAAAAAATACCCTCTTTTCCAGAAACAAGAACATGACATGTAAAACAAGCCTCTGCTGGGTGAAACACAACACCCACAAAATCAGCAAATCAGGCATAAAATATTTACAGGCTTCCAGTCACCCAGGGTGAGTTACCTGGAGAATTGTGGCTGACTCCAGAGTCCCACACTCCCTATCACTGCCTAGACCTCCCTGTACCAGCTCAGGCTGCTGCTTGGCACTGCGCCAAGCCTCCCAGTACTGCCCCAGGACCCCCACTATCACCCTGCTCCAACTTCACTTCTGTCGCTGTAATAATATGCCCTGACAAAAAAAAGACATTTGGGGGGAAAGGGACTTTCTTCCTTTCGGATCGCAATTCTAAGTTACTGTCCATCAAACAGAAACGTCAGACATCTGGTCACTCCTTACCTACAGTGAAGAGCAAAGAGATGTGCGAACGTGCTCACTTGCTTGCTCAATGGTTCTCAGCTTGCTTTCTCCACGCTTACATAGTAGGACCCCTGCCTAGGGAACAGTGCTACCCTACCAGTGTTGGACAGGCTCATCCCACATCAATTGACTTAATTATGAAAATCCCCTGAAGACACACCCACAGTGGCCAAACCATTGAAACATTCTTTCCAAGTGATTCTAGGTTTCATCTAGTTAATAATGAAAACCAACTATGGCATGCCCCAAGTCTCCTCTAACTGCCCAGGTTTCTTAGTACCACCGTGGGCCTCCCAATACTACCCCAAGCATCCTCACGACTTCCTTAAGCCTCCTATCTCTCTGCTCAGCCCTCCTGGCGAGGAACCCAGGTTTTTTTTTTTTTTTTTTTTTTTTTTTTTTTTTGTTTTTTTTCTTTTTTTTCTTTTCAGGCCTCCTAGACACCAGTGTGTTTGGATTGAATGCAGAGGCAGGTCATCTTGAACAATCATTTAGCTGCTGGGACACACACGTGTTCACTCTGAAACCTGTTCATTTAAAAAAAAAATCTGTAAAATTCTATTTCCAAAAGAAACCAACAGTTACAAAAGTTACAAGAGATAGCAACCAACTGCCAGGAAACTTCTTGGCATGCTCAAATATGCAGCATTTGGGTTCTGATTTTGCTTTGGGGACAGTGACAAAGAAGTCACCAGCTACCCTCCTTTGAGGCAGCTGTCATCCTTCATTCTAAGAGACATGGCCATGGCTGTGGGGATGCTCTCCTGACACTCTACACAAGCATTCTCCGGAGAAGGTCCAGCATCCACCTGTCTCCATCCCGTAAAGCTCCACAGGTACACACAGCCATCATCAGCTTTTACACAGGTACCGGGCATTCAGACATAAGCCGTCATGTTCATAGAGCTTGTGCTCTGACCCGGCCCCTCAAGTGCTCTTTAACATACAAAGCTGCCTGCAGAGGCGGCTTGGATGATGCTGCAGCACTCACCTGACACCTGCTGCTTCGAAGAAGCCCTCCTCTGCCACGTGCTCACTCATCACTAATGACGGCCACGGGACCCACCGCTGGACCTTGCTGCATACTACGTCTGTTACAGCACACAGAGCTTACTATCTTCTTTCGGTGTTTGGTAATGACACTTCATTATACTCTTGGTCCTTTGTAGCTCCAATCAGAGATTTTTTTTTGCCACGAAAACAGGTTTTTGTCGTACAACCTGTGTTCCCTCATGACAGACAAGTGATGCCTAAGGCACTTTACCCCCTTACATGTCACCAACAGACCATATCACACACCATGCTGAGCAACACACACACACCCCCCACCCAACTTTTCCTCAGAGACAATCCCTGTGCCTCACTCACCAGAAATTTCAAAGCCACGGGCCCCACTGCCCTGCTCATATCCCAGCATAAAACCACTATGTGAAGAATGGGTACCTCCAAACTGAACATGTGTAATGATGTATCCACATCCACCTGCCCTGACGGTCAAGGAGAACGGCGATCTGGTAGGATGAGTCAGGTTTGTACACGAGGCATGAGGAAGCCACCTCTTTACACCACATCCTATGGTCTTTTGATTTCCATGCTTGTGAAGTTTGAAGACAGAACTCCAGCCACCAGGTAAGACAGAGAGGGATTACAGACGCCTTTGATGACTTCAGTCTCCGTCAGCACCAGACAGGTCCAAACTGCCCTTTGGAACCTGAAATCACAGCTCAGGCAAGCCTCGGGCTGTGTCATCTCATTACTTTGGTGACCACTCCTCAGCAGCAAGAGTCATCTTTCACCAATCACTGTCTTTGTGATGACATTTTCAAAGATTGACTAAGTGCAGTTAACAGAGAGCACGGGTATGAACTGAACTCATAGAGGTTCACACCAAGCACACACGTATGCACACATTCACTCCCTTTCACACATGTGGGGCTTACCGCACCGTGCACATGTGTAACTTCACACACACACACACACACACACACACACACACACACACACACACGTCTAGATGGAAAAGCAGATAGTCACCAGGTAGGATGGGTGAGATTTTAATATTTAAATTTAACCACCTATCCCTTCCGATCCCGTCTAAGTGGGAAGGCTGAGTCTGTCCCAATCGACACCTGGTCAATTGCAGTATTATCAGGGTTCATACTGACCTCCTTGCCTGGACTTTGAACTCAGTGAAGATAACTGTGAGTCTTTGTAATTCGCACCTATGGTCTCAACACCCAGGAGCTATAGGTGTGCCATTTGGAAAGGACCGGAAGAAAGGAGAGTGGGTGATCTGCAGGTGTGTGGAGATGGTTTCATGAACTGTTTCTGGGGAGGGGAGGACTGGGAAGGACTCCCTCACTCACTCTGGGTTTCCCTTTCCGGGCTTCCTCACCGGGGATGGAGTCGCCTCTGTCTCAGGAATACACCGCACAATTAAGATGCTGGATTGATAACTCTGATTGGGTGCTGGTTTGAGTTTAATTAACAGGTAATTATGGTCTCGTTTTGACTAAAGACAAGCAGTTGGTTAAAGACCCGATCAAGGAACTTCTCTGACCACGACACACTGGACAAGCAACGCTAGAACCAGAGGCTCCCCTGAGTTATCTTTGGTTAGGAGGTGTGGCTTCAAGCGTCTTCATCCTTCCTATCTAAATCCATCTCTCCTCTGGATTCTGGCCACTCTGAACTGTATATCTAGAGCTTGTCCTAAAACTTGAAAGACCACACCTGCTCACCTAAGCTCCTTCCTGCCTTCTGTGCTTGGTGCCCTGAGTCTAAAAGCATGGTGACAATAAAACAGTTTTGCCACCAAATTTGAATCAAGAGGCTCCAAGGTAGATAACAGATTTGAAGATTGCTGATTCCCGACTCAACATTTGTTACTTCGAAGGGAAACCAGTTACTTATTATGATGGAGCACTTCGTGGTTATTGGCATACAGCTTAGCAGGAGTTTAAAATTCTGCATGTCACTGACAAAACAAAGTTCCCCTCATCTCTATTAGTTTATGTTGGCAAATATCTAGGGAAACAAGAATATATTTGAGAATGGAGGTCCACTGCACCCTAGCAATAAATAATCATTATACTCAATTGCACATTCAAAGGGGCCTGGTCCACCTTCTCAATCAGCAGGCTTTTAGTTACTGTCCTTTTCTTACAAAGGACTAAGGACTAAGATAAGATGATGCATCAAAATAAGTGTGTGTTTGTGTGTGTACATATGTTAGGAGAAACTCCCACCAGGAAAAGAAACTGAAGTTCAAGCATATGGAACTAAAGAAATAACATTAAATTTCCAACAGCTAAAGAGCCTGTTTATAAGGCTGGAGAGATGGCTCAAAGGTTAAGAGCACTGTCTGTTCTTCCAGAGGATCTGAGTTCAATTCCCAGCCACCACACAGCAGCTCACAACCATCTTTAATGCAATCTGATGCTCTCTTCTGGCATGCTGGAATGCATGTAGACAGAACACTGTATACATAATAAATAAATAAATCTTTTTAAAAGTTAAAACTTTATGTTTTGTCTTGTCTTTCGCATTTTTTTTCCACTATGAAGTCCTAGCTGACCTAGAACTCACAGTGTTGACCAAGCTGAACCCAGACTCACTGAGATCTCCTTGCCTCTGCCTCCTGAGTGCTGACATTACTGTGTCAAGCTTTGTTTTGTTGTTGTTGTTATTTTGTTTGTTCAATTCCTTGGTTGGTTTTTCAAGGCAGGGTTTCTCTGTGTAACAGTCCTGGATGTCCTGGAACTCACTTTGTAGACCAGGCTGGCCTTGAACTTACTGAGATCCTGCCTCTCTTTCACAAGTGCAGGAATCAAAAGTATGCACCACCACCGCCGCCATGATTTTTAAATGTCTTTTATTTTAATTTTTATTTTAATTTTATGTGCATTGGTGTTTTTTCTACATGTACGCCTGAAAGTGTCTGATCCGTGGAACTGGATTATGGGCAGTTGTGAGCTGCTGTGTGGGAGCTGGGAATTGAACACAGGTCCTCTGGAAGAGCAGCCAGTGCTCTTACCCCATTAACCCTCTCTCCAGCCCCTCGGTTTTGTTTTTGAGACAGAGTCTTACTCTGCTGGTCTTAAACCTTTAGCGTTCCTGCTCTGAGATCCTGAGCCCTGGGATTACAGACATGCACCACCACACCAGACTTAAACATTTTTTAAAAAATAGAAACAGCACAGATTAAATTGCTATTGTATTTATACTCCATATAAAACACGCTAGGGGGGGTTGCAGTTTTAATTGTAAAAGATCGATATGTGTATCGATATAATGTAAGCTATCTTGGCAGTTATTTAAACTTATGATGAGAAAAACAGATGCCAGCTTAAAACTGTGTCAAGTCCCATGATGTTATAATGTGTGCGCATATGTCGTGCGACTTTTCTTACAGAGGCAAAACAAAATGTCTCTTCACTTCCAATAGGGAGAACAAAGACAGCCATGGCCAGCTTGGTGAGCCACTGGGATCACTGGGGTCAGTGGCAGGGAAGGACCAAGGTTCAAAACGCAGACAGTTACACTACCAAGAAATTTCACCCCAGTCAGCTATTGATTCCTGGGATTCTATAATTCCTGTGTAGGGTAAAGACTGTTGCCACGGCCTGGGCATTGTCCCTGTGAGAGGAGTTAAGGGCTACCCCCTTAAAGACATAAAGCACAGCCAGCTGCCTCAACTTCCCCAGAAGACTTCTGCTGGATGTTTGTAAACCACTGATTTGATGATTCCCTCTGCTATCCCCATTGTCTACCTGCTATTTATGCTTTTAGTTTTGCTAGCTACACACTTTAATACGCTAAAAGCACAGCCATGACAAATCATCCTCGGGACCACACAGGACACACGCTCGCTTCTCTAACACTCGGTTTTCACAGGGTGAGAGCCCAGTAAGGTATGCAGCCTGCACACTACTCACTGCCAGCCACCGTCCATGCTGCCCGCCATGGTGAGTCATTGGTGAGATGTCCGTGTAAACATCGCCCCTAATGCTCCTAACACCACTTTCTGTATCATACTGCCTTTTCCATTCATTAAGCCAGACCTCATTTCCAGAAAAGGGGGAGTCATAGAAGAAATGGGGGAAATGTAGGACAATACATTGAAAAGAAGGAAACAGGTGTACCGTAACATCAGTTGATTCTCAAAGTTAGGCAGAATGAAAGAAGCCACAGATGGTCTGTGAAGATGGGTTCCCGGAGAAGCCGCGTTATACTTTAAGGCACAAACACAGTGACTTCATCTTGACAAAACAATACAACTAACACTCAGGTTTATAATTTTGGGGAGGGGTTCTTTTGTTTTGCTTTGTTTTGTTTTGACACAGCTTCACAATGCACATCCTAGACTAGGCCATATCGGGAGATTCCCTTCCTCTGCCTTCCATGTGCTCCATTTGCAACACCACAAACGACTTTAGTTTATTTTAAAAGTTACTTAGTTTATGAAGGCTGTGACACAAAATCTAACATGTTGATATAATTTCATGTCTGGCTTTCTTGTGCTTGATTCGAATGGATTGGGTTGGGTCTTTGAGACACGCCACCACTTGATAGCTTCATAGCCCAGGCTGGCCTTGAGCTAACAATCGTCCTGCCTCGGCCACTGATGCCACAATTACCGGTGTTTGCTGCCACATCTGGGCCCAATCCTTGTTTTTATGTTTTGTTTGGTTGTTTGGCTGGTCAGTTGGGTTCTTGTTTTGTCTTTTAATCATAGATAGAATAACCTTTTATGTGATTCTACTTCCAAAGGCCAGACTATGATAGCAAACTTACTACTCAGACCCGTGACACATTTCTCTATAAGAGTGGATAACCAAGAAATCAACAACTGAAAACTCCCGACAGACGTAACAGTGATACACATTACAGAGAAAGGTAAGAGGGGCATGGCCACGACACTCAGCTCAGCTGAGCCTTATGAGAGCCAGGATCCTATAGTCAATCTCAGTCTCAATAAGGTCTCCAAATTCTGCAGGTGGAGGTAGAGGCAGAGGTAGACTGGGGATGTGGGAAGACAGACAGGTGGAAGGAGAGAGTGGGTGGTGTAGGCTTGATTAGATCCAATGTAGGTTAGCTATAAATAGAGACTCGCGTGCTTAATGGTTAAGCTTCATGCTTGCTGAAATTGTGTATTATAAAACACTTCCCTCCTCTGTACCTGATTCATGTGTGAATAGTAGACTCCCCCCCATGTTCACGGAAAGTCACAAGAATTACCCAATGCGATTAAAAGGAAGAAGTCAAGACTCTCTGCAACATCACATCACACCTGCCGCCCTGTGAGTTATTGGCCTCTTAAACGTCCATAACCCAGCCCGCCAGTGAGAGCCTTTATTTACCCTTAAGGCACTTGGCAGCTGCTAAATGGCTGTCTATGGCAGTTTGGTGGAGACAATAATAATACATTATAAATCAATGAAAATGAAGTTTTTGCTGTGATAATCTCATAGAGATTTGCCGGCGTTTGTATGAAATTGAATTCCGTTTGATTGCATCAGCATATGCTTCATAGCTGTTCCTGCACTATTGATTTTGAAGGTTCTTATCCATATGTCTAAATTATTTCTATTACATCTTTGCATTACTGTTTAGAAATAACCTAGGTAAACGGAAGCCACGTATTCCATTCCCAGTTGCATTTTCCTCCGGTTCGCTCTAGTTCAATGCTCAGGTTGTGTTTTGAACGGGAAGAAATGTCTTTCTTGAAAGTCTCCCTTTCTACAGCCGCAGCTAATGTCACCCTATAATTGCAACATGCCAGTTTCCCTTTAGAAGACATTTGTTGTCATTGTTGTTACTATTTTCACTGTTATCATTTTCTGAGCACAGAGGACTGTTAGGAAGGGTCATGTTTTTCAAATACTGCTTTAAGTGATTTCAGAACTTACAGCTACATGTTCATCTTCTTTAAAAAAAAAAAAAAACACACACACATGAAGTGTATACAGCCATGAAGACAATTTGTATGTTAAAATACTGATTTCCGTCATGGGTCAGACAGGAGAGGGAGGCCAAGGGTGGCCCCCCAGGTGCCTCTCATAACTTCCACCCTGCTGGACCAGCTCTTTGAGTAGACTACAAGCTCAGCCACACCTTCTCTGAAGCACAGTAGCAGAACCCTCTACCCTCTGTCTCTCCCGGCCAGCATCTCTCAGAAGCCCAGTCTCTCTCCAGTCAGAGGTTCAAATCCACGTGACCTGTGAGATGGTGACCTGTGGGGAAAGGGAAAGTTAATGGAGTCCCTTAATGAGGCTTTCCTGCCTCAGAGTGAAATTGATTTAAAAAAAAAAAAACTCCAAGAAGTTAGCCTGCCATCTGGCCTTAAATATTTCTGAACCTCCTGTGTTCCCAGGTTGCAAGACGCTCACTCACCAAAGCAAGAACACTGCAACCCAAAGTCATCTGAACTTCCTCATGTCGCACGCTGCAAAGAAAGCCATGGCTGTCACCCTTAAAAAAGAAAATAAACCACAATGTTCTAAAAATGCACCCAGACCTGCCTAGACTCCCAAGCCGAGAGAGCTGCCTGCCCTTATAGCAGATCTCAGCATTTCTACCATGCTTTCATCTGCAAAAAATTAGCATCATGTAAACTGACCTAGGACATGCTTTATTATCGTCTCTGAGATAATTGTAGCTACAGATAGGAACAGGTAGCCCATCGTGTTTTTATTTCCTATTGCATAACCCCTCCTTTTTTTTTTTTTTTCAACCAGGCCCCTTAATCTTTAAATAAGTACTCTAACAGGGGTTTAAAAAAAAAGTTAAATAAAACACAAGCACAATTGGTAAGTGGATGTGCGTCCTCCTGCATCCACAGAGTAGAGATGTGGTCTCCTAGGAGGGAAGCCACATAAAAGAAAGGCAAAGGGTGCTGAACAATGGACAGGGCCTCAAGAGGCCCCGGTCCAGCTTGGCCTCCGAGCAATTCAGAGGCCATGGCAACAGATGGTTCTTCTCTGCTCCTGTGCATCCCCAGGGAGGAGACAGACGAGATCCCTGAGGAATGAGTGATGTGTCAAAGAAGCTTTTTCCTTTGAGCATCTTCAAGCTCTGGGACTAAGCTGGGAGCAGGGGAAGTCACACAGGTATCTGAGTCACACACACTGCTGTGAGGCCAGCCCTTCTGCAAGCCAGGATGAGGGTCTGAGAGAGCTGGGCTGGGGTGAGTTCCCTTAATGTCACCTAAGTGTCAATGTCTTAGTAATGTAAATAGATTTGGTAACCTGGTTTTTAAAATGACACATTAATTTTTCCAAATGAAATATCATCTAAATCATATATATACATATATATATATATATACACACATATATGTGTGTGTGTGTATACACATGCATCTGTACATGCTGATGAGGACTTCGCTGAGTCCTCATCAGCAACTACCTGTGGTCCATTTAGTTGGTTCTTAATAGCAGAAGTTAAGGCTTTAAGACTAGAGATACCATTTTAAAGATCATAAGTATCAAATTCCAGCATCCGGGTTAAAGTTTTCCAGTGTTTATTTATATCACAGCAAGACATGGCTGTCCTTACTCTATAGTAAAGTCTTAGCCCTACAGATTTTAACATAAAACCTGGTTTTGAGTCTAGCTTCTGCCACTTCTGATTCAGCTTCATGCTTTACCAAAACCTTTTCACAGATTTTACAAATCATCTTCACACTCAGCTGCATTCAATTTGTTCATGCAATAAATATTTGCCAAAGAGCCGCCCTGGGGATATCACAGATACACTAAAGATGACACAGCAAAGCAAACGAGGATCCGTGGGCAAAAAAAAAAAAAGCCAGCGTCCTGCATGGCACATCCGGCGCTGTCACCTGCTCCTTTATAAAATGTTAGAGACCAAACCACTGCAAAAATGAGCGTGTCCATGTGTGTGGAAAGGCCAGGCTCCCACTCTAGAAAATCAGCAAGCTGGCAAATGCCAGGCTCCAAGATGCTTTTCGTTCCCAGGGGCATGGATCCACCTAGACTTGACTCCTTGTTGACAAGCCCTATATTTTCTAAATTAACCTTAACATTTTGGTCGCACACGGAAACATGCAGTATCTTCAGCAGCGGATACAAAGATGGCGTCTGGATTTTCTGAAGAAAGAATCACATCGCAGACAGACCCACCTTCCCTGCCTTCCTCCAGTCTCCAGTGCTAGTCAAGCAATCTCCCAGTAAGCTAGAACCCAGCCCGCCTTGCAGTTTTGACCCACATCTGGGTCAGTATCTTAACAATGAAAGCTGGGACGGGACACTCACATGCATGAGCACACTAATATCCATGCTCTCTTTTGCTCTGGTCTCCCCTCTGCAGCAGCCAGAGCACAGCAGGGTTGTCAAGATGGCGTTGCTGACTCTCCCTAACCTGGGCCCCACTGTCTGGGCATCTAACCTCCTATGGAAGAGCTTCTTTGGTAGGCCACGTCCGCTCCTCCATCCCCAGAGCCAGGTTCTGTGCTTTTCATTGTCTGGTGCTGTGCGCTTGTTTTCTGGGAAGTCGTTTGACCGGAATCTGTTTCCCATTCACGGTTTGCCTGGCGACTTCCAGCCCACATCATTGCACCCAGACCATACGGGGAAACTGAGCACAGGTGGGATCCTCCAGCCAGTGGCAGGAGCAGAACGTCACTTGACACTGAGCCAGGACCGGGGAACCATTCTCTCTCTGGCTCCAGTGAATAGCCTCAGCTGGAAACATCTATGAGTACCTGAAGACGGAAGTGCGCATCTTTTCACTAAGAAAACCAAGGGAGGGCAGGGTTGCTGCAGAAACCTAAGCAACAAGACCTCACTCCCACCCAAAGAGAAATCATACGTTCTTCCGTGTTTGTCAGATCTTGTTACACTTTTGAGACCGCACAACAGTGACTGCCAGAGGTTTTCAAATAACAGGTAATATTAACCGTGCCCGTCAGCCTGCATGTACGGAGGAGAGCGACCTTTCGGTCTTTCCAGCCCTGGTGGCTTCCCTGAGACTGACTACACATGCGCCCCAGCATGGGGAGGGCTGGGGCCAGCTCCTGTAGACACGTTTAAAAGCATGGTCTCTGGGGCCCAGAGAGGGAGAGGCCTGAGGTTCACTGCTGGTGATGGTGGCTGTCATTGTGTGGTGGGTAAGGACTGGCTTGTGCTGAGGAAGAGGACCGACCAGAGCAGGACAAAGGTTTGGGTTCCCACCCTGCACCATGCAGGCCTTGCATCACAGTAAAAGACAATGCTAGTGGCTTCTGCAGCCACATGTGCGCTTTCTTCAACCCCGGCTTTTTCCCATTTCCCACATGTGCTCTCTTACTCTCCGAGCTGCCTCTTTCTCCTTTTTCAATCTTTCTCGTCTTGCCCTTCCGTTGTTATTCACCCTGTTTATTGCTTCAAGCAACCCTGACATAGTGGACGTCATCTGAAACC
This sequence comes from Phodopus roborovskii, assembly GCF_943737965.1. NCBI lineage: Eukaryota > Metazoa > Chordata > Mammalia > Rodentia > Cricetidae > Phodopus > Phodopus roborovskii. The sequence continues at coordinate 6,660,746 of NW_026126563.1, forward strand.
ACAAACGACAGCATCCAATAAGCTGGAAAACAGCGCAATCTGGGGAAAGTTCTTCATTCACTCTTGCTCCTAACTCTCTGTCTTCTTATCCTACATAGAAAATAAAAAAATCAATACCACCTCACAGGGCTTGATAAAAGCCCCGGCCGAGTACAGCAGGCATGCTGGATATAGTAAATTAAAGTGATCAAAATTTTCCAGTCGACTCTGCCTGTAGCCTACATAAACTAACAACCTTGTCTGCCCAGTGTCCATCAGCTGGAAGCTTTATTTTATCTGGGCCTCTGATTATCTGGGGGAATGAATACATATACCTGCCTGGGCCCAGGAGTCTCAATCTCCGCAGAAGAGTAAGTGCAGCCATGGATGGATTGCAGGGGCGAGGTGAATGGAGAAAGTACCTGTCTTCATAGACAAGCAAGGCAAATACACTCACAAGCAGTATGCAGACAGGAATACCAGTGTGCTCAAGCTTGGAGTATGGGGGTGAACAACTGGCCCTCGTTCTAGAGCAAAGGGTGTGGGCTTCCCAGACAATCCCCAGCTCTGTCCCATCATTGGCCGACAGTGTTAAGCAAGTGCCTGGCTCAGTGAGCCGAGGGTCTCCACCGTCAAAACAGCAGTCACAGTTACATTTGGAGCAGAGAAAGACGCTGCAAACCGTAGCCTAAGAGCCTCAGACCTGTCCATAACAGCATCTTCTCAAACACAACTGACACAAAGTTACTTTCTTCAGATTTGTGAGCAGCCAAACAGAAAGTACTTGCACATATGCACACCATCAGAAACTGAAATATTGTTGCTTTCACCTCAGAGGGAGATCATTTTCCATCTAATTAAACAGGCATTCAGGGTACATATTCCTGATAGACTAAATTATGGAAAAAAAAGGTTCCATTTTAACAGCAGCTTTTCGAATACAACTTACTAATATAGAACAGGCATTTAATTTAGCTTAGAGCAATACTCATAGGAGCTTGGCCAAAGCCCACCAGGCAGCAAGGGATGGAACAGCTCTGTTCTCCATGGCGGCCACTGAGAAATTAGATACATCCAGCAGAAGCCCGGGTCCTCTCCCTCCCATCAGACCCATGCCCCTTGCTAGGTAACTGACATTTGTCCAGCATTGGGAATGAACTCAAGCTTTCCACCATCAGAGAAATACAGAAGAAATCAAATCCTGGAGGCAATCAGCATGCCAGGCCAGCCATAGAATAGCCACAGGTGCAATCAGACAGGGCGGGGGGATTCACTGAGCCCCTGCAAAGCCTATGTGAACACAAACACACTTTCAGGTCCAGACATATCCCAAATACTGTCTGAGATAAAGAACTAAACTTGAGAGATGGAGAGATAGCTGTCAGTAAAGTGTTTGCCTTGCAAGAATGACAGCCTGAGTTCCATCCCCAGCGCCCATATAAAGGAAAGCCGGGCATACTTACTTGTAATCCCAGCTGTGGGGAGGAGGGCTCCTGGGGCTTCTTGATGTACATCCAGCCTAGCCTACTTGGCAAGTTCCCGATCAATGAAAGACCCTATCTCAAAAACAAAATGTAAACCATGTTAAAGGAATAACGCCCAAAGCTGCCCACACCACGAGAACTAAATTCAAGACCTTGCCAACCTCCTCACCTGAGCAAGACTGTTAGTGCATTAGGCATTCTACATAACAAGATGGGTTGTAGCTGTGGCCAGTGACATTGGGTGTCTCCCGGGTAGCACTCACGGTTAGAGGTACTCTGGGTTAGGAGAAGTGGGCAGGGATGAGACCAGAGCAGGGCCCTTGTCTAGCTCTCCTGCTTTCAGAGGGGACATTCTCTAAGCCTTGGTAAATTTGGGGTGATCAAAGTATGAAGGAGTTCATACCACAGGCTGGAGAAAGCTGGACGGACACTACGCCCTGCACTAAGAAAACAGGAGAGGGAAGAGACATACTAGACCTCCTCCTTGAGGAACACGGCTGCTTCCAGACTCAGATACACATGCAGAAAAACTAGGAAAGTAGACGGGGCCCTGGGCAAGATCATGGCCGTCAATGTGGGTGACAGGGAGCTTTAAACACACATCTTACGCTGAAGAATTTTAAATCCCCGTCAACGTAGACAGATTAAGTCAACAAAGCCCACCCATGGCCTCACCTCCACAGTTGTGAGCACACATGGCAGGTGAGTGTCACAAGTGTTCCTATACCCCACCATATCTTCCCAGAGCAAATCTCAGTTGAAAACTTCTCTTTTATAACAAGACTGCATCATCGTTGCCCACTTAAAATTATTCCTGTTATAAAGCATCCTTGATTGTCCAATAAATACCTTTCTCGTTCTCGGTTTATTCAAGCCATTGATAAATACACCCATACACACAGAGTGAGACAGAGAGGGAGGGAGGGAGGGAGAGAGAGATAAGGATTGTGTCAGTTTTGGACTCCATTTGGGATGGGAATTCTACTCTACATCATCCGCTGCTTAAGTTAAAGTCCCCAGCCTAGAACTTTCAAAACAAGCTGAAAAACTCAAGGACCCACACACAACCATGGCCTCAATTGGACAATAGTCTTGATTTCATCTTCTCAGCCCAGAGATTTTAATGTTTTTCCTCCCTTCATAGCTATTGACTACAACCTGGGACCCACAGAAATGCTCAAGAAGATAGTGATTCTCAGAAATAAGCTGAAGCTCAAGCTAGTGTCCTGGATGCCCAGGAGCCCCAAACTCTCCACACTTGACCTCATCTTTCTATCCAGGCCATGCCTCAAAACTAGCACCCAGCTCTGGAGACTCTGCTCTCTGCTGGAAACAAACCAGTCTTGATCAGGGATCTCTTCACTTACAGCAAGCACCGTGCTCGGATACCCCAGACATCAAGATTCCCCAGCACCTCCCTTCAAGACAGAACTCCCTAAATACTTTTTCTCTTGCCTTTTGACATCAAAGCCATTGGATACGAGGGGGATCCTCCCCAAGTGTTTCTATGTGTCCTCCTACTGACACCAGCTGGCCCCAGATTCAAATCCCATGAGCTGTGAGATCTGGAAAAAGAGACTGACTGACCCAGATGGCCACCCTGATGCCTGGAGATACAACAGCTGGCTCTTCTTACAAGACCCAACCTGGTGTCGCCTGAAGACTTGATTAGCTGGCTAGGGAGACAAGCATGCTGAATTAACACTTCCAGGGAGGCCATACATGGCTTGCACGCCAGGGGAGAGGTGACATCAGCCAGAGAAACATAGAGGAGGAGACCCAGGAAGGGACTGGCCAACCATTTTCCTTTTGTCCCAAAGGCAAGGCTGTCCCCCAAACACAAACATTCCGTCTTCCCTGCTTATTTCTGATTGGTTTGAATGAAGGGATAGAAATGGAAGTTTCCCATGTGATAAAATGCCTGGCAAATGTCAGGATGGAGACAAGAGAGTGGCCATTTCCCCGGGGCCTGTTTGTAAACTTGCGGTTCACAGTCAATGGTAGGAGGGCTGAGCAGGGTGCTGGCCATTGGCCAGCCCTGAGGAAACAGTCTGTGAGCAGAAGACAGGCAACAGAGCTCTCCCATTCAGAGATCTGGAGAGGGAAATCCCCAGTCATCTATTCATAGTTTCAGATTTAACAGCTCCCACCATTCCTATATCAAGGGAATTGCTGGAAATTAAAATGATTTCTGAAATAAATGTAGACACACACACACACCCGACATTAAAATTATTTTTAAACATGTTCTCGTTGAGGAAGAATTTCATCCCAAACTACAATTAACAAGGCTGGAGGAAAGCGGCAGCCTACTGAGAGAGATCCGTTCAGGGTCCTCTGGTTCCAAGCCAGCAGCAAAGAGCCTGGTCTGCTTCCACAAGCCACCAAGTCCCCTTGGGTCTGCTTGAGCCAGCAACTGGGCCGGAAGGCTGCGGCCGCTGTGTGCCCCCCCCCCCAGCAGACACAGCCCACGACAGTCTCTTTTTGGCTCAATCTGTTTCTCCCTCTTGTCTGATATTTTCAAGGGTTTTTAATCACGACTCGGGCAGATTGATCAATGACAGATATGAGCAACAACTTTTGCATGCTAACGGTGCTGGATTTTTTATCTGAGAAAATATTTCTCCCCTAAAAAGCCTCTGCAGGGCTGTGTATTAATTAAAATCTAAATACTAAATATTGATTGATGCGTTATCAGGCCACAGCAGTTGGGCCCTGCCACATTGATTTTTTCCTGTGATTTATTATCATATTTAAGAAAAATCATTTTGTGTGATTATACGAGGAAATAGACTTTAGTGAGGGTGTAATTCTTTTGTATCACTTTTGTTGTGTGGAGGAAGGGCCAATTCCTCAATCGGAGCTGAGATTGCTGATACCCTTCGCTGCCTCCTCACTGTGGCCTCGGCGGCTTGTGCGGTAAGCCTGCTTGGTCTTGTCATTAGGAATAATGGCTGCTAGTATTAGGTCCTTAATCACAGCTGAGATTAACAGATGGATGGGCCTAAGTTCTTAAAATTATCTAGTTATTAACAGGTATTTGTTTTTATCACATTAATGACATTGTTGCAGGGGACTTTTCTTCTCTCACACAAGAATTGAAGCAAAACCTGGAACAATACCCTGGCTGCCCGCCCCCAGGCGTATGACAATCAGTTAATCTGGCTATGAGAACAGACAGAGTGTCTATAGAGATAGGCCAGGGCTGTATGTTGAGGAACCCAGCTGACTTTGTATAAACAACTCATAGATGGTCAACTTGGACCATTTCAGGAAGAAAGGAGAGCTGGTTACCAGAGTGTTACCACTTACCTTATCCCTCCAAGAATGGGGGGCAGAAGCTGACAATGGTTCCTCTTCTAGATTCTTGTTGGAGTAGTAACGAAAACACGGTCATTTCCAAGTTGTTTCAAGTCTTCCCATTTAGGCTATAGAATATTGAGACATTATATTTACTTTGTATAATACTGAATGCCAGTGTCTTCTCAGTTACCATTTTACACACACACACACACACACACACACACACACACACACACACACACTAAAACAAATATGCAGTTTTTTTTACTCCCTATCTGTGGGGTATTTGTATAGATGATTCATGTGTGTGTGTGTGTGCATGTTTATGTGTGCATGGTATGTGTATGCTTGTGTTTGTGTGTGCAGGTGTGTGTACATATGTGTGAGCATACCTGTGGAGACCAGAAGTCAATGTCAAGCACCCTCCACTATCGAACTCCACCTTAGTTTTGAGACAGGGTCTCTCATTGAATCTGAAACTCACAGTGGGCTAGACTGGCTAGTGGGGAGCCCTGAAGACCCACCCACCTGGCTCTGTTCACTGCAGTCCTAGGGTTACAAACGTGTACTTCCACACCTGGCTTCTAACATGGGTGTGAGGGATCAGAACTCTGGTCCTCGTGATTAAATGACAGGCGTTTTGCCAACTGGCCGTTTCCCCAGCCCCCAGTGAATGATTTTTTAAGGAACTGTAAGGCGTTTACACGATAATCCTCTTTCCAGATTCTCTGAGGTATTTTTTCATCTCTGACCTGCTTTGCACTCAGAGAACACCAGTGCGCACAGCTGGCACCTCACCCCTAATGGCCATTGCCCTCATCACAGGCAAACTGCTCTGCCCTGCGCAGAATTCTCCAGAGTCAGGGCTACCTTGGGTTCCGGGGAGATCTTAGCAGTGGCGTTAATAGAGATGAGCACTTCCTAGGCAGAAAAAAAAATAGGTCACTCCATTGCTACTAAATTGAATTTTTAAAAACTCTGTAATTTGAGGAAAGACAAATTTAGAGATATACATAAATGCTCTAATCTTATTTTACACTATTAATGATCAATTCTCATAGTGGTTTTAAGGAAAGAAGAAACGGATATATGGAGGAAAGAAGGAAGGAGAGGGAGGGAGTAGATGGGAGGGATAAAAGAAGGAAGGAAAGAAGAAAGGAGGGAGGGAGAGAGGGAGGGAGGGAGGGGGAAGGGAGGGAGGGAGGGGGAGGGAGGGAGGGGGAAGGGAGGGAGGGAGGGAGGGGGAAGGGAGGGAGGGAGGAAGGGAGGGAAGGAGGGAAGAAGGGAGGGTACAGTAAATGGTTCTGGAAAGAGGAGCAGCTCTATGACATGAACAACAGAGGTGGGGTTGTGAGTTTTATGGATGTTCCCCCCAAATGAATTCTACGTCGGGGCTCCTATATCAGACAGAGGAGAGCCTGGAGCTAAATTTGTGGAAATTATTTTATAGGAAAAACACTAAACTCAGTCCCATCCATAAAACCCTTTCTGTTCCTTTCTGTATGAGGTTGAATCATGAGTCCATCACCACAATTCTGCACTGGTCCTGTAACGCCACGCTCTCCATTTGCAGTGGAGGGACAGTGGGAAGGTGGGGGCACCTCACTTGATGGTATAAGGGGCAATGGGAAGACAAGACACTCCTTCAGTGGGCCTCCAGCCAGCCCCTCTGCTTTTGTGTGTTGCTGAACACCAGAGCCACCATAAAAGTCTCAATCTCACTATTTGAAGACTCTTGGCCCAAAAGGAAATCTTCCAAAATAAAACACACTTGGTCATTCCTGGCTGTGGAAGCCCATGTCAATCAATCACCTTGTACCTTACGCTTAGGAAAATCTCATTGCCAAAATTTCTGAAATCACACCTGGTGATTTCCCCCTAAACTTCTCTCTTGACCTGGGATAAGGACAAGAAGCACAAATGTGTTCCACTATTGTGCCCGCCATAGTCCAGGGTTGTAAAAAAAATGAGACGTCAAGGCAGGATAGACGTCACAATGAAAGCTTGGAGGCGAACTGGACCCTGGCAGAAGACAGCTGAACCCAGCTGGGAGAGTGGACTTGGAGCACAGAAGACGCTTCCGCACAGCTCCCAGACTGCACCTGTCCTGTGATGTGAAGATGGGTTAGGAGGAAACTGGCCCAGTGCAGTGCACCTAGAGTGGCAGAGCAGCTCTCACCTCTCCAGGCCACCCTGCCCGCACACACCCTCTTGCCACCATCTCTACACTTCAGGCTTAGCCATGAAGAGTATCTACTCAGTTAAAGTGCTGTCTGCTGGCCCTCCTGTGTGTGGAAACTCACAGGCAGAGACACCTCTGCTGGCGCTGGCACGTGTGTCCTAACACCTGTTTGCCGAGGTCTCTGCAAGCAAACCAGAGAGTCAGAAAAGAGTGAAAGCAGCTCTCCTTGGAAATGGTCTTCGCTGAAAATCGCCACTCAGGTGCCTGCTCTCCAAAATGCTGGTGCACTCTGCAGAGAGTTCTACCGTGTCAGTAGTAATGCTGTCCAAATAGGGAGTTGGCACTCAGCCCTGCCTGGGACCCACGGGCCAACCCAACAGGTCAGAAAGCAAGTGCTACAGGGTATGGTCCTCTCTGTGGGAAGGCCCAGGGCAGGCTGGTGTCAGCAGGCCCTGACCCTGCAGGGGAACTCAGTCCTGGGGGTCAGAGAGTGAACACATGGACCTATAGTCCTCCTCCGATGGAGGAAAAAAAAGTCCTCATGAATAACGAACAAACTGATGAACAGAAAGAGAAATCCCTGGCAACATGCGAAAATGCATGAAATGCAGTGTTTCAAATATCCCACTCTGCTGGGCTGGAGAGATGGCTCAGTAAAATGCCTGCCACCTAAGCATGATCTAAGTCCAGATCTCCAGAACCCACATGCAAGTCAGGTGTCAGGCTCAGTGACAGACTTTGTCTCAAATAATAAAGACAATAATTAATAAGGACACCTAATACTGACTTCTGGTTTATATACATAATGCATACATGTACCCTGAACATACCCATGTGAACAAGTACATAACACAACACACACACACACACACACACACCTCAACCCAGGACTGCCTGCAAGATCCCCAGGGCCTCGACTGAGGCAAAGCTTCTCAGACAGTCTCTGTGCCCCCCCCCCATGCCCACCGCCTCACTTGCAGAACCTGGCTTCCCGGGAGGCTTCATCTCACGCCTCCTGGGCTGGAGCAGAGCATTACAGGAGGATAAGCAGGACCTAGGGGCTTTTCTTGTCGCTCTAGCTACTCATCAGACATGGTTCTGGGGGCCCACGCCCCTTCACCGTCTACACACCACCCGATATTTCCTACTCCACAGCCTTTCTGTGTCTCAGGTTGCAGGGCAAGCATCCATGAAAGGGGGATTCGGCTAAATCAGAACGGTGGGACCTACCCTTCTGTCAGTGGTGGCAAATGCCAGGGCAGAGGATGTGCTTTTTTTAACGTTAAAACAATCATTACCATTTGTTACTAAATGGGGCCAAAAACTAGGTAGAAATTTTACATGTCCTTCCTATTGGTGATAGCCCCGAGACCATGCAAGTTGGTCCTACACATCCAGCTACACATCCCTTAACTGCTAGGAACCATGAGGAGTTGCTTTCTCAGGTTGCCTAGATACACCCTGCTCCGGGGCAGAAACACGCTCAAGCTCAATCGCCTCCCCATGGCTCTTCCCTCCAATGTAGCAAGGCAAAAGGACCAAGGTAGGAAGACAACAGGACCAGAAGGAAACATAGTGGCAGCACAAACACACAGCCATTCACTGCCCAGCACCTGGCTCAGGCTTGACTGCCTTGCAGTGGATTTGCAGGCTCAGGCTTGACTGGCCTTGACTGGATTTGCATGAAGTGCCTCCCGGTCTGTAGGCACCGAGCTCACCCTTCCCTCTGAGGTCAAATCATTGCTCAAGGACATGAGGGGATGAGCTGAGAGCATCACTCCTGCAGCTGTCAACAACAGCACACCAAGGCTGCCACATACCCTGCTCAGTTTTTATAGTCATGACGTCAAAGTGGACAATTGACCCCGAGTTGCCTACGCATGTGTGAGGGGTGTAATTTACGACCTATGAAGACATACCTGCAGTGCCATGAGTTCTCGCTGTGGGGCTGCCCCAGAGGACAGTCAGCCCAGTAGGGTGTTTTCCAAGTGACAATACATGGGCCATAATAAACACAGTGAAGACAAGAGCTTGTGAGGGCCTGGGAAACAAGACAGGCTTCTTGCTTCCCTTAGCTCCTGCCTGGGTAAGGACAAACTCCCCTGAAAAACTCTGAAGAGATTACAGTGCACTGTCCAGAGAGAGTGTGAGGAAGATGATGGACAAACCCCCCCATCCCCAGGCATGAGAAATTCTTCCAAGGACCTCTGCAGAGTGTATTCCTTCTCCTGATGACTGAATTAACCGCGATGTCACAGGGGGGCACAGGCAAAGATCATCTCTGATCCTATAGATTAAAGAGACAAATACGGGGCATCAACATGGAAAGGCGCTTGAGATCAATGTGAATCCAGGTGGCTTGTGTGGGAGAGGGGTGTACCTAGAGGAAGAGTCCCTTCTAGTTTGCTATAAAGCCCCAACTCAAGACTGAACTACAGTTCTCCCTTGAAAAAGCTTGTGAATTCTTCAGCTAAAAGCTATATGTCTCCAGGCGTTGGTGGTGCATGCCTTTAATCCCAGCACTAGGGAGGCAGAGGCAGGTGAATCTCTGTGAGTTCGAGGCCAGCCTGGTCTACAAAGTGAGTTCCAGGACAGCCTCTAAAGCCACAGAGAAACCTACATATGGGACCTTACAGGCAGCTCCCTTGAACTAGAGTAATGGGAGGGAAGTGTAGGCAAATGACGGAGCTGCACAACTCGTGTTGCCAGGACTGAGAATCCTGGACCCCGCACAGTGGAGACAGAGTCCTGGACACTGGGATCAGCCCACCTAGGGTGCTCCAGTCAACTCCGGGAAATGGTCTTGTTTCTCTTGGTGATGCCTAGCAATCAGTGGGTTCAGTGGGTCCACAGCTGTCGTGTGCACGCTACACCTGAACAGTTACAACAACTGAGCACACCGCTCACTGAAATCCCCTGTCCTGGATCTATCACTGAGCTGCGCGTCCACGATGGGAGAAACTCCGGCAACCCTTGGCTTAGACTTTCTCACCTCAAGAGCAAAGGACACAACGCAGGGAGATGTTCACCTACATGCAGAGTTGATTGACACTTGGGCACCCAGAGCTTCTATTTCCCCCAAGGATACTCAGCCTCCATGGAAGCACCTGTTTGTATGCAGACAGGTGTCAGAACACCTGGGCACACCTGGCACATCTAGACCCTGTCTATCTTGTGAAATGGGGTTGTCGTGGGGGTATCTCCATGGATTTATTATTGCAGGGTTCACTCAGCCAAAACATGGAACGAATCTAAGCGTAGTTGATGATGATAGACACCTGACTCTTGCTGGGAGCATGTTCTCACTACCAGAGAGGTACACTATGTTGCTAAATGCCTTGGTGCAGCATCTTCACAGGGTCAAGATACCACGGCAGCCTACAGCACACCACACACATACCCAAATTGTTACTTTCTAAAAGTATGTTTTAAGTGAGTTACCTTGCTGTGTTTCCTTCAGTCACATTTGGTCAAATGCAATCATGCACCAGTTGACCTTTAGTGAAATCCCAAAAGGAACATACTTACTCATTGAATCACCTCACAACTACCAAGAATAAATGCATGCTAATATTTAAAGAAAGCCACAGGCCGCGGAATTTTAAATGGTTCTGTCCAGCTGTCCACATACAAATCACCAATTTGTGCTCAAAATCTCTCTCTCTCTCTCTCTTTTTTTTAACATAATGGAGGTCACTTCCTCTTACATCACTGGCTACAGTGACCCTAAAACTGTGGGGGATGCCCTGCCCCTCCCCCAGACACCCTGAGATGAGGGACTGCTGCTCATAGCCAGGAAGGCTTGTGCCAGCGCCGAACACCCCGTTACGTATGAGCAGTACTGAGGGAACCGGGTTTCCAGACAGCAAAGTGCGCCTCTGCATAGACAGTGTCTTTCTTTCATGACTTAAGCAGTTCCTCCTCCCCACAAAGGAAGTGCTTTGTGAGGTACGCTGCAGAAGGAAAACCCACCCATGCCCCTTCGGTCTGGGGGGCTTGGGTGAGATGAAACCCTGCTCCATCACACAGGCAACAGCTCAAGCTCTCTCTAAAGTCAGGTACTGTCTGGGCTGACTCTAGAATTACTCAGTGGGAACCCCAGGTATGCAGGCCTCCAGGGACTCTGCCACGGCCTCCAGGGACACCCTAGACAGAGGCTCCCAGCACTCAGGGGAAGGCAGGTGTGGTGCCACGCCCACACAGGACCTGAACTCCCCTTGACTCAGTCCTCTGAGCCAATCCAGAGCTAAGACGGCCTCCACGCCCTTTCTCCCATAAGCATAGCAGGCTGCATGAAGCCCACTAATACTTCATTTAAAATTACATACAGGGGCAGTTGATCAGCGTCCTAAAAGTGGCACGTGGAGCTTGGGACAAGGGGTGAAAATGAGGGAAAACACAGGAGAAAGTCTACAGGGACAATACAAGCGAAGACACAAAACCCGCCCTGAAGAAATTCATGGGCCGTTTCTCACTGAAAGTACATTTAAGATTCACTGGAATTTAAAAAAAAAAAAAAAAAAATCACCATGTGATATTATTTTAATTCCCTTTGAAATTGGTGCATTGTGACAAAATAATAGCAACTAAATTATGTCTCTGCGTTGATATAACTAAAATGTGCATTTAACATAGAATAAGAGTAGTTAATATGTTTGTGTTTATAAAGTCCTTGCAAAATTCGAGCGTCACGTGACCAGGAGAAAACAATTCCAGCTAATTCCAATATGAATTATAATGACAGCTCTCAGCAAGCAGCATGGATTTGGATGGTACAAGGTACAGTGGGTACAATTAACAGGTAACAATGGAGAGGAGATCTACCTGCAAGGGCCTAGCGCAAGGCCCAGTAATTAGTGATCACTCCAATTATTTTTAAAGTAATTACCCAGATACAAGTTTCAGTATCAGCTCAGTTCTTAACTAAACACAAAAATGCAAAGAGCATCCAAAAAGCCGGTTTCTGCATTGCAAAAATGTACATCACATGTATGCTGTACCATGTATTCTATACCACATTCCAATGCAGTGTTACATCGTTCGCCCAAAACTGGATGTTAGAAAGGGGAGGCAGAAAGGCTATGGTGAAAGCATACTTGGTAAGATGCTGGCCATACAAGCTTGAGAATCTGAGCCTCATGCTCAGAACCCAACACTGTGACACTGAGAAGCCGAAGACATGTACGTCTCTAAAATGTGATGGCCAAGCAGCCTGGTCTAATTGGCACAATTTCTGGTCAATGGAAGCCCCTGTCTCCAAAACCAAAGTGGAAAGTGTATGAGGAATGACACCCAAGGCTGACCCGTGACCTACACACACGCACACACACACACACACACACACACACACACGCACACGCACGCACGCACACACACATATGTAAGCGCACATGTGCACACATACAGGCACACACGCACGTGTGCACACACACATGCATGCATGCACACATGTTCACTTGCACACAGACATGCACACACATGCACACTCACATGCACGCATGCACGCATGCCACATGCACATATGTAAGCGTGCACATGTGCACACACAGACACACACGTGTGCACACACACATACATGCATGCATGCACACTTGCACACAGGCATGCACACTCGCATGCATGCACACATGTACACTCACACATGCACACACAGGCACACACACGCATGTGCATACACACATATACATGCATGCATGCACACTTGCACACAGCACACTCGCATGCATGCACACATGTACACTCACACATGCACACACAGGCCGCGCGCATGCATACACACTTGCACACAGGCATGCACACACATGTACACTCTCACACACACGTGCACACACACAGGCACACACATGCATGTGCACACACACATACATGCACACATGCACACTCGCACACAGGCATGCACACGCTTGCACACAGGCATGCACACACATGTACACTCACACACGCACACATGCGTGCACACACACCAATCAAAGAGTGAATGTGATGGGGCACATACACAGAAAGGATGAGTTATGTCACTGATGCAGAAACTTGGGCGACGTGAACCCTCTTTGGCTGTTCGTGAACACGGGCTGTGCAGCCCACTTACACTTGGCTTGGCGTGCACAGGCAGTCTCCGTTTTAAAGAAACTACAGCATGCCATTACACAGAGAAGCAAAAGTTGGCACTGAGGTAGACTGGAGAGACCCATCAGTTAGCAATTCCTCATCCATCTGGTGTCTTCCCTTGGGTAAAAGCTAATTACACGCCTTTCAAAAGCTCAAAGCCTAAAAATGGACCAAAGGTGAATTACAAGAGCCTGTGCTCCATGGAAAGTACTGATGATGAAATTTGCTTTTCATAAAAGCAGGACAAATTGGCCCCCTTTTCTAACATTATTATTATTATTATTATTATTATTATTATTATTATTCAAATATGATGGATCAGCTAAAGGTGCCGGTAAACCAGGTATGAATTTTATTTTGTTGGTTACCCCTTCACTTTCATCCATTCTCATTGTTCTGCTTTTAATATTTCATCCATCCTTTCTAGTCTCCTGACTCTCTCAACCATCCCAAAGGGAGGCTGAGACAGGAGCGTTGCCGTGAACTTGATGCCAGCCTATGCCAAGTACTGAGTTCCAAGCCAGCTTAGGTGACTGTGTCAGACTCTAACCAAAAAAAAAAAAAAAAGGAGAGAGAAGAGAGCATTTCACATGAACCACCTGTTGTGTTTGTCAGCTGCTGCTGGGTCATAGGCTACATTTTCCGGGTGTCACCCAATAGCTAAAGGCCCTGGAGATGGCTCTCAAGTGCTGTGAGAGCTGCTCCCAAAGGCTAAAACACTTGCCTGTGGCACCAAGTGTCAGTGGTGTATGTTTAACCAAGATCAGAGTAGGTTAGAGGAAGTTAAACAAAACAAATCTCATTCTTCAATCAGAAAACATGAAGCTGGGGGTTAAATATAAACAGGGAGACACAGAACTTAGACTGGCAATAAAACGTGGTTTCAGACTGCAGAACCTTAACAACAACAGCAATAAAAAATCACGTTAACACTCCCCATAGGGTGGGCGTGAGAGCTCAGCCAGCAAAAGCCTTTGGTGCCTGCACTGACAACCTGACTTCCATCCTGGGACCCACAGGGTAGAAGAAAACCAACGTCCACAACTGTCCTCTGACCACTGCATGTGCACGGGTCTGTCACCCCCCTACCCCTCCACCACGTCCACCTACTGTGAAACTGAGAGGGTTTTTCTTGTAGGGTAACCCTGCGGATAATCCACCAGCTGGTGCAAGTATCAGTCACTGGCACAGGGAGCTTGGGACTGGTCCTAAGTTTTGTGCATATTATTTCTTCCACCCTCATGGAAAAGGCATCCTGGTTGCAGTGTTATCCACCCATGCTGGCATGCCAAAGGAATCTTACCTGGTGTTTTACCGAAGCCATGCCAAAACCACTCAATGGTTCAACGGGTGTATTCACTCTGCCACACTGCTCTGTTTTCTCTCAGGCTGAGAAACACAACCACAGAAACACCGTGAACCAAAGAAAACTAGGAGGGACCCTGGCCCCAGTGACGCCAGAGGCATCAGATTTTTATCAAGCAAGATCCTACCCACACAGTAGACATGGCCAGCTTTTCCTGGCTGGAGAAAGAGTGGAGAACTGGGCATGTGCACACACGCCATCCTGACTCAATACGGGCCTGCTATAATGTAATAAATAACAGTTCCACGCGCAAGAATAAAAGTTAAAGCTCACGGCTTTGCACAAATCACTCCGAACGGAATGTTAAGAAAAAAAGTCCCACAAACACCAACCCAGCAGCCTTCAGTGAGCAGCCACAAGCCCAGCCAGTGTGCAAGCGTGGCTTCCTCTCTGAGTGCTCCACTGTTAAAAAGCTAAGTGCCATGGAGAATATTTCTGGTCAGGGTGAGAAAGGTAAAGTGCTTTCTGTGGAGCTGCTGACACCCACATGTCTCACATACATGTGTACCCTCACAATCATACACACTCATGCTCAGTCACATACATGTACTCATATATACACATTCATACCCTCATACATTCATACATGCTCATGTACTGACATTCAAACCCTACTCCTACACACACTCACACATATTCCCTCATGCACTCTCACACACACACACATACGCACGCACACACATTTTCACACTTGCCAAGGCTCACACTCACACAAACTCTCACCTGACAAACTCACACACTCTCCCACAAGCTCAAGCTCAGACACATCCACAGACTCTCACATACAATCCCATACATGTTCCCAAACACACTCATACACTCTCCCACAAGTATGGGCTCACTCCTACTTTCACACTCAAACACACGTGTTTATATGCACCCACACAACCCACATCCTCAGTCATATGTACTCACACCCTTATACACATACACATTATCTCATACACACATGCTCACACTCATGTGTCCTTCAACACAGTCACATTCGCACGCACGCACTCTCTCTCTCTCTCACACACACACACACTTCTTTGTCTTCGAGGCCGTGGTGTTTGCTGTCACTGTCATTTAGCCAGTTCATCAAAAGCTTGTTGTTAAAATGGAGTTCTCTTTCAATAATATCTTTTATGAGGTTTATGTTAAAACTGCTTAACACCACGCTGGACTGGGTTTCATTATTGCACACCATGAAAAGGAGTTTTAGAAAAACAGAGCTCCTTCTATCCAATGACAACTCTAACTCCTGCGTTCGTTGCCCATGATACCTCCTGGGAGTTGATTCCCCAGTTTTCTAAGCAGTATAAATTTAAATCACCTCAAACTCTATGTCATACCAAATCAAAACAGCTCTCCATAGTGAGACGAAAGTGTTCCTGGTCTCTTTCAAATCACTCCTCCCACAGAGTGGAAGTTCCTGCCTCTCCCCTTGAGGTTCTCATGGTAAACTTTTGGGCATCTGGTAAACACAATATCTGTTCTTGTAGCCACAGAAGCATACAAATATCCTAAGACTAGCGAAAACATCAACAGCTGCTTACATCTCTGAGGTAAAATGTAAAGTGTGCAGTGTGTAAACCCGGTGGATGTGGCTTCACTAAAGGGCTGCTCCAACGGAGTCTGCGGAGAACAAGCTGAGATGGCCAGGGGCCCAGTTGACATTTCTCTGGGGGCAGTGCCTCCACATGGACTGCAGACAGGTGTGAGCTCTTTCCACCTGCAGCATGCCTCCTAGCCTGAGACTCATCTAGCAACCGTCACTGAATTTTCCCAAGGTCCTCTCCAGCCCAGCACAGCTCCATGATGGGCAAGCGTGGACAGAATCCTATAGTCCTGTGTCTACAGTTATCCAAGTCACCGATTAAAGGCCAGCCTCCGGGTCCCTTGTCCTATGCTGTTAGCACCATCAGCTCAGCAAAGCTCCCTGACTCATGGAAGGCTCTCTCTCATACTCCTGCTGTGGTCCCAGGAAGCCAAAGCAGACAGCATCTCCCTGCAGGCTGCTCCTCCATCAGCACCCTGCTCAACCAATACCCGAAGACACACGGGCCCCCAATTCCAGCTTATTCTACCTCTAGGTGGGTCCGGAAGAGAGAATGGATTCACTCCGTATGCTTGTGCACATGTTCACTTGGGTTCACGTACTTATGTGCGCACATGCATGTGAATTCCAGAGGACAAGCTTGCTAGCATTGCTCGGGGACCGTCTGCCTTGCTTTTTGAGACAGTGTCTTTCACCAGACCTGATGCTTACTGACTTGGCCAAGGAGTTCCCTGTCTCTGCCTCCACATTTGGAACCCCAAGCCTGCACCCTCACACCAGCTTTGTTCACAAAGGCTCTGGGGGCTGAAGTGGTCTCTTCCGGGGTTCAAGGCAAGCGCTTTAGTGACTGAGTCCAAACGGATCGCTTTCGGGGAAGTTTCCTCAGTGTGTTTCACGTTTGTGGCCACGCAGCAACCAACCTCACTCTAGGAGCCAGTGCCACCCTCTCACAGGTGACAGGAGATTCACGGTGCTGAGCATTCGCCGAGCAGAGGCCCATCTGTCCTGGTCATCACTCTGCTGCCCCCCTCCTAACAGGCCAAATCCCCGCCTGGGCCCACCCTACAGACCATTAAGATGCTTGGCCCCGGGCATCTCTTTTAGACAGGCATAGGGTATGGTTGGGAAAGGTATGGTTTAGATGGGATATGGGTAGATTAGCCTATCTTCTTGTGAATTATATTAGTAATAGTGAGATATTAGTATCGTACAGCTTACATGGTTATAGATTTTTATATGTGGTAACCTATGTGAAATTAAGTTTATTCCCGTCCCACAATTGTATATAAACTATATATTTTGTCATATTGTGAAAATCTCTCCAGATGTTTTTTGCACAATATCCTTACTATATTCTATGTATGTATGCTTTTACTTATGTTCAAGACATTTTTGTATATTTTGTATATACAATTTAGGATATTTTTGTCATGCTGCACTTTATGGTTCTACCTCTGGTCTAGATATTTCTACTCCACCTATGTTTTAGGGATTTACATGTATATATACATACATAGTTACATTGCTTAGGTATTTGTCCCTGCTTTACTCAGGGAAGTTTCAATCAGTTTTACAGCTAGGTTCCTGAGTATTACAGATTATCTTCATCCATGTTTCCTATACCTATGAGATTAGTCAGACATAGATGCTTAATCTTCAAAGACTTCACAGATCTGCAGAACATGGCATTTAAACAATTTACTATTAGTACTCCGTTGACATGAGGCACTGTTGCTCCTGACAGCACTGTGCACTTTCCCGAAAATATGTTGGACACTATTGTTGCTCCTGCGGGAGTCCATCTTGCTTCAGCTATGGCCTCTTGGGCAAAGAACTGCCCCCACCTTGACCACTGATTTGGACATGCAATTCTATGTGCTTGCAGGAGAAAAACATACAAGACTGTTGAACCTTGCCAAGTCAGGATAAGACAGCCTTTCTACCTCCTTGCTGTTGTTATGGTCTGTCAGGCACTCTAGGCCTTAGCCAAAACTGGCTGTACCAACGTTGCTGTGAGACCTAGGGTGACTGTCCAGGTGGCTTGCTGTTTCTATCCTTGCTGCACCTTTTGGAAGTTGCTCATCCACACTTCCTGCCTACACTAGTATTATTATTTTCCTTCTCATGTCTTTGGTGAGGTTGAAGATTAAATTATCACAAGTATTATTCTCTCTTCCTAGTTAGATATATTAGGAACTAGACTTAAGCATTCCAGCTTAGGACAACTCTATTGTAACCCCTATTTCGACTTCACCCTAGGACTAGATAGTTAGGTCTTAAGTTTGTATGTTCTCAATTTTCCTTTTCTTAGAGCACACTTGTTATTCACTGTTTTGTATATAGTTTTTGTATCTAGCCCAAATCTTTTCTTTAGACTAAAAGGGGAATTGTAGTGAGATATTCACCCTGTCTGCACCTGTGGCATAGACCACACCCATTGGGGGTGGAGACAGGGCCGGATGTTATCTGGGGGAGCTAAGTCTGAGGAGGGGGCTCGGAGAGATCTCTTGCTTGCAGCACGGGGACAGGAGTACATCTGGAGGCATCCTTGGGACCGGGAACCTGCTGGTGTTCATCTGTCTATTCTGTAAGTTATTTCTCCCTGAATAAACATCTATTAGGCCTATCTGTTTCTCCTCATCCTTATTAAACATCAACACACTCCTCCCCATAGTGGCCAGAATGCACTGCATTTCTCCGTGCTCGGGGACTCTTGGCCTGGCCCACCACAGGGTTCAGTAATGATCTGACAGTCATCCCATGCCTCAGGACATTTAGATCATCTTCTAAACTTCATCTCGGCCTGTGGATACTGTATACTAAGCAACCAACCCAGAAATACTACCACAAAGACAAGGTCAATCGAACTAAGTAAACTCTTCCTCATGTGCTAGAGAAAGATGGCAGATCTCTTGTAGAATAGTAAAGATGTGTGACATTCTTTTGTGCTGTGGGATATCTGTTAAATGACACAAAGATGTGCTGTGTTCTGTTTATGTTGCCTTTGATTAACTCTGTGAAGCTGTCTTACTTGGCCTATCTAAAACACCACCGGTTTAATAAAGAGCTGAATGGCTAATAGCCAGGCAGGAGAGGGATAGGTAAGGCTGCCAGGCAGAGAGAATGAGGAGGAGAGGGGGAAGAAAGGAGAAACAAGAGAGGGAAAAGGAGAGGGGAACTCCAGGGGTGGGGTCAGCCACACAGCCACACAGCCACCCAGCCACCCAGCCACCCAGCCACCCAGCCACACAGCCACACAGCCACACAGCCACACAGCCACACAGCCACACAGCCACACAGCCACACAGCCACACAGCCACACAGCCAGCCACGGAGTAAGAAGTAAAGGAAGGTATACAGAAAAAGGCAAGAGCCAAAGGCAAAAGGTAGCTGGGCTAATGCAAGTTAAATAAAGCTGGCTAGACATAAGCCAAGTTAAGGCTGGGCATACATGAGAAAGAGTAAGTCTCTACGTGACTGTTTGGGAACTGAGTGACGTGGCGGGTCCCCCAAAGAGTAAGAGTGAAAGACATCCAGCTACGGGTCTCTTTGGAAACACCACCGCCACACACACACACAAGGAAAGGCAGGGGTGGGTTTTAGAGGTGGCCAATCCCAGGTCACAAACCCTTTCTGTGAGTGGAGCTCACAGCTGTCGATAAGTGCGATGGCATCGGGCACGGTCCATGAGGGCAGAGACCTGTGGACAGTCCTCCTATCTCCTTACCTGATGGGTTAAGTGTGGAGTTCTGTCACTTGAGACAGCACCAAGGATGCCTCTTTATTAATCACACAAACAAGCCAGTTCAGTCTGAAGAAACCCCCAAACTGGACACTGGAAAGCCTTCTAATTCAAAGTTATTGGTTGAGCAAGGCACACAATATCAGCACACACCCTGTTTCTCCAGCTGCTTGGAATGCAGAGGTGAGGATCGGGTGAGCGCAAGCCTTGACAGCACAGCGAGACCCTTCACCACCATCATCAAATCATCATAATACAGTAAATTTTAAAACCTTTTTAAAGACATTGATTGGGATGGAAAGAGAGCTGGTTGTGTCTGCAGCTTCAAGTAAGCACAGGGTTTCCTTTGGTGAATGGGCTGGGCGCCAATGAATGGCTCTGTGTTTTACTGCTCGCTCTATTTTGTTGGTGTGAATTTCAGGTAAATGTGGAAAAGGGAGAAAATAACACCACAAAGAAGACAAATAACAACAAAAGCCATTTCCACTTTTGTGGGGATTAATTATCTACCAACACCTCCATCCTCTCCATTGAAGTTGACTTTAAAAGAGTGACATTTAGCTCGGTTTCCCAAGGGACGTTCTGAGCATCACTTAACACACATTTTCTTGTCTTTTTTTTTTTAAAGTGTTAGATGAGAATGGGTGGGCGTTTTACCTTCACGTGTTTGTTTATGTGCAGCACACGCATGCCTGGTGCCTGTGGAAGCCGGAAGAGGGTCTAGATCACCTGGCACTGGGGTTACAAATGGTTGATAGACTCTGTGTGGGTGCTGGGAATTGAACCCTGCTCCTCTGGAGGAGTCAGTGCTCTAACCACTAACCCGTCTCCCCAGTCCCCTACAAATGCATAATTTCACATACTGCCATGTTTTAATGGCATTAAATTTGTAGTTGTCTAAAAACACGTCCAATGTATATTAGTTGCCCTCGTCTTTCTTGTAACATCGATAATTTAACAACTATATCAGAACATGAGAAATTTTTGTATCAGGATAAAGTATATTTTAAATATATTTTCCAATGATATCTTGATAAAGGCACAAAGCAGAACCTTCTAGAAGTAGATAAGCAGAATGTATTTCACAAAACCGCACGCATTTTCTACCCACACACAATGGGCACGATGGGCAAAGAAGACATTACAGAGAGAGGCCTCCACTCCATTTCTGCAAAGCAGCTCATCTGTCTCTTTCCTCCAGCTGTAGCCTCTCTATAAACAGACACAAAACGCTTGGCTAATCTCCTGATTCCCATCAACACTGTGGCGAAGACACTGTTGTAACAGTAAATCCCACAACCTTGTGATATCTAGGCAGATGTTGGCAGCCAGAAAGCCAGGCGTGTCCACATGTCTGAGGAGAGGCAGCCTCTTCCCTTCCTGGCAGAAAACAGGAGGTCGATATGAGTGCTGCCATTTTGTCTCGTCTGAGTGAAAGGCTGTCGGGAGACATTAGAGAAAAACAGGAGTGTGGCTGAGGTTTCCCCAGGCCCACGCCACAGCACCACAGCATGGAGATGTCCCACAATGCAATGCTGTTTTCCAGTCTGCCCGTGGGAAGTCTGAAAACCCAGATGCACCTGAGAGCTGTGGGTGAACATTCCCAAGCTTGCACAGACCCAGAGATCACAAAGAACTGTGTGGACGCCAGAGCAGGGTGTGGTCACGTGGGAGACAATTAAAGTACTGTAATGCTACCCAGGTATCCCCAACTTCTAGGCTGCGTTCTTCTGGAAGGTGGCTTGGCCATCAGGGAAGCCCAGCTAAGGAAGCACTTATTAGGGTTCATCCAGCCATGCAGCTGAGAGCATTTGTTCAACTCCTCAACTCCACCCCACCCCACGCCCCCCACCCCACCCCCGGTCTGGTGAGACCTTCTGTAACTGACCACTATGACAACTCAGGTCAAAGTTATGTGTGCACCAGGGTTTACCGTGGCTCTGCCACACTGCGGTGTGCACCAGGGTTTACCGTGGCTCTGCCACACTGCGGTGTGCACCAGGGTTAACCGTGGTTCTGCCACGCTCCAATGCCCCACACAAATCACTTTTACGCCTCTATGTTTCCTCTTCTCTAATTTAGAAGCAGGAAATTGAAGCCTGGGGCTGTGCCATGCTCAGGGTTCTGGGTTCTAATGCTGAGGCAAGCATTCCAAGCCTAGCTGAGGGTACAGATAGACATTGACACAGCCTGTCCATGTCCTAAGACTCAGTGGTTCAGTGTCCCCTTCCTCAAAGGGACTTTGCAACACCCCTGTGAGAATCAAAGCGGAAATGTAATTCCCTCAAAACAGCACCCCAGGGCTTGGATAGTGAGACCCGAGTTAAGGAGCCTCACACACGCCAGGTAGAAGTGTAGCAAATGTCACTCCCTGTGGCTTGAGGCAAGGACACAGACCGGCAGAGCTGGGACTCACAATGGCAGCACACCTGTGCGTTTGTATTAGACCTTACTTTAAGAATAATTTCAGGACAGTTTCTGGAAGGTTGTCTTTTAAAACCATTTTTAGCTACATTCATGATCTCCAACAATAAAAAGAAGAGGGAAGAGCAGAAGAACCCCAGGAATGAAGTAGATGCCATCTTGGAATGCTTCCTCAAGGAAAATTGTCCAGCAGTCCATGCCAGGCTGTGTGAGTATGCCTATAATCCCAGTATCTGGGAGGCAGAGGCAGAAAGATCTAGGTTTCCAAGGTATATAGTAAGATACTTTCTCACAAGAAGAGAGCACTCAGGGGCTAGAGAACTGGCTTAGCAGGGAAAGGCATGCACTATTCCTCCAGAGGACCCAGGTTTGGTTCCTATCACCCACATGGCTGCTCACAACATCTGTAGCTCCAGTTCCAGGATGGTAACACCGTCTGACTTCTGTGGGCTCTAGGCACACATGGTATACACACACACACACACACACCACTCATATATACACAAATAAATCTTAAAGAAAAAGAAGAGGCAACAAGAAGAAAGGAAACACTGTCTCAAAATTTAGTCAAGGATGAAAACAGACTCAGACGAGTCTGATGCTTATCGGAGAAGAGGTGAGTAGGTAATCAAGATGAGCTTGGATGGTGAAGCAAGGCCAGGGCAGCAACGGTGAGAAATGACACCGCTTGTACAAACCCTTCCGCACCGTCAGGGAGGGCTGGGCTGGGCTCATCTTGATGGGTCACTTCTGAAGAAGGTAGTGACATCATTGCCCAAGAAGCGGGAAGGGAAACAGTGTGTGCGGAGACACAGCACACGACTCCAGACTGTGTTTCCAGACACAGAGCAACAGGCTCAGGTGGCAGTGTTCTCCGTCTCCACCAGTGCAAGGGTTGACCATGTCACTCATACCCCAGAACCAACCTGGGTGCATTTGTCAAAGGAATGACTAAGCAACGCAGTTAGAGAATACATCCCAGACATGTTACCTAGGGATAATGTGGACTCCTCAGAGAAAACCTGAGCATCAAAGGGGAAGTTAGGGCCAGAGACACCCCAACCCAGCCCAACACACACGGTAGCAAGAGTTTCCAGCATTGCCTCCAAATTAGTTATGGGGGGGCGGTATGGGGGACAGAGGGGACAGCAATGAGGAATTCAACCAGGGCCTGGGTATGGGTCATGCACACACAGCGTTCATGTACACACACCTATCCATTACTTGAACTGTCAGACACCTATCCAGTCCTGCACACAGTTATGCCCAGGTTAGTCTTTCTGGAAGCTCCTCCTGGTTCTGGGGTCTCCTACAGAAAACTAAGCATGTGGACTGGTGCTGGCACATAAGAACCACAGAGGAGACCTAGCTGGGGGAGGGGGAGAGACGGGAGTTGGGGGGGGAGGGTGTGTGTGGGTGTGTGGGAGCCTATCCCCTGACTGTGTGGAAAAGGAAGATTGCTTTTTCTCAGGTTTGCTAGAAAACAGAAATGGTTTCCATAGAAGTTAAGTTTGGCAAACATGCTCAGAGGCGCCTGCTCCCTGGAGGGGGGGTGGCTGTCCCCATGCTGGGGGGGGGTCTCACAGCAGGCAACAAAGACTAGAAGGTGTACTCAGAGGCGTGCGCTCACTGTCCTCTGTGGAATGTACAGCCTTCAGATCTGTGCCTCTCTAGGGAGTCCCCAGGGCTGCTGGAGGGGACCTGGAAGCCACTGCCCCCACTGCAGCCCAGGTCCTGCACCTTCCTGACTTCCCCTGTGTGTCCTGAGCTGCAGAGGCTGGCTCCTCCTCTCTTGCCTTCCCCTCTCCACAGTCTCTCAGACTCCCTTGTCCCCACCCTTCTCTGATGTGCCTTCTCCACTTCATTCTCCATCACACAGCTCTGACAGGTAAATAAATGGCTGCTCCTTGGCCACAGCGGCAGGAATACTCTCCAGACCCCTGCCTTCCTCGCGTCCAGCTTCGGAGGCTGCCTTCCCTTAGGACAAGGCCACAGGCTAATAATGCAGTGTCACAAGAATGGAGCTGTCCATAATGAAAGAAAAGCACGACCTTGCAGTGCCTCACTAAAGGACACTGGAAACTTCCTTGCTCCCGAAGATACACAGTAGACTCAGCACTGTGGGAAGTCCAGCTTTCTGAAGTTTACAATACTGGTGGGTGTTCTAGTGTGCTGCCTAAATGGCCACTTAAATTGTCCTTTCTTGCGGCTGGCAATCCATCCTGCCATAGACAGCATTGTCTTCCCACAGCCCCTCCCTTTTTCTGGGGGGGGGGCTGGGATGGGTGCCAGGGGCTCACGAGTACTAAGCAAGTGTTCTACCACTGAGCTACCCCCAGCTTTGTGTTTCATTTTAAACAGAAAAGCCCTGATGAGTCGGTCAGGCATCTATAATTCAGAGCGCAGAATGCACTTAGGCAAGTTTCTCTGTGCAGGCCAGCACGCAGAAGGCAGGGTGCTGGTAGGATTCCTGTTACCCCTGTGCTTACAATGTAACAACCAGGCCCAATTCATTTTGCCCAGTCCCTAAACCTGATTCTATCTTGATGCCATGTCTTGTTCCTGGAGACTGAGCCGCTTCTAACAGGGCAGTCTTAACCTGTCCTGGCCATGCCTGGCCCACTCTGGGGCTGTTTCCCTCAGAATCCAGCATTAGGTAATCCTTGAGTGAGAGCAGAGCCCCCTCCCAGAACTGGCTGTTTTGTGGGGAGGTGGTGGTCCCGGCTTCATGGGAAGCACCCCATCTCCCTTCGGGAGAACCGGATCTCCGAACTTAGGCAGAGCTTGAAGTCAAAACAAATGACACCTGTAACAACGAGGAAGCCAACACCGTGCAAAGAGTTACTTCACAGTGACAGTGACAGCTTTCTAAAACTTGTGAGGATCTATTATGGAAAGCGGGGTTCGGTTTCCCCGCGTGAATCCTAACACACCCCCTGCCCACAGGGAAAAGAGCCCTGGGCTCTCCAAAGGGCCTTAGATCAGCCCTGTGCAGTTGCCAGACCCCGGGCCTGTGTGTGTCAATCCAAGCTGTGTTCCAGCAGCAAGGGGCCAATTGGCCCCACTCGGTGGAGTCCTGCAGGGCCCGGTGACCTCCAAAGAGCTGAGACCTGGAGCGGTAAGAGAGGTGGTTCTTGGCTCAAAAGGTTTGGAGGGTGCGATGCTGACAACTTGTCTGGGGCGTGTCAGAAATTATGGCGTGGACTCCCAGAGACCGGCGCGGGAACTCGGGACCTGGGCGAAGGTGGCAGAGTGGCCCTCCCAGCCTAGAGCTGTACAGACCACAGAAGGGCCTCCAGGGCTGCCCCAGCCCCTACCGCAGCCACCGTACTAATTAGGAAACTGCAGGGGGTGGTCCCCTCCCCGCCTTGGCCCGGCAGCCTCAGCATTCTTGCATACATTTCGTCTCTCCCCGCCCCCTCCAGTTTGGGGCGTGACATCCGTAGGCTGCAGAAATGCGGGGTGGGAAGGGACCTAAGTTGGTGGTGTGTTGAACGGAGGGGCCTCTTTAGAACCTTGCACGTGGGATCCATAAAAACACCCACTGGTGGAGGCCAGAAGCGAAGCCTATAAGCCCAGAAAGCTCCAGAAGACAGGAGTTGACACATTCCCTTCGCCTTCCAACCCAGTCCACCACTTAACACGCCCCCCTCAATAGACCCTCGCTGGGGCCTCCTCCGGGATCCACGCGCGTACACGTGTCCTCACGCGCGCGCGCACTCCTGGGGAACCGACTCCAAAGCTCTGGTGCCCGGGCTCCCTAGGCCAGGCTGGCGCGGGGGGCGGGGCGGGCGGAGAAACAGAGAGGACAGGAAATGCCCTTAATTGAGGGAAATGCACACGAATTGCAGGGGCAGCCTTTGATGTCGCCTCTGGGCTGGCGGCCCCCTCCGAGCGGGCCAGCCCACCCGGCGAGCCCCATCTCCTCCCGGGCGCCAGGGCTTCGGGCTGGCCAGAGCACCCAGGAAAAGGACACTTTCCCACTGATCAGGAGGCTCTGGACCAGTCCTATCTCACTGCAAGCTAGCTCGCGGGGAGCCCTTGAGCCCCTTTGGAGTCCCCAGACAGGGCTCAGGGACAGCTCCAAGGCCAGGCCTAGCAGACCTGGTCACACTGGCCGCAGAGCACTCCCCAAGAGAGACAGGCCTGCCTTGACCCAAGACGTGTAAGGGTATAAATACAGAGTTCGTCCAAATGACATTCCACCACCACCACCCCCCGTTTTTCTCTTTTCATCATCAGCAAATAAAGATTAGCCGGGGAGATTACAGAAAGGGTTTTCAGGCTGCAGCTGATCTTTATTCCGAAGGCTTTGTGATGATATTGATGATGATGATGGTCAAGAGGACAGTTTGATTTTTGTGTTTGGAGCTAGTTATAAAGAATCAATATTATATCAAGGGGTAACTTTCGTGATAAAGGACTTTAACCACTCCGGCTATTCATCATAAGTCTGTAGCAAGCAGATAGGTCAAAAGAAATTATATTGCACTAAAGAGTGAGTCTTCTTATCTCTCCCATACCAGGGGAATAAGGGGCCAGCCGATCGATACTGTAGCTGCCTTATACTTCTTGCAATTATCAATAGCTGATTTCGCCTTTTGAGGCCTGCATCTATTAATGCAAGCTAATAATAATCACTTGCGCCTCCCCACAGGCAGGGAAGTCAAAATTTTCAGTGATAGTATTATTTATATAATCATATATACTAAAGCAGCCCTTCCCAGCCTCATGCAGCCCAGATTCAAAGTTTGCTGGTCAGGGGAGGAGGGCTTGCAGTCCTGGGCCTGTAGATGATGGCTGTGAGCTGTGAGCGCGCTCTCTCTCTCTCTCTCTCTCTCTCTCTCTCTCTCTCTCTCGTGTGTGTGTGTGTGTGTGTGTGTGTGTGTGTGTGTGTGTACCATTAAAAGCCTATGGAATGCTCCACCATGATACCTGCAGGGAAGCTGTGTGGTGTCCTGTAGTGAATATGAAGCAAGGCTCCACAGCACAGGAAACAAAATGGATTTGTACACGAAGCACATGGTTCTCTCCTATTAAAAGTAGCTGTACAATCCCAATGACTTTGAATTGCTAAAAGTGATCCGAGCAGGGGCTGAGCTGAATCTGCTGTGGGCATGGCTAGGCACGGATTCTAGTAGCTAACTTCAAGTGGGAGAATAGAAGCTAAGATAAAACGTTTCCAAAAAATACCCCACAAGTACAATGGTTACATGTTTTCTAGTTAACACCCCCCCACACACACACACCCTGTAATAGGAAAGCAACATCTCTATAATTGGCACTTGACATGCTGTTTGCACTGGGCTGTGGTACACCCAGCACAGATTTCCTGTTGATGGAAACATTTATCATTGTGATTGCCCCAGAGTGGCAGGTGGTGTTATCAATTACCTCTTCTTACCAATAATAATATTAGTATGGTAATATCTTTGCTCAAGTGAGAACCAATTAGTGGTCACTTGTCACAGCATTAAAGACACAAAATCATGCTGAATTTAACCCAAGGACTTAAAAAAAAAAAAAAAAAGTTGGAGGTGTGAGAGGAACCAAGGGAAAGCAGGAAGGTGGCCAGGGAGTAGGAAAAACAAAACAAAAAAAATAAAATAAAATAAAAAACAAAATAAAACAGGAACTTAGTGAAGGAAAGGAATGAAAGAAGACAGAAAACTAACTGAATACCTATTTTGCGTGAAGGAGCTGGAGAAATAAACACATTGTAAACAAAATGCCAAGTACACCTATGTAAAACTGTCTTCGTGAATCCAGAGCCAGGTATCTTCAACAAACGTTACTGTGAACTCAGAACCAACTATTCAACTCCCCTTGTCAAGTCAATCTTGCAGACAGGCTTTCTGTTTTATCTGAAGAAATGATACAAATTAATCCAAATGCCTAATTATATGTTCCATTAATGTAAAATATACAGTATTAATTTGTAAATAATATCATTAAGCAGACAAAATAATAACATGTCACCTCTTAAGATGAAAACAACATTGCAAGAGGAAAGACAATTAACAAATTAGATTTAATTATAGGGAGGAAAAACAACTTTTGTTTTTGCAATAGAGCTTAGGTATTGCAATATTTTAATAGATAGTGGTCATGTGGTAAGTGTTCGTGTTAGGTATGCCTAACTACAGTGGAACATGTACCTCTTCCGCGTTAACCTGGACACAGCAAGAGAGACTGCTTCCTTTCTCATCTGTGAAAATACTCCACAACACATTGTCTCTTTGAAATATACTGTTTTGATTAAAGCTTCAGATGCAAACTCCTTCATTGAAATTTGCCACACTGGATAAGGACAATGAAAGGTTTTCCATATAAGCACTGAAAAGCAAGGTATGGAGAGAAAGAAGCATGCTTTTGTTTTCCAGTTTTACTATAAAAAAACAAACAAACAAAAGAGCCCCTCTCCTTGGTCCCACTCTTTGAAAGGTGCACTTCGGGATCCACTTGAGTGTGGCCCTTCCGCAGTGGAGGGAATCTGTATAGGTATCTGCTATATGCACTGTCTTTTTGGTCCTTTCCTCCAGGCTTTTGACATCTTCTCAACGAAATTCCAGCGAAGTCAGCCTCAGGGGAGTCAGGTAGCCTGCAAGCTCTCCCACACAGCCCAGCCAAGCTTCACCCTGCAGGCAGACCTCCCTGGGCTGATCCACTGTAGAGACCTCAGTACCCGGCATCCATGCAGCCTAGCTGGAGAGAGAGAGACCAGCAAGGTCCACTTCTGCCTGAGCCCCACCCGCTTCCCTCAACAATTAAGAATCACTCCACACCTCTGGAATCTGAAGGGCCAGGGCTGGGTTCGCCTTCATTGGAGGGACTCGGCAGATCCTTCCCAGAACTATACCTCATAGAAAATGCAAAGCAAGTCTTCTAATTAAACAGTTACACTGGGAAGAAAGACCTGGGCGAGCATTCCGGCTTACTACACACTTCAGGAGGAGTGGAGCAGCAAGGAGATGAAAGGGGACCTCAAGCAACAAGAAAAAGGTTAAGAGCGGCTTAAAGAGACCCACCGAAGGTTGATGGCGACCAGGTGGTTGTGGGGTCCAGTGGGATCCATCCTCCCTGAAAGCCTTTGGGGGAACCCGTTTCTGCTTCTCCCTCAGAGTGTTAGAAAATGGGGAGGGAGGAAGGAGGGAGGCCAAAGCAACCATAAAACACAATGCATCTTAAGCAGGGGCTGGATGGACATCGACGACCTGTGTTTTCTAATGACAACTTTGCCACCAAGTCTCTGCAACTTCTAACTCTTAATTGTCCTATAAATTCTGCAAAAATTTTCATTTCACACATCACACCTGTCCTCCAACGCAACACTTGCATTTTTTTTCTTTCTCTCTCCTCGTCCTTACTGCTCTCTGTCAAGTTTCTATAGTAAGAGTCCTGCCCCGATCGCCCCCCAAAGTCCTAGTTGCAACTTTGTGTGTGCACCAGGCACTTGTGTCCTCCTTCCCCAAACTCTGCAACAGCCGTTCAGAACTTCACCTGTGATTACAGCGAGACATTTCTCCCCCATAGCTTAACTGTACACACACATGCCATACCCGTGTGCCTGTGTGTGTGTGTGTGCGCGCGCGCGCGCCCGCACGCGCGTGAAACAGAACTCGAAATTTCGAACATCTTTTATTGCTTTTCATTTAAAAAAACATTTTTTTCTCACTTAAATGAGTACACCCTCCACCAAAAGGAAAAACAAACCAACCTTAAGGAATTTTTTTTTTTTTTCATAATGGCTCTTGGGGCTGTTTGGAGGCGACTCCAACCTGTGCGCATCGTTCTTCCGCACAGTATCACGCTTCTCTTGCGCTCTTCCCGGAGCCCAAAGCTGTTGCTTCATGGAACTTTGACTAGATGCGGGAGGAGAAATGCAGTGTGGGAACCGGAGTCTAGAACCGAAAGTCAGCTTTTTGGGGGCGCTCCGCAAGTTAGCAAGGCTGGGTCCTATGGAGGGGGCAGGGGATTCTATCAGTAAGCAGCCCGCCCATTCCCGAGCCCTGCGAAAAGCTCACGGGGCTTTGCTCTTGGGGCTGGAGGATCAATGTCTACTTTCCCACCCTCCACCCACGAAACAAGCCGGGGTAAACGCCGGGAGACCCGTCTGAGCCGAGGCTTCGCGCACTTGGCCATTTGCACAGGCAAAAATACAAAATGTAAGGAATGGGGGGAAAAGACACGCTTGGGGAGAAGGGCGTTGGAGCTGCTGCAGTGAGGCCTGGGGCACATCCTGGTGGCGGCTCCGGGATGAGGACGCACGCGGACGCGTGTGCTCGGTGTGGTGGGAGAGCGCGCGAGTGAGTGCTCGGGAGCGAGGCCGCGTTCGCGTGACCGCGGGCGGGGAGACGGGTGCGGGGAGCGCGCCGCGCCAGCTGGCCAAGGGTGCCCGGCTGGCGTAGACATCGCGACCCCCTCACCTGCCCCCCACGTCACCCCCGAAATCCCGACAACATGCGGCCCGCTCGCCGGACTTTCGTGGACTTGGAACTTTGAGTCTCACTCGTTGCCCACTCCGCAGGCCCGGACAGTGGGCACTGGGGCTCGGAGCCGGCGGGAACGGGAAAAGGGGGGCGGCGCCGGGGTCCCGCTGCCCCCTCCCTTCCCTGGACTTAAGGAGCCACCGGCGGTGGGGAGGCCCTGGCAGGCGGGCGCGGAGCCGTGGAGGCCCTGGTGGTGGCGGCGGGCGGGGCGGGCTCTCAGGAGTCGGTGGGGACCGGGGGGGGGGGCAGCAGAGGGGAGGAGAACGCAGGGAGGGGAGGAGCCGCGCGGCCCGCGCCGCTTCCGAACCGGAAAGTTGGTCTTGCCGAAGTCCCGCCACCCCAGCGTGCGCACTCCGCTCCGGCCGCGAGCCTCTGAGCCTGGCGCCCCGCCGGAGGACCCCGCGAAGTGGACAAGAGCCGGGAGAGAAAGTCCGGAGACGAGGGCACCTGAGCCGGAACGGGCTGGGCGAGCTGAGCGGCGCGGCGACCCGTTGCCTGCCGAGGACCAAAGGCAGTCGGCCGGCCGGCCCGGAGCGCAGGCAGTGCGGCGATCGAACGGCCCGGGCGAGACAAAGACGCCGGCCGGGCCGGAGCCCTGCCCGCGGCCGCTCGCTCCGGGAGGGGCCGCCCGGCGGCGGCGGCGGCGGCGGCGGGGAGGGGGGGCGACGGCGCAGACACTCTATAAAGGGGCGAGCCCGGCGCGCCGGCGGAGACGGCGCCGCGCGGACGCCACCAAAGTTTGCAGCCTGCGCGGCGCGGAGGGTCCGCTGCCACGGCCCGCGCCGCACCCCGGCCCGCCGAAGCCGCACCTGGGCAGCAGAGGAGCGCGACTCCCGAGCGCGATCGCCGGAGCCCGCGATGTGAACGGCGTGGACCAGCGCGCACCCAGGTCCGCAGGCGCCGCGGCCCCTCCTAGCCAGCGCGGCTGCTAATTGCGAGAGCGGCCTCATTTGCATAGGCCGCCGGAGTCCGCTGGAGGCCGGCCAATCGGCGCGGCCCTCCGCTAATGGACATGCATTATTCACCAGCCTAATTGCTCAGCCCCATGCGCGGCCCGCGCAGCCGCCGCCACCGCCCCGCGCCCCGCGCCCCGCGCCCGCCCGGCCACCCCGCGCCCACCCCGCGCTGTCCCCGCCGGCCACCCCGCTGATGCCGCTGCCCCGCACGGGGCCGGAGCGCCGCTAACAGCATGTCTCGGCGCAAGCAGGCCAAGCCTCAGCACCTCAAGTCGGACGAGGAGCTACCGCCGCAGGACGGGGCTTCAGAGCACGGTGAGGGCCGGGGACCTCAGGGTGGCCCGGAGTTCTAGGGCGCCCACCCAGGTTGGGAAGCGCGGGCGGTGGGAGCAACTGCGCGTCTTGGAGTGGGAGGAAGTTCCCCCGGTTCCCGCGAGCGAGTGCTCGCTATGAGTCGGTTCCCTCGGCCAGCCTGGCCAAACCCGGACCGGCACTCCATGGAAGCGCGCGGGCGCGGAAAAGAGTTGCGGGCCAAGTAAACTTGGCTCTGCTGCTCCGACTTGGGGAGCTGCGTGCGGACGCCGCTGTGGCCGGGCCCGCTCCGGGATGGACCGGGATCGGCTGGGCCAAAGGCGGAGGCCGGCTCTCCGAGAGCGGGCGGGAGGGGGGTCCGCGCCGCCGCCTCGGTGTTGCTCTGGGTCTCCGCGCCCCCACCCTGCTTCGGTGGGCCCTGAGCCTCCTGGAGCTCCGGGTCCCTGGTCTAGCTTAGTACTGTCCCCAGGGCGGGCGCAGCAGCGGGGGACGCGTCTGGGGCTCACCTACCGCTGGACGCGGGCCCTGGAAGCCGCCGCCTGGCCAGCTTTGTTCGGCGCCGCGCGTCCTGGTGCCCAGCCGGTGCTCGCCTGGAGCCTACCCGGGGCCCCAAGGCCACCTCGGTGATCCCAGTCTCTGTTGCCTGTGCCCGATACCGCCAGCAGGCCGCGTCGGGTGACCCTCAGGCCGCGAACCCCGCGGTGTCCCAGAGCGTTGACAAATCCAATCATCCCTTTCGGAAGCAAGTGGGAAGTAAATGTCTCTTGGCCTTTCCTTAATGGCCGACTAGGGAATTGTGGGGCGCGAGGACAGCTGTTTCTTTCGGGGGCTACTGCGTGCATGCGATAGGACCTCAGCACGCTTCTGGCGGATTCCAAGTTTTCCCTTCGGCCTTTTTGTACTCTTTTGGATGCACCGAAATCGGGCGATGGAGATACATTCGCAGTTACTTCGCTGGTAGCAACTTCCTCCTCGAACCATCCAAAAGTGTAGGGCAGTTGCTATGGAAGTTAGACACTGGAGAAGATGCGAATTTAGCATGGTTGAACTTTGCCACCCTAAAGTTTATGGCACCCTGAATCCGTAAGCCCTGGGTGCTAGTTTTGGCGCGCCTTAACAGGGTCTCCAGGGCGCCGGCCAGGAGACCGAGGAGGGGCGGCCGAGTATGACACGGAGCCCCCACCCCCAACTAGTTCGAGGTGGAAAAATTTATTCCTTAAAGGCCAACTTTTATGATCAACTTATTGTAAATTGTGTAGAGGCCGATGCAGATACTAAATAATCTTTTAACTGTGAAAATAATTCCATCTTCCAAAAAAAAAAAAAGAACAATAAAAATAACACCAAACTCAAAACCCTAACAAATAGGCGGAATGTAAGGGTTTCACACACGGCGTTAAAGTTTGACAAAGCGTGCGCGTCGCAGCAGAAGGTGAGAAAATGCCCACAGCAGCCCCGGAATGAATGAAATCAAATGGGACTCCTTGGGTCTTTTTGTTGATGTGAGGTGAGGGAGCTGGCATCTCTGCAGCCAAGTCAGCCAAGATTAGAACAGGCGATATGCTAAAAAGAAACGCTTGCATATGTCGGGTAGATTAGGGACAAAGACTCTTTTTTGTCATGGAAATGGATTTTTTTTTGTTTTGTTTACTTCTTCACATAGAATTTCTCACACTTGGGTTGTTTTGTATTACCCTCAATGACTACATGATCAAATGAATGGATTTATTTCTGCCGAATGAGAAAGACAGTCTTTCCCTCAAAAGAACTACACTGCATCCCAGTGAGGAATTTTAAAGCTTCATTATTGCGGCTCCTGAATAGCTCAAAATCCGCTTTCACGGCCGCCCTAAAATGCAACAGTGTAAATACTTCTACGCTTTGTAGGGTCGTTATCAAAATGTGCAATGCCTCCTTTTATTAAAGCATATTTTAATTAATAGAGCCAAACCTCTGTGTTTAACAGTTAACAAGCTGAGGCACTGTTGTTCATTTTTAATTTCACTTCAGAAATGTGAGTGTGGCAAAGTTAATCGTGTAAACACGTCGGAGGATATATAACCCGGACAGTGTTGAAAACCCCAGATAGTCAATTATTTACGAGTAAGCTTTTGAATTCTGCTCGCTGCTCTAATTTATTTCGAGAGTTTTCCGTACCCAGGTTTTCCATCCGTTCAGAAGTGGCATTTTTTTTTTAATCCGGGCTGTGTTGTCCACAGCCCCTCAGACTTCTGATCCCGAGGTTGCCACAGTTCCT
Organism: Phodopus roborovskii; assembly: GCF_943737965.1. Taxonomy (NCBI): domain Eukaryota; kingdom Metazoa; phylum Chordata; class Mammalia; order Rodentia; family Cricetidae; genus Phodopus; species Phodopus roborovskii. Next base: position 6,694,888 of record NW_026126563.1, read on the forward strand.
CATCATATTTTGCAACAGGCCAAAAATAGTCTGTCTGAGGCTGAGCCCTAGTGGGGCAGCATTTGCTATTCAGGTTTGAAGGATAGTTCAGACAAACTATTAAAACAAGTTCTTTCTGATTTAATTGTTCTGAAGCAGATTGTTCATGGAGCATAAAAGATACTCCATTCCCTGTGAAGTCAAGGAATGCTCATGCTGTCTTAACTGAGATAACCAAGAAAAGTAGTTCTGTTTTTTTTTTTTTCCTTAAAGACAAATGGTTGTGTAAACTAAATTACTGCATTGTCATTTCAAGTCCTTAATTCCTTTTAGATGCAGAGGAGACAAATCCGTGCTGCATGAAGTTATAAGTGAGCTAAGTCTCCAGTGTTTTAGAAATGAAGTAAATGATTCCTTTGTATCACTTTGGGTGTGACATGTTAATTAAAGCACTGTGTCCATCCTGCAGTAAAATTGGAGGCTTTTGTTAATACCACAGGAACAGATACCATAAGTTAAAAAGAGAGAGACAGAGACAGAGAGGCACTGGAAGGCAAAGATGCATAGTCATGTTGATTTCCAGTAGAAACCCTACTTTTTTTTTTTTTTTATGGCTTATTTTTTCAGGGTTTGTTTTTTACACCAGCAATGAGGGAAAAGACAACAACACAGCTCTGGTTCTTTCCAGAACTTAGCACTGAATGAAGGAATGACAAATCTGAATGACAACAAGCCAGGCTGCCTTGTGGAGAGTTCTGGAGTTACCTTGTGATAAAATTTTAATTTTAAGTTACTGAGACTTAAATCCCCAGTGGAAACTGTCATTTTAAATCGCATATTCGTGATTACTTCCCGGTTTAGAAATAAATGTAATGCAGCTTTAGGATTCAGTCAGACCTGTGCCACCAGTAAGGATGTCCTCTGAGCCAGATGAACATTTTTTGCTCTAAGAAAAACTAATTAAAACTTCCAGTGGCAGTGCCACTCCTAAGCCCTACCAAGAACTCTAGAGACATTGCAACCCTGTGCCGGCAAAAGATAAAAGAAAAGCAGTCCTTAAAGATGCATTTCTCTGTCCTGGGAAAGTCTGGTGTTTAAGGCCAAACAAAAGAATGTTGTAATTTAAAACAGTTTTCCAGGGTGCATCTTTTTTGTGGGCATTAGCTACTTCGTGGTGTTTTTTTATTTTCTCTACCAATTTCCAGTGTATGGCTATCTTAAAAAATCTTTACAAATGTGGTGAGTCTGCAACCCAAGAACTAACGAGTGGAATTCATAGTTAAGTTCAGGGAGAGAGAGGCTCCAGTGCTCTGTGAAGAGATCTTTTTTCTTTTATCTGTATATGCAGGGTTTGCCTCCAGCCCCCCCCCCCCATTCGCATTTACAATTCAGCATACCAAAAGGGACAAAACAGAAGCCACTTTCTTACATCCACTGGCAGATTGTTTTCTCTGAAACATGAAAGGTAGAAAGTAAGTGAAGGGGGAGGGGGGAGAAGAATTTGCAAACATTTCTTTTTAAAATAACACTCAAAAACTTAACCTGTTTAAAAATGCGTGCTCCTAAAATGGGTGCCAATTAGGTCCACCTTAAAGAGAGCTGGTTAGGAGACGAGTTGGAGAATTTTGAGAAGGGTGTATTCTAAACTTTCCAAAGCCTCTGCGTCATCCAGGGCTTTCGGATGTGTGCAGACTGTAGGAAAGCGAAAGGTGTGGAGAAGCAGCAGCAATTACTTAGTAAACTGATGGTTTCTTTGTATCCAGAATGATGGGGGGAAACAGACAAAGTGGGTCGGGTTTCATGTTCAGCTCTACCATGGTCCTGGTCCTCCGTAGGTAGCTATAAGAACGTTTTCCTTGGGGATGGAGAGTGCAGCAAACAGAGCCAAGATTTCTGTTCTATGAACTGGACCATCAACTGGGGTTTAGCATTCTTATGTGTAAGTATTGGCACAAGGCCTTTTGTAAGTACATTAAAAACCCTTTAGGCTGCTCACGGGCTTTTCACCATCTCTTAAACATAGCAGCATATTTACCAGTGTCATTTTTAAAAAACAATACAAAGAAGAATGGGCTCCCTTCTCTCTTTTCCTTTATTGTTTTATTGGTTTTTTTTTCCCCCTCCGTGATTTCTTGACGAGTTGCCAGTGAATCTTAGACAACAATATCATGAAGATGTGAGCTAATGCCACTATGGGTGGGACACTTTTGTAATTACAGTGTATGTTTAAGTTACTGCACGTTTTATATACAATCTATGTGAAAACCGAATTTTAATAATTACTTCAAGAAAAGTGTTTTTGAAGTATTTTGGGTTTTCTCTTGTAATTTTAACAGTTATGATTTAAGATGCAATTAACTACGTGAGTGCCAAGCAAACAAGGCAAGGCGTGCTCCAGAAAGAGAAAAATACAGTTTTTAACAAAATAATGGAGTGACCTTTACACTCAAGACTAAGATTGATTTGTTTCTTAATTAAAGGAAAGGGGTTCTGGCCACCAAAGGGAGCTGATGGTGCCCAGCGGTTTCTTTTCTGAGGGTGGGTCTTTTCTCCCACCTCCAGCCTGGTTTGGTGCGCTGTGGTAGGTTCAGCCCCCTTTACACTCTCTGAAAGCAGGGTAACTTCATGGTGTGGCATGGAACCTTTTTAGCTGTGGTCCTAGGCAAGATGGGTGGCAGAATGCTGGCCAGCTTGCTCCTTTCCTCCCCAAAGGTGAGTTGTTAGGAGTGTTGTGACAAGCCTTTGCTTGCTTCGCCCTGCCAGGGGTGGCCACTAGATGTCAAGCTCATAATACAATTAGTGCATCTGTGCTGTTGACCTTGGCAACGGGACTCACCACTGTTCTGTTAAGTGTGAACTCTGAGCCCGTGCTAACTAGAGATCCCATGAGTTTGCTCGGTGCATTACAAGCTGATCAAATGCCATCCAGTTCAGCACAAGTGTTTATAGCTCTTGGAAGAAGAGAAACTAGCTTGCTTTTGTATAGCCATTACATCTTGAACGGTTTAATTAACCCTGCAGGTGCCAGGGCACTTTGTCCTTAAAGTGGCCTCAGACGGAGCTGTTTGATAATAGTCTTGTGTAATTTGTACACATTCGAAGTCACTGGCATCATGGGGTGGGTGGTGGCTTTTCCAGGATGACTTTCTGCTTGTATGCAAATTTCTCCCATAGAAATGAAACAGAACCGTGAAGTGATGGGATATGATGGAAATTATTTAATTACCTAGCCTAGGTACCTGAAGCCTAATGCAGGTGATCTCAGCCTCTTCCCCAGTTGAGAGACTAGGGCTATTTCTACGAAGACATTTTTTTTTTTTTGCACCAGATCCATTTTGTTTGCTCACTCCATCTCTCCCCCAAACAAACTAAGTGATGGGAGGGGGGTTGTGCATGCATGTTCTGATAGTGGATTGCAACGGAATGGACACTTTCTAGGAGAAATGTCATAAAAGGATATGGAATTTAATTTTTTGTACCAAACCTTAGAGATCTCTGTACTTGAACAGCCTGCCACCTTAACCTGAAGTGACTTAGCAAAACCTTGTTTTCAGCCCCCCCCCCCCAACCACCAAACTATGATCAGAATTGCCGGCTTCTTCTGACATGTCTCAGGTCTGTGGATTTTGTTGTTGTTGTTGTGTTGTGCTGTTTTGTTTTGTTGTAAAGTACAGATAGTGGTGTGAGCGTGAGCATGACGGGCTGGATGAAAGGGGCCATTGTACAAGCCTTAAAGTGCAACAAACATCTTTCTATCAAAGTGACCGTGTGTTCGCTACCGCCTCAACTCCGCGTCCCATAAAGGGACAGTGTCTCTGTCCCCAGAGCCTCCACACACAGATTAAAACTGAACCAGTTTAAACAGAAGACGCCTGGGGCCTGTGCCACAGGTGGTCGTGACTTAACAAATTTGTGATGTGAGCTGGAGGAAGGAAGCATGTGGGTCAGTGCCTCGCTGAGCATAGCAAGACTGCCCTCCACCGTTCGGCTCTGTGAGCACAGGCTTCCCAGGTCTGGGGGAAAAGGGCAGAAATTTTTCTTTTGCGCCTGGAATTTCTTCTACATTGTTAAACACAGCGGGAGTCTCTATTTGTCTCCTCCTGTGACACAGCTTGGGCTCAGTATGGTGATAATTCATCTTTCTTTATGGGATTCAAAGCTATCATAAGGAGTTAAAAAGAATTAATTTGCAAGGAAATAAGTGTCTCCTAAGAGTTTGGGAAAACTTGAGAAATGCTTGCTACATTTTTAAGAGACAGAAAGACAAAGGCAGAAGTGGGTTTCCTGTCCGGAAGACCCACCTGGCATCTTAAAGTTAATAGCTAAAGAGGGGAGGTTTAATATGCCTGTCTGTACTGAACATGTCTTTGCCTTCTCCCTTTGTTAATTGTACTGGCTTAAAATAAAATGTAACAAAAGTGTAGCAAAATAAAGCAAATGATAAATCAGCAATTTTACTGCTGCTTTGTAAGGGGTAAGACACTTTTGAAAAGGGAAAACAAAAATAAGCCTTGCTAAGAACTGTGCAAAAAATATTTGTATAGCAAAAGCATGACATCTCAAATATCTTTATACATTGCAATGTTTTTCACTTGTGGCCTGAAGATGATCGTGTTCTAGAAGACAGAGAAAGCATGTGTCATTTTCCCGAACTAACCAGGGGTGAAAGCTGTGATAGGTGAGGGTCTGCTAAGAATTAGCAGGTTTTTTTTATTATTATTATTATTATTAAATGCGCTGTGTTAGTAGTGAGTAGGAAAACGCAAGTATTTTTCAAATGAGTGTGGTGAAGCTAACAGCCTTGTGGTTTTCTCTGATGGGCTAAGGCCTTTCCCTCTTGGAGCCACAAACATGGCTCTCACTCAGGATGGAGTTAGGAACCCTAAGTTCTGGGGTGACTATAAATCAACCATAAATTTATTTTTTATCCTTCTCAGTGCAGGTGACTGGTTTCCAGGGCAGTGAGGCACTGTCTCCTCCTTCCAGTAGTTATCTTCATCCCATTGTCACCAGCTGGTCTGCCAAACAGGAAAAAGGCCTTCTTACAGGAGGGAGACCCAACACCCAGATGATATACGTGGTCAGCTGGTTAGCATTTGCTCCCCTTGGTGTATAAGTGTATACAACCTCTATGTATATAAAATGCCTGCCTAAGCCCTGTCTCGTTTGTTGCAAATATTGGTTGTTGAACAGGCAAAAATACAAATTACTTTGACACAAATGAGAATGTTTAGAGTGCTTGTTTTTATTTTTAATCCTCTCCAAAGAATGAATGAATGAATGAGAATAAAAACTTGCATTGCTAATAAATTTCTCAAAGTTTTCTCATTGTTATCTTGAAGAGTGTGCCTCCCTTGACTCTGGTTACCTGTCCATAAAATTTTAAGCAATATTAACTAGTGGCTTAATAACTTTTTAGCGTGGTGGCCAGTTCAGAATGTAAGTTAAAGAGAAACATGGTTAAATAATATAATCTTGGCTTTGCATGATGGCAGGGGTAAAGCAGCAATGTGATAAATTATAAACTGCAGTTTATACATACCGTGCACTTCACACATGGACACCATCATGTATGCAGTGTCAAGGGCAGGTCATAATGTATTTCCTCTCACTCTCGTTAGAATGCATCAGAGCTCAGCTCTTGTACTCTTGTGAGTCCGTACACTGTGCCCCTCCAAAGAGTCCTGTCCTTGCTCTGTTCAGTATTTCCTGACGATCTGTTCAGTTAGAGTCTTGTGTTGCTTAAAATCATTGCAAGTGTATACTAGCAATTTCAGTTTCATAGAGGAAACATGAGTCTTTTATCCGTATTTATGCCTGCCTTAATAAGTTTCTGCTTTTCTCCAACTTTTATAAAGGGGGGGGTCTAGTTACATTTGAATTTGGAAAACACAACTAATGCTTGAGCACGTGAGAATTAACACTGAAGAAGACAATTTTACTGGCATTTTAAACAGACCCCAGAAGAAATGTTAACTGGGAATTCTAATGTATTTGCCCCAAATAAGAAATGCAAATTGTTTTTGAAGAATCCCCCCATACACACTAACCGTAGTTTTTAAGATCACTCTCTTGCCAAAAGTGAAATTCATGATGAAGCTTGGCTCATATAAGCAAACTGTTGCCAGGCTTAGTTTCCTTGGGCTCATAAACATAAAAAGCCATCAACCGGTCCAAAGGGTCAGAATGCCTTTTCCTTACAATTTCCTCCTTCGAGTTGGAAGGAATATAGGTGGAGGATCATTTTACTTTGAACAAAATATCTTACATTGAGATAGTTGTCACTTAAGATTGCATTAAGCAAAATGACATTTGTCAGATCTCTGCCTTCTTTGGACAGCTAAGAAACACTTCCCATTTAGCAGCTCTTGCTGTGGAGAAAGTTTAAAAAAAAGAAGAAAAAGAAGAAATTACCTCAGCTTCAGTGCATTTGGAAGTGAACCCTAAAAACACTTAACACATTAAAAAAAAAAAAAAAAAAGCTAATGGGAATGAAAATGCAAATCTTTAAGGTAAGTGGAGATTTGTTTGGGTTGAGACCCTTTGAAAAGCACAGGCCCCCTGTGTCACACTACACTTTGTTATAAGGGAAATCTGGGAAAGTTCATTTGGGAAGATATAACTTACAGTTATTTAAATTAATTCCGGCCACACTGAATACACTTTAAATGGTCTCAGAGTTAAGCATTTTCTGAATGAATTGTCTCTAGAGCATACCAGATATAAAGAAAAAGTGTTCTTTTAATAAGATACTGTCTTATAAGATTTAACGTGTATATACAGTCACTTTTTGTGACCTATAAATTTTTGTCTTCTTAAAGGAGGTGCATATGGACAGCATTTCAGGGCATTCACAATTTTTAATATGCTAGTGTTTACTTTTTTTTAGGAAGTACAAAAATTATACTTTTTAATGTCATAGCTTTTACACTGGGAAAGCAACTTTTTAAAGTCAGCCTCCTGCTTAGCTATTTCTGTGCATCTATTTCTCTGCTTAGTGTAAATAAGCTTTTAAATGTCAGCATATACACACACACACACACTGGTGTGCATGTGTACATGATGTGCATATGTTTTCGAAGGACATTATACACTTAAAGAGAAATCATAATTTTTTGGCATTTTGTTAAAACTTCTAAAATTATTACTGGAATTTTGAAGAGCCCTTAGGTTTTTGTTTTGTTTTGTTTATTCATTGATTTAAAAAAAAAATCTAGCCTCCCCAACCCTGTTCCATAACCTTAACCAGGTTTTGCAATTAGCTTTGCATACATTGAGCAAGGTTGAGCATGGAGGGCTTGTTTTGTTAATGTGCCTATCTGCTGTATAAATCGGCTGTGTCTTTGCTCCCAGCTACCCTCAACCTCATTACAGATGCCTCTATTGCGTTCCTTCCCCCATGCAGTAATGAGACGGCTTGGTGCAGCCTGATCTTCGCACTGAGTTTACTTTAAAAGTCTATGGGGTTTATGGGCTGCAGCTCTAACTTCTTTCCCCTTCAAATGGCTTAGCCAGTTAAGAAAATGCTAATTGAATGCTGCTAATAATTTTTAAAGGCATGTATAAATTACCTGGAGATAATGGCCTCATGGAAACCAACAGACCAGCCACACAATATTTTTATTTCATTTTCCAGGAGAGGAGCAGTGAGATTTACTGGATGGAATTAAAAAATAAAAATAAAAACAATAAACCCCCAGATTCCTCTGCTCAATGGGTTGCTGAATCAAACGCCACCCCTCCCCCCCCAAAAAAAGAAACCTCAAAAGAAAAATGTTAGCAAGTTCATGTGCTTGTGCCAGAACTCCAATGCCTTTTCGGAAGGGACTGGAAGATGTTTTGTTCTCCACCTCAACTTTGCACATTTAACAAAGAGCTGACTTGCCTGTGACATTTGCTCTGTTCAACGGATCAGTTGCTGTCACTCCATCTGCAAGCTGGGAAAAAAAAATCCTCCAGTCGGTGGCACCCAACCCAAACTGGTACACGAAACCTGGCAGCAGCAGGCACCTCTATCACCACGGTGACCCAAAAAGCCAGAGCCAGAAGTGTCACTGGGTGTCGATTTCAGTTTCCCATACAGCTATTTATTTGATCAGGTGTGAATTAGAGTTGTTCATTAAACAGGGTTGTTATTCGGTACAAGAGGGTTAGGGAGACAGAGGAAGTAGCTGCCTACAACAGTAATTAAACATGTGTAACCAATTAGAGGCTTTTCCACGATGGCGCAAGCATATAATTTGCTAAGTCTTTCTATGAGAATAGATGAAAATAGGTACAGAAAGTGTGTCTGACTACAACATTCTCATGTTAAACATGTCAACATAAATGAACTTTAAATATATAATTCCTGGTTTGTTAACAAACCACTGAACTCCATTGGCTAATCACAATAACATGTAATTTCAAGTTCATTTCGCCAAAGAATATTGCATCTGACAGAGCCGATTAATTGTACTAAACGTGATTCATGTTAGACCTAGTGTGTGTTGATAGTCACCTGGCAAATCCTAAAATGCAGAGGCCTCCCGAAAGAGGAGAGGTAGGGGGCAAGCAAGGACGCCACCATTAGGATCCAAAGTGCTTGTAGTTTCTTTGTTAACGTTCACAAATCATAGTATTTAGTCTAAATTTCCTACGCGAAATAAATGCCTATCGATTCAAAAGGTTCTGTAGGATGGTGTTAGATTGGCACCGCCTCCGCTGGGCTTAGGGATGATGAATCCAGGAGGCCAGAGCACACCACACTGGCTTCCTGTCAGGTGCTGGTGTGTGGGAAAGGTTACGGATTAGCTCGGAGATGTTAAGTGAACTGGCAGAGGCGTCTCTAATTTTGTTGGAAATGAGGAAGCCCGATGGTAAAGGAGAATCCTAATGAGCCCGTCGAAGGCTGGCTTTGTACCCAACAGACAGGGTGGCTGCGGATTGTATGAAGATATTGGAAATCGATGGCTTGTATGGAATTCATTAAGAAGCAGTATCCACAATTGATAGAGCCTCATAATTTGATGGATTGTGCTAAGAAAATGATTAGCTAGCTAGAAAGAGTCATAGAACACACACGCTGGGACGTCAGAAATGTTGAAGTGGGGTAATTTGTACAAAATAAAAAATATTGATTTTACTGATGTGCAAAATTTTGAAATGGAGGGCGGCTGTCTGCGGAGCCTAGCTGATGTAATCTCTCGGTGGTTTCCTAGGCGTCCCCGGGGACGGTGCTGAGGACGCAGAGAGCAGCAGTGAGAGCCGAAGCGGCAGCGAGGAAACCAGCGTGTGCGAGAAATGTTGTGCTGAGTTCTTCAAGTGGGCAGACTTCCTGCAGCACAAAAAGACCTGCACCAAGAACCCACTGGTGCTGATCGTGCATGACGATGAGCCAGCGCCGCCCTCCGAGGACTTTCCAGAACCTTCTCCCGCCAGCTCGCCCAGCGACCGCACCGAGAGTGAGGTGGCTGAGGAGGTGGCACCCACGGAGGGCAGCGAGGTGAAGGCTGCTGCCAAGGAGGCAGAGCCCATGGATGTGGAGGCATCTGCAGACAAGGGCCCTCCGGGCCCAGGTGTGGCCCCACCGCCTGCACTGCCACCGCAACCGGAGCCTGCGGCCTTCAGCATGCCTAGTACTAACGTGACGCTGGAGACGCTGCTCAGCACCAAGGTGGCTGTGGCACAGTTCTCCCAGGGTGCGCGTGCAGGCGGCACGGCAGGGGCTGGTGGCACCGTGGGCGCTGTGGCCATCCCCATGATCCTGGAGCAGCTGGTGGCACTCCAGCAGCAGCAGATCCACCAGCTCCAGCTCATCGAGCAGATCCGCAGCCAGGTGGCCCTGATGAGCCGCCAGCCCGGGCCTCCACTGAAGCCCTCTGCCGGTGCCCCCGGAACAGCCTCGGTGCAGCTTCAGGGCCTGGCTCCGCATACGGCCCTCCAGCTTTCCACTGGACCTGCCTCTGCCTCTGCCGGCTCGGGCTCCACCCTGCCAGCGGCCTTCGATGGCCCCCAGCACCTGTCCCAGCCTGCATCTGGCACAAGCACCCCTTGTAGCTCCAGTGCTGGCCCCACCGAATCTGGGGCACACCCAGCCTGTAGCACTGGCCCGGCTCCAGGAGCCGTGGCTGCAGCCTCCACTGCGGTGGGCAACACGGTGCAGCCCCAGAATGCATCTACACCCCCTGCCCTGGGCCCTGGGCCCCTCCTCAGTTCAGCCTCCAGTCTGCCAAACCCTCTGCTACCTCAGACTTCATCCAGCAGCGTCATCTTCCCCAACCCGCTGGTTAGCATTGCTGCCACAGCCAATGCGCTGGACCCCCTGTCAGCTCTTATGAAGCACCGCAAGGGCAAGCCCCCTAATGTGTCAGTGTTCGAGCCCAAGGCCAGCGCCGAGGACCCTTTCTTTAAGCACAAGTGCAGGTTCTGTGCCAAGGTCTTCGGCAGCGACAGTGCCCTGCAGATCCACTTGCGCTCACACACAGGGGAGCGGCCCTTCAAATGCAACATCTGTGGGAACCGCTTCTCCACCAAGGGCAACCTGAAGGTCCACTTCCAGAGACACAAGGAGAAGTACCCCCACATCCAGATGAACCCCTACCCTGTCCCGGAATACCTCGACAACGTGCCCACCTGCTCCGGCATCCCCTACGGCATGTCCCTGCCCCCAGAGAAGCCAGTGACCACCTGGCTGGACAGCAAGCCGGTGCTGCCCACTGTGCCCACATCAGTAGGGCTGCAGCTACCCCCCACTGTCCCTGGCACCCACAACTACACGGACTCCCCTAGCATCACCCCCTTCAGCCGTTCCCCACAGAGGCCCTCTCCAGCATCCAGCGAATGTACCTCTCTGTCTCCGGGCCTCAACAATACAGAGCCTGGAATCCCAGTGAGGCCCGAGTCGCCCCAGCCGCACCTTGGTGGGCCTTCCCTTCCTAAAACCGAGCCGGTCAGCCTGCCTTGCACCAGTACAAGGACGGGGGATGCTCCAGTGGTGGGTGGGCAGGTCAGCGGGTTGCCCACTCCAGCTGCCACCACTGTGACAGACAGCGCCTGCGCAAGTCTGGGTAGCCCTGGTCTTCCGGCTGTTTCTGACCAGTTCAAGGCCCAGTTTCCTTTCGGCGGGCTGCTTGACTCTATGCAAACGTCAGAGACCTCCAAACTGCAGCAGCTGGTGGAGAACATCGACAAGAAGATAACGGACCCGAACCAGTGCGTCATCTGCCACCGCGTGCTGAGCTGCCAGAGTGCCCTGAAGATGCACTATCGGACGCACACAGGGGAAAGGCCCTTCAAGTGCAAGATCTGTGGCCGCGCCTTCACCACCAAAGGCAACCTGAAGACGCACTTTGGGGTGCACCGTGCGAAGCCCCCCCTCCGGGTCCAGCATTCCTGCCCCATCTGCCAGAAGAAGTTCACCAACGCGGTGGTGCTCCAGCAGCACATCCGCATGCACATGGGGGGGCAGATCCCAAACACACCCCTGCCCGAGGGCCTCCAGGAGGCCATGGACGCGGAGCTGCCCTCGGATGAGAAGAACGCGGAGACCCTCAGCAGCTTCGACGACGACATTGACGACAACTCCATGGAGGAGGACTCGGAGCTGAAGGACACGGCCAGTGACTCCTCTAAGCCACTCCTCTCCTATTCGGGGTCCTGCCCACCCTCGCCCCCATCAGTCATCTCCAGCATTGCTGCCCTCGAGAATCAGATGAAGATGATCGACTCCGTCATGAACTGCCAGCAACTGACCAGCTTGAAATCGGTGGAAAACGGGTCTGGGGAAAGTGACCGCTTGAGCAATGATTCCTCATCAGCGGTGGGTGACCTAGAGAGCCGTAGTGCGGGCAGCCCTGCTCTGTCTGAGTCTTCGTCCTCCCAGGCTCTGTCACCCGCTCACAGCAATGGTGAGAGCTTCCGTTCCAAGTCACCAGGTCTTGGCCACCAGGAGGATGCACAGGAGATCCCTCTGAAGACTGAAAGGCTGGACAGCCCACCCCCCGGCCCAGGAAATGGAGGTGCCCTGGACCTGACAGCGGGCCACCCTGGGCGGCCACTCATCAAGGAGGAGGCCCCTTTCAGCCTGCTGTTCCTGAGCAGAGAGCGGGGTAAGTGTGCGAGCACTGTGTGTGGTGTCTGTGGCAAGCCCTTTGCTTGCAAAAGCGCGTTGGAAATCCACCACCGCAGCCATACCAAGGAGCGGCCATTTGTCTGCACGGTCTGCAGGCGAGGCTGCTCCACTATGGGTAACTTAAAGCAGCACTTACTGACACACAGATTGAAAGAGCTGCCTTCTCAGGTGTTTGACTCCGACTTTACTCTAGGTCCCAGCCACAGCACGCCTAGCCTGGCCTCCAGCCCTGCGCCCACCATGATCAAAATGGAAGTCAACGGTCACAGCAAGGCCATCGCATTGGGTGAGGGCCCAGCCCTGCCAGCTGGAGTCCAGGTCCCTACTGGGCCCCAGACAGTGATGAGCCCTGGCCTGGCACCCATGCTGGCACCCCCACCACGCCGGACACCCAAGCAGCACAACTGTCAATCATGTGGGAAGACCTTCTCCTCGGCCAGTGCCCTGCAGATCCACGAGCGCACCCACACTGGCGAGAAGCCCTTCGGCTGCACCATCTGTGGCAGGGCCTTCACCACCAAGGGAAATCTCAAGGTAAGAGGGCCTGGGGCAGTGGCCAAGCGCAGGGCCCCACATTCCCCGTGTAGGCAGAGATTCTGCCTTCACGCTTTGTGTGTGTATGTAGTGTGTGTGTGTATACACACACGTGCGGAGTGGGTTGTTTGTACATGTACAGTTTGCGTGTACACCGTGTGCGCGCGTGGGTATACACACGTTTATATGAGCAGTGTATATACACATGCATGCACACATCCTCAAAGGACGTGCGTGTCCTTTGAGTAAGTGAAGTTCGTGAGTAAGTGAAGCAGGAAGCCGTGTTCCACCCAGAGACCTCACGTCTGAAATTCCTCTGATGGATGGTATCAGCCTGCTCCAGGGCCTCGGGCCATGACAGATACTTGATGAGCAGGCCCAGGACACAAACCTCTTGAATCTTGGTCCTTAAACATTAGCATATATCAAAGATGAGGCTTGCTCTGTGAGTTCTAGGGTGTTCTCTTGTCTGTGTAGCTGCAGACAGGGACACCAGGTGGGGAGTTTCCCAGCATGTGAAGCCTGTGTCCCTCCTGAAGACCAAATGAGGCTGAGTGTTATCAACCACTGCTGGCAGATGCCACAGACTGCTCCAGGTCTCTGGCTATGCTGCTGGCCTCAGCCAAACACACACCACCTCACAAATGAGACTAAAATGTTCACTGTCCAAAGTAGAGGGCTCAGAAGCCTCTCTAGAGATAGTCCAGTGGCCAATGCTGACAGATCAGGACCTCCTGAGGACTCTGCAGTTCTGGGTGACCCAGGAGCCCTTAGCACTCACCTTTCCTGTTACAGAGAAAACAAGAGAAGGGACCCTCAAAGAGTTCAAGACCTTTAACAATCTTGAAAGTGGGCGGGGATGGTGGTGGTTCAGTCTAGTCTACTTGGCGAGTTCCAGGTCAGTAGCAGACCCTACCTATCTCAAAAAAAAAAAATGGACAATGTTTGAAGAATAACACCAGAGGTGTACTACACACACACACACACACACACACACACACACACACACACACACACAAAGGTGGGGACAGGAGCAAGCCCTGGAAAACATCCTTTATCCTTAAAGCTCTGGAATATTCTCTAGCATTCGTGTGCGTGTGCGTGTGCGTGTGTGTGTGTGTGTGTTGGGGGAGTTGTTGGTGTCTGACAAGTTTGTCCCTTTGTATACTGCTTTTGCTTTTTTATATTCACAGAATGAATTGGGGTGTGTGTGTACTACAAGGTGCCCCTCCCCTCAAAAAAGCCAGCCTAACTGCACTCTGTTGACCCCTGGCTAATGCTTAGAATGCCTATAAATAACACGAAACATTGAAGCCAGGGCGTTGCTGCCGGACAGGTCTAGACTTTCTTACTTGTGTCTTGTCTCTCTGTGTCTCCCACAGGTACACATGGGCACCCACATGTGGAACAATGCGCCTGCGAGGCGTGGCCGCCGCCTGTCTGTAGAAAATCCCATGGCCCTGCTCGGTGGGGACGCTCTGAAGTTCTCAGAGATGTTCCAGAAGGACCTGGCAGCTCGAGCAATGAATGTTGACCCAAGCTTTTGGAACCAGTATGCCGCGGCCATCACCAACGGGCTGGCCATGAAGAACAATGAGATTTCCGTCATCCAGAACGGAGGCATCCCTCAGCTCCCAGTAAGTCTAGGAGGAGGTGCCATCCCACCTCTGGGCGCCATGGCTGGCGGGGTGGAAAAGACACGCACTGGCAGTAGCCCACCCATTGTTAGCTTGGACAAAGCGAGTTCAGAGACAGGAGCCAGCCGGCCCTTCACAAGGTTCATTGAGGATAACAAGGAAATTGGAATAAACTAGCCAGATAGACTAAAGACTGTGTCCTCCTGCTCTGTCCCCAGCCCTCTAATCACAGTCCAAGCATCAGGCGTTGGGCCGCGTCTCTTATTAGAATTTTATCCGTGACAGTAAGCACGTGCCCTGCGTGGCTGCTGCGAGGTGGCCTGCTGAGCGCTGGCTGTGTGGGACTTCTTCAACAGTGGGTTTTGACTGTTCTTAAGGACCCTGCAAGCTTTTGACTCGCTTTCAGACAAAAGCTTAAGTGCTTGGAAAACTGCCTTAGGGACAGAAAAAGCTCCGACCGTATCTACTTCATTTCTCCTAAAACCTAGTGACCCCTCACCTGGGGGGAGCAGGGTCGCCCCCCCCCCACCGGGCGTGGTCATCCATCGAGCCACATTCAATGGTTTTATTCAGATTCTGTAGACACCTGAACTCTGTTTTAGGGACTCTTCGTCTTGAAGAAGCAGTTAGTTCAGTGCTCCGAACCCTGTGTATTACGACAGTCTCTTCGTCTATAGTATTTATGTTAAGATTATGCGGGTAACAGACAGTAAAATAACCCAACCTTAAATGAAGACCTTGTATCACAGAATACATCTGGCTATGTGATTTTTATTTTTATTATTATTTTTTCTAATTTAAAGCAAGGTTTGCTTTACTATAAATAAGTGGATTAATTAAATGCAGGCAAAATCGTGACGTTCTATTGGGAAAGACAGCATGCTATTTGTGTGCAAGTACCTGTCAGTAATGCCCCGCCCCCTTTTTAATTTAAATGTTTGTAGCTGCTATGTGAACAGTTGTTCTCTAGTGTGGTCTGTAGCCCAGTGGTTGGACTGGGAACAAGTTACAGACAAGCATCACCGTAAAATGAGTCACAGCACTATAACGTTTCACACTATCAAAGCTGTATAATAAAGAGGTAATGTTTGTAGAACGTGGTTGCAAATCTTAATTTATACAATTGCACTTTTAGTATTTTGTATTAGGGAGGTTTGTCTATAATTTGAGAATTAAAAAAAAGATGTAAAGTATTTTATAAATAGTACTTCTGTTTAAAGAAAATGGAGAAAAAAAATCATGTCACAGTTTACTGTTTTTGTCTTAAAGTCGAACCTGAGAAATCTATGCTGTTTAAGCAGAAAAGCCACCCAGAAGACTTGTTAGCACCTCAGTAAAACAAGGCCTGCCAGTTCTTAAATTAACATTATTTAACTTTTCTACAAAACCCGTTGAAAAACTGTGATCACCCTAAACTTTGACAGATTAAATATCTTAATCCTGTAACATAGAAAAAAAGATGGAGCAATGGAGTGAACATTGTGTAGGTGTGATTTACTGTAGGCTCGCCCCTTTCTCTCACACAAACCGGATGTGACTGCCTCACAGCACTGGTCATGGCGGAAATGAGCCAGGGGCAGTGAGGGTCTAGCCCTAGAACCGGTCTTAACTTTGACCGTTCCTGAGTTTGCGACTCATTGTCTTTTCAAGTGCAAACACGGTGCAGTGTCCTGGTTATGCAAAAGTCTGATCCTTTGCTGATGACATCTCTAAACCGAATCCAGTGAGCAAAGAAGCCAGATGCTGGGAGGCAGGGCTGAGTCAAAACTGGAACGTCAGTGCTGTGTGTACTACCTCATTTTTGTGCATCGCAAGCATGCTGGGATGTTACACAATGAACTTCCAACAAAACTGCTCAAGACATACTGTAGGTAGCTGGGTACCTCAGCAGGGAGTTGTCTGCGCCTGAACGCTAAACCAGACAGTGCAAAACAGACGGATAGAGCAGTCACCTCATACCACTGAACCAACAGGAGAAGGCACTGTAGGGGAATGACTACCGCTAGCCCGTGGCTGAGCAGAGAGCTTCTGGGGCTCATTAGCTGCTCCTGTCTTTGGAAATGAACGAGGGACTCTGCCTCTGTGATCCGCGTAGTGAGGTGGGCCGTCTCCAGGCCATGCTATCTCTTGCTGGGGCCGGACTGGGTGCTTCGGCTTTGGGAAGAGGAAGACAGTGCTCCGGCTGTTGAATGTCTCGTTATTTATCTGTGTCATGGTGTGTTTGTCTCCTCTCTTGGTTGGTATTCGGTACCATGTTAGTGTGCTTTCTTCTCTCAAAACGATGTGTATATAACTTAAGGAAAGAGAAATGTAAAGCGTTATAAATGAGATGGCTGATGAAGGTGCAGTGACCACCCCCAGTCTGGGGGTGTTCAGGGCTGGCTGTCCCTCTGCGTGGTGAAGAGAGACACTATTTTTATAACACAAAACCCACGTAGGGAGAGGGCCTCCCAGAACCAGCCAGGCTGTTTCGTAGATCCAATATATTTTATGATTAAATCTTGTGGCTTGACACATCTACTGACTGAAATGGATGTCTTAGTCTAGGTTACTATTTTTGTCATACGGAACTGAATAAAAAAAATGCAGGATGTCATATTAATTTCTGAATTGTGTTCCCTGGTTCTTCTTGGTGGAATTTGCAGTGCTGGCCATTTGTGCTGAATGGATGTCTGTGGTGTTTTCCATGGGGAAAGTCAACAAGGGTTGACAGGCCTAAATTCCAGCAACGCCTGGGAGTCCTGAGATTGATCTTGAATTTTTGCTTTCAGTGCTGGGCATAGCACCCAGGGCACGGTACTTAGGCCTGTACCTCGCCACTCATCCATATACCTTTCCTTTGATTCTTTTTCAACTCCCCCCCACACAAAAAAAGTAAAAATAAATCTAATTGTGGATATTGTTTTCCATCTGCCGGGGAAGACAGTGTAGTAGAGATGCCAGCCAAAGAGCCCTGGCCAAGCGCAGGATTTGCCTTCCCTTCATCTGCACTGAGTGTGTATAGCAGCTTCCAGGACACTTCCGCCAACAGATGATGTCGAGTGCTCCGAGGGAAGAGCAGGGATGAGGAGTGTGCTCAGAGGCACGGCACAGGGCAGACAGCGTGTGGACTTCCCTGCAGCAGCCTCTGTCTCCTCCCGCTGGGGATGTTATTTATTTTTAAATTAGCTTTGTCTCACAGATAGAATTGCTGAGACTTGTAGCTTTAAGAGCTCCTGGATATTATGTCTGATAGTCCATTTCTCCTTATTTAAATATTAGATGAGCATCGACACCCAGAAGCTGAAGTTGCTTGGATCAAGGGCACTGCAGAAGCAGGGTGAAAAGTGCCCACCGCTAACCCCGCTGGCCAGGCTGCCCTTCACTATTCCCAGGCCTTCAGAATGAAACTGTTTGATGTACTTGAGCTAAGCCAGACAATAAATTCAGTTTTTAAAAATGAGAAATAGCAAAGATTCCACAACTATTTAGAATCGCTGATACAAATTAAAATTCGAGAGAAAAGGGAGCTATCCCTTCTATTTCTAAATTATTTTTAAGGAGCAGGCCAGGGGGGTCTGGGCTTAGCGCCGCGTGTGGTTTCTACTCCAGGCACCTGCTCTCCTACTTGAATCGTAAGTGGCAAAAATCCCTAAAAGTTATTTAACTGCTTTTCTGTTCTAAGTTCATTTCAGGATCCGCTAACATTTAAAACTAATTAAAAAGCAGTGCTACAGGGTCAAAAAGAATAATCTTGTGTCCATGGGTGACAGTAGATGGCTATGTCTCCCCTGCTTTTACTTCCCGTGTGGCAGATAATACCTGGTCCCATGTGGCATTTCATACATACAGCCAACGTCAGGGCATTTCTTTATTCCTGAACGGTGTCTGCACCTTCAGGATACCACCAACTTCAAACCACCGTGGTCCCTCCTCAGCGGCACGCCCCTAACGACAGACACTTGAACCCTTCATGTCTCCCTCTTAGCGTGTGTTTGAGGCAAAGCAGCGATGGTGGTTCTTTGTCCAACCTGTTCCCACCATGTACCCTGACCAGCCCAGCTCATTCACCAACTACCAGGGCTAAGGTAGAGAGAACAACGGCTTGTTATCAGTAGAGGACTCTTGTGACCTAGTGCTCCACCAAAGGACAAGATGGGGCGCAGATTTTGCCTCTTAACTGATTTGAGAAATGTTAAAATCTGACCTACAAAAATATTTCTTATAATAAGAAAAATCCTTTTCCTTTTTGCTTCAAAGAGAAAAGACTGGTAATAACGCTGATTGGTCTTTTCAAAGGAGAGCCTTAAGAACGAGTCACAAGTCATCTCCAGTACTGTGGTACTGACTCTGAAACATGGGTGTGATGGGTGTGATGGGGGCTCTGTGTGTCCTTGGGGTATGATCTGCAGAGCATCAAGGCAGGAGCCTAAGTGGACAGTGTGTCTGTGGGAGATTGAGCCTCTCCCTCCCCCCATCCACACTCCTTAGAAACTGATGATAGATTCAAACCCTTCCACGTGTAAAATTCTATGTTTTCTTAAGCTGCTAATAATATACCTTCCCTGTCATGATTCGGTGGACAGGGTAATGGACAGTATTCATACAGAGAGAGAATGTGAACAATTGCCCAAGAATATTATCTCATAATTATAACGTTTTTACTATAAACAAATAATGAAAGGATTCTGTGGAACCACTTTGGGAGCACTTAAAATGTGTTTCTGTCTGTACACAGGGAAAGAACAGAGCATTCAGCTCTTTGAAGTTCTTTTTAAATGCCGCAGTACCTGTGGTAAAATAAAAGGCTGTTTCACGAACACTATGCTGACTTCCTTCTCTGTTAGAAAAAGAGATTTTTTTTTTTAAAAAGTGACTTGCCCCCCCCCCACGCATGGAATGCAATACAAGCACACGCACAAGCTTGCACACCCCTGAGGAAGATCAGAATGCTCAGATTAACATGGCAGTTATTTCCTGGTCATTAAAATATTCAAGAAGCCAAATCAGTTACGTTGTTAACACCCCATTTGCAGCTCTGTGTGCATCCATCCTTTTTTGGCGGCGTCCCAGTATATAATCTAGACAAGGCAGACTTGAGTGCACCCACTTGAGACATGCAGCAGGCTCGGGAAACCCCTGGTGGGAGACTCAGGAAGGGGGCGTCAGGGCAGAGTGGACGGCGTGGGCACGAATCAACAGAAAACAAAGGGGTCCTGTCCATGGGCTGAGAGGGGGAACCCGACCTTGTCAGTGTGACCTCTCTCACTGTACAGGACTCAAACACACAAGGGTGAGCATTTGTGAGCAAGGAGAGTCTATAGCCCTCCACGTGTTTTCTAAATTGGTTTTGTTTTGTTTTTTTTTTTTTTTTTTAAATCCTGAGAGGTCTGTAAACTAGAGATGTCAGGGAGAAGCACGGGTCACTTCTTAACACACCTCCGTGTGCAGTATGCTAAGCCGCCCTCGTTAGTTTTACTGATTTGCATTCA
Organism: Phodopus roborovskii; assembly: GCF_943737965.1. Taxonomy (NCBI): domain Eukaryota; kingdom Metazoa; phylum Chordata; class Mammalia; order Rodentia; family Cricetidae; genus Phodopus; species Phodopus roborovskii. The sequence continues at coordinate 6,714,621 of NW_026126563.1, forward strand.
TCTTGGGTTAATTTCAAGGATACAACTTTTTAATGCAAGTAGAGATGACCAGGCTGGTCTCGAACTCATGGAGATCCGCCTGCCTCTGCCTCCCAAGTGCTGGGATTAAAAGCGTGTGCCACTACACCTTGAGATGGAAATCTTTAAATGACAAAAGTCGCCGCTTTTTTCCTCTAGAACCAGTAGATCTTTCGATTACACTTAAGATACAAAAGTGTTGGTGTCTTCTGTTTTTCCCCCTATTCGTTATGCCAAGAACAATTTAGGAATAATGGTTTAGAAATGCAGGCACCATCTATGCCAACCCTACTCATAAAGAAACCAAAGTGGGCCTGGGGAAAAAAATTTCCCCTGCGATAGGTCAAAGTTTTAGGAATATTTTTTACAAGAAATTGCTTGAGGCCTTCCTCCCCACAATTTCAAATAATTGTCAAATAAATTAAATTTCAACAGAAATCCTTCTCGGCCCTTATTTTTCTGTGGACTTTTGCACTGTGACTTTTAGTAATGTGTTCATTCCCCTGTGAACACTGCAGACATCTTGGGATCCGTGCCCTCCATCAATCTCACCCGTGAGATCTGGAATCTTCCATGAGACAAATTTAATAACGAGATACTTTTTTTTTTTTTAATCTAGAGCTTTTAAAAAATACTCAAATTCCAGAAACATAGGCATTGGGAAACAACTGTATTACTTGTCACCAATGTATGGATAGATGCTTCTCCAATAATAAGATGGAATAGCTAAGATTTCAGCCAGAAGTACCTGGGTCTTTATTACTGAGAAAAGACATGTATGATATCGATTCCGGGCAGGATTCTGGCAATTGGTGGAATTGCCTCACTGATAAATATTTATGAACGGTCTCCTCACTGGAACCCCAAGCCTCTTCTGAATCTTGGGTGTTTGTAGAGTCTGGGACCAAGCCTGGCAGGTAAGTCCCCCAGCTCTTTTGTCCCACACACTGTGTTGCCACCCCGTACCCAGAATTTAGTTGGTGGCTTGTTTGCTTGCTTGTGTGGCTTTCTGTTTGCCCTTTAGTTGCTATTGTTTTTACCCCATCTGTCCCGGCTTACTGAAGAATGTGGGATATCAGTTTAATTATAATAGCAATCTGGTTATTTCAGGACGGTATTCTAAGTCAAGCTGTGACCCATGGCATCTTTTCTCCTTCTGGACTGGATTAGATTCTCAGTTTTAGAAATGCAGGCATGGGGTCTTAGGAGAAATTCAGATTACAGATGGGTCCTGCTCTTACTATAAGACACAGTCAAGACAGTCGCAAGCCGTGAAGGAAAAGTCAGCTGCTGAGTGTCTGGAGCCCCTTACTGGATGGTGGCTGGGCTCAGCCTAGCCCTTCCTGGTGGACAGTCATAGAGCAAGCTGTGTTCCATGCATTCGTTGCCCGCCACCAGTGTGTGGACTGCATGCCATGGGGATACAAGACCACTCCAGGATTGATCACATCGTAAAGGCAGCCGGATGAACTGGTTTGATTCCTTTGCTTGTAGTGTGCAAGGGATGGAACCAGCTTGATACCCATCAAGGGCATCCGGTGAATAATTGCAGGCTATGTAAATATAAACGCACTAAAAGCACTATAATCACAGGCCTCCCCTACCCCCATCCCCCGCCCCCCCCCAAAAAAAGGGGTCACTACACTACTGTTGGGAATCGAGAGATAGAAGGAACCTACATGCTACAAGCAGGAACTTGCAGGGGAAACAATAGCACTTTGATTAAAATGACCTTTTGAAAATTTCAATTTTAAAATCTTAAACCCCGGCTTTTGATCTTACAACTTTCTTGGTAAGAACAAGCTCCAATTGTTTTGCCTCTGCGTTTTAGCATTTAGCAAGAATTTCTGCATTTATTTATTGCCAGGCAGTGAGCTCCTGCAATGAGTCCAGCTCTGCAGGAAGAGGCACAGTGACCCAGGTGGTGCATCTGCTTCTCCGCAGTGACGAATTCAGCTTTCCCCAGGCAGCAGGGCTAAGCTTGCTACTTCAAGTCATTCTTCCTGAGCAAAGGCTAGGCCGCTTTCCTTCACTTTGTAGACACGGACAAAATAGCCAGCATGTGTTTGCAAAGCTGGCCTAGTATTCCCTTTTTTAAAAAGAGGCTCTGTATCACCCCAGCACAGCTCAGTATCACTTGCATCTTCTCAGGCTTTGTAACCGAAGAGACCGGAAGCCTCTCTTCTGCTAACAGAAAGCTCGTGTAACTTAGAGGAGGCCCAGAAAGGTGACACACTGCCCAGGAGCCAGGGTTCCCCAAAGCAAGCGGCAGTTAACCTGCTTTTTCTAAAAGCTATGGGGGGGGGAGGGCTTCCATGATGCCTGGAACCCAACATAGAACACTGTGACCTTTCCAGACATTCCAATTGCCTTTCGGGAGTACAAATAAAATGTGTTGAAGCACGTTGCCAGGCTACAGAGACTCCTGCAAACTCCAGGGATGCTCCGATGCTCTGTGTGCCTTCGGTGGCTCCTGGCTTGGGCTCCTCTGTAACACATAAGATACTGAGGGCTGACTTCTCAGCTGATGATTTACACATGATGAGAGCTTATTTCTGACAAGCGCTTCCTGGAAGGTGACCCCGATTGCATGCTGTGTTGTTCCTTTAGAAGTTCATGTCTACACGTGCCCACTTCCACTTACCCGAGTCACACAAGCTCTCCTGAGGCTTGTCCCTGGAATTTGAGGGTTGCACAGCGACCATGAGTGTCTGTCGAGTGAAGAGTACCCAGTCCCCACCCCATACACAGAGCCCTGGAGTCTGCTTCCAGTAGTGGGTGTGGTTAACCAGTGTGGGGAACCCTGGCGAACAATCTGAGGATTTGCATATAGAGGCCAACTAGGACAACTGTTTGAGTTGTTAAGCGTTGACTATTCAGCTGGAGCTGTGTGGGGTGCCCTCTGCCGCCCTGGGTTCTCAATGCTCATTCTTACCCAGGCCCCTTGGTCCAGAGAGCATGAGCAGGGAGCACCAGCCATTCTGGAGCTGCAACAGGATGGATGGCTGGTCAGGATCCCATGGCTGCCTGGCTTCAGGAGTCCCAGCAGCCTTGGGACCAAGGCTTATGTCTGGGCTGAGCCAGAGCAACATGGGCAGGCACTCAATCTATAGAGCTTGTTGTCCAGGCTCTTTGAAAATGTAAGATGATCTGGAAGTGGATGGAGACCCTGCCCTGGGAAGGGGAACCAACTCTGGAGGTCCCAGGCAGGTAGAGTACAGGGAAGGCCTTTGTCACCTGCAGAGGTGTCTCTAGGGCAGACACATTGGCTCATTCCCCACCAAAGGCAACTTACTCTAAACTAGCAGTTTCGTTTCAGTTGACCTCTAGATGCCTGCCTTTGGCACAGGGTTTGGAAGAGGTATTCCGGTGGGCTGGCAGACCCCAATTTTTTACTCGCCACCTACCACCAACGTACAGGAATAACACATTTTCCTGCCCATCCACATGCCACCATATCCACTGGCTTCCTGAGATGTCACTCTCTTAAGTGAGAGACAATGTCATTTCCTTTTTGACCTCAAATATTGGCATGCTTCAGCTCATTGCTTTTCCTCTTGTTTTGAGGCAGGTTTAGTTTGTAGTTTAGACTGTTCCAGAACTTATTATGTAACCAATACTCATCTTGAATTCACAGAAATCCTCCTCTCTCAGTTTCTTAAGTGCTGGGGTTACAGCTATGAGCCATCATTTTGATCCACTCGCTTAATTTTAAACATTGTCTCTCCTACACGTCTGCTCCCTGGGCCTGGAGCCCCCCAACATGGATGGGCCTACGGGGCCAATGACCACTAAAGCACCTCTTCTGGGCCCTCTCTCGGTAAGATAGACCATGTGGAAATACTTAGATTGATAGAAATGGGTTAATACTTAAGACAGAGCTAGCCAATAAGAAATGCTAGTAACAGGCCAACAGCTTTTTATCTAATACAGCGCCTCTGTGTGTTATTTGGGGCTGACGCAGCTCTGGGACCATGCCTGCCTGCCGGGGGGGGGGTGCTGAGGGGAACCTGCTCTTAACATCAGAGTGCAGAGCTACTCCAGCTGTTGGATAGGCAGAAGGACAACACCAGTTGTCTCTGCTGCAGGACTCACTATAGAGCATGGCTCAGGAAACCCAGGGGTTAATACTATTTACAGTTAAGAAGTTGTTCTCAGCATGTCGATCATGACCGCTTTGGCATACCGCTATCTCAAATTACAGTTTTATGAAGTAGCAATGAAAATCACATGGTTTGGGGGGGTCACTGCCACATGAGAAACCGTGCTAAAGGTAACAGCACTACCAAAGCTGAGAACCACTATTGGAAATGTGTAGCTGAGATGATTAATGGTCCTACGGTACAACCAGAAAGGCTCGTGAGGTCCTTCTGGCCCCTCCCTCACTGTTCCCTAAATTAGAGGCGATCGCAGGTGCCTCCCACGTGATGGGTGAGGGCTGCTGAGCGGGAGGGGACATTGGGAGAGGACGAAAGAGCTCAGCAAGCCATATGAACTGCCACAATCGATGCCCCCGGTATGTCCACCCCCTGAAGGTCACTCCAGCCACCTGTCTGGCAGTCGTCTTGCCTACCCAACCAGGTGTTTAAATGCTGGGCTGGCAGGCAGAGAGCATTGCTGGTGCCCATTGCTGGTCTGGTCCCCAGTGCCTATCATTCCCAAGCATAGTCTCTACAACGTGTGTCAGTTAGACTAAGTAGGAGTGCATTCTGGGTGTTCATCAGCACCATGCCAGGATTTAAAACCATAGGTCTACCCAAGGGCTCTATAAACCACAGTGTGTCACAGCCTCATCTCTGCAAAGCCTGGGATGCCCCATTCTACCAAAACCCTGCTGCTGCTGCTGCTGCTGCTGCTGCTGCTGCTGATGATGATGATGATGATGATGATGGTGATGATGATGATGATGCTGCTGCTGCTGCTGCTGATGCTGCTGCTGCTGATGATGATGGTGATGATGGTGATGCTGATGGTGATGCTGCCACTGCGGCTACCACCACAACAGCTGACCCCAGAATACACCAAGTGCAGACAGAAGAAGAAATAAATGTCCTACACAGAACTGGCCCTCCTGGGACCCACAATGTCCTGATTCTGTTCTTCGCAAGGCCTTAGTCCCACCAGTTAAATTTGCACTTGGCTTTGAATAGCAGACATGTCACTGACAGCACAATATCACCAAAGTTATCATAGTACTGTGTCCTCATGCTAACCCCATGTCACCACAAGGTGACTGCCGTGGCCTCGGGTGTTACCCTTGTTCTCCTTTCCGAAGGAAAAGGGCAAAGGGCCCCACAGCCTGGAAACCAATCCCATCTGCTTGAATCTCTTGGGCCAACACTGTGTCATATGGCTACCTCCAAATATAGAGTGGACGGGTGTGGATGGGAATTACATCTGTCGGCTACTGCCAAGCACCCTTGCCTCAGCCTAGAGCCAGGTCTTGGTAGTACCGGGCCAGGGGGATCTTCCAGGCTCTCCCCATTTAACCTGGTACACAGTGTGGTCTGAAAGCCATGCAGTTGAGAGGGTGCCATGCTGTTCTGTGATGTGTGTGGGCTTTTGGCCAAAAACCTGTGGACTCTGGCCCCCTCACTGGTCACTCTGTAGCCACAGGGCATGCTCTGACTCCTAAATGTAGGATCTATGAGATGTGGCCCTGTTCGGATGAGGAAGCACCTGGTACCTGTATCCCACACCACACTCTGGGTTCTTCCCCAGCCACCTCAACCGCGATTGCTGTCTTGGCGCATTTCAGGGACCCCCATCAGAGAGAGGCATCTGCCTGCCCACTTCTGCTGCTGTCCCCCTGCTACCTACACTGGGAGCGCCCTGGGGCTCCAGGCCCCGAGTAGTTGCCTTATTCTGGGGGTGAGTAATATGCCCTCTAGCGTGAACCTTGTTGCCCTGAGGGTGGTGCTGTTGGATCCTACCTCTCTGGGGAGCTGTCTCCGAAGCCTCTGTGTTTGGTTGTGCCCCGAGTACCGTGGACAGCTGAAGTAAGTGTAATGCACACAGACATATTCTCACAGTCCGAAAGAAGTCTGAGTGACCAGAGAGAGGACAACATCCCCTCCCCCACCCAAAGAAAGTTGATAATACCTTCCCTTCCCTTTCCTTTGTTTTAATAGCTGCTGTTGGCTGGGAATGCACAGTGGCCCTCTGCGGTCACGTCACTGTGTTTGTTTTAATGACATGGGCAACGGCAGACGGAGGTGAGGATAACTGGAGAAGAAAGGGGTATTATTGGTAAATGCGCTGGAAGCCTTGCAAATTTGAGGGGATAAATTGAAATTTTACAGGACTAATGAGTTTTTGAAAACTGTTAGCCAGGCTTGTCCAAACCATTCTCTCCCTGTTTAAGATTCTCTAAATTAGAAACTCAGAAATTTCAGGAGCTGTTTTGGTCCTGGAATAAATAAATGGCCCAGAGTAGATGGTGTGTTTCCATGTATTAAACATACACCGTGTCTGGCTCTCATTGTAATCATAGTGCAATATTCTTATTAGAATTGATGGTCTGCTCAGGGCTCTTGCTTTATTGAGCTAAGGTCTAGGAATGTAGGAACCATCAATGGAATTCAGCTGTCAAAAACAATCAAATTCCAGGCACCTACGTGTAGATTTCGGATGTACTGAGGGATGCTGGTATCGTGTCATACAATCTGAAAGGTGAATTTAGAAGAAAATTCACTACATTTCTGCAGGCACGCTCTGTTTAAGGTTTAACCCCTAAGTTTGATTGTTGGCTCTACTTAGTCTCAAGTTTGAGCCCATGACCAAGGTCTCAGTTATGGTTTCTATTGCTGTGAAGAGATGATGAATACAGCAACAGGAATACATTTAATTGGCACTGGCTTGCCGTTTCGGAGCTTCATGATGAAAAGCATGGCAGCATGCAGGCAGGCACAGTGCTGGAGGAGCCCAAGGTGCCTTGGGCTTGACCTCCAGGGCACTGAGGTTGGTCCTGCAGATGCTCCATGCCTGTGTAACAGACCCAGCAGAAATCCTGGCTGTTGCCGTCAGGATGAACCTTCTCGGCTGGCCACCACTGGCAGGTGTTGCCCACATAGTTTCTGGAGATCACCGCGGTCCTTGTGACTGTTCCTATGTCAACCCTCCTGCCCAGCACTGGGGTAACAGGCTGGATAGTCCGTCAGGCAGCCATTATAGCCGATCCAATTTGTCATGTAGTCAGGCATGCTGCTGCAAGGGTTCAGAAATCTCCCAGATTCATGACAGCTGGTGCTACAGACCCCGGAACAAGCAGCTTGAACGGCTCAGGTGTGGCCACTGACTCTTCCTGTGTAGTCTTTTCCTTCCTTCTTTTTCTGAGACAGGGTTTATCTGTATAACAGCTCTGGCTGTCCTGGAACTCACTCTGTAGACTGAGCTAGCCTCAAACTCATAGAGATCCACCTGCCTCTGCCTCCCAAGTGTTGGGATTAAAGGCACGCCACCACTGCCCAGCTGTGAATAGTTCTCATACCCTGCTCTTTGCTTTGTTTCTTAATCATTTCTGTAAAACTGTCTGCCAATGTTCCTAATCACTTAATGTTCCTAAGTCCTGGTCAGTAGCTCTTGGACTCAGATAAAAACATCATGGTGTCACCTAAACCCTTATTTTCCAGAAAATCAGTTCTAGGGAAGCCTAATGTTGGTTTAGGCTTTGTGTTTGTGTGTGTGTGTGTGGGGGGTGCTGTTTTAGAGATAAGGACTCAACCATGTAGCCCAAGGTAGCCTGGAATTTGCCATTCTCTAGTCCCAGCTTCCCATGTGTCCGTAGGCGTGTGTCACAACACCCACTTAGGCTGAGACAAATTTTAGGAAGAAAATTCTGCCCACTGACACCATATACACGCAACTGGCATTTTGGAGAGAGAGCAGGCAGATTAGCCTGATTGCCTCCCTGGACCGTCTCTCAGGTAGGCTGCTATGGAATGGATCAGAGAAGGAAGCCCAGCAAGGCACAGAGCCGAGATGAAGATGTGGTGAGTCTGGAAGCTGCAAAGCAAATGCCCCACTCTTCTGGAACCATCTGCTCCTCTAGGCCTGGGGGATGTGGCAGGTGGCATCCCATGGCTGCCTGTGCAAACAAGGAAGCCAGGCCGGAGCATCGAGATGTGCGGAACCGGGCCACGCCCACAGTCACGTCGGTGTTAATCTCTGTGCCTTGCCACCAGCTGCAAAGGGCACAGGGCCAAGTGGACCTGCCCACTATGTCTGTGTGCAGGACTCTGCGCATGGTGGGAACAGTTAAGCAGCACTATAGTTTCTCAGGTCCCCCTACCACACCCTGCTCTGGGTCCACACAGCTCTTGGTGATCTCTGGGTCTGTGCAAGCTTGGGAATGTTCACCCACAGCTCTCAGGTGCATCTGGGTTTTCAGACTTCCCACGGGGAGACTGGAAAACAGCATTGCATTGTGGGACATCTCCATGCTGTGGCGCTGTGGCGTGGGCCTGGGGAAACCTCAGCCACACTCCTGTTTTTCTCTAATGTCTCCCGACAGCCTTTCACTCAGACGGAGACAAAATGGCAGCACTCATATCGACCTCCTGTTTTCTGCCAGGAAGGGAAGAGGCTGCCTCTCCTCAGACATGTGGACACGCCTGGCTTTCTGGCTGCCAACATCTGCCTAGATATCACAAGGTTGTGGGATTTACTGTTACAACAGTGTCTTCGCCACAGTGTTGATGGGAATCAGGAGATTAGCCAAGCGTTTTGTGTCTGTTTATAGAGAGGCTACAGCTGGAGGAAAGAGACAGATGAGCTGCTTTGCAGAAATGGAGTGGAGGCCTCTCTCTGTAATGTCTTCTTTGCCCATCGTGCCCATTGTGTGTGGGTAGAAAATGCGTGCGGTTTTGTGAAATACATTCTGCTTATCTACTTCTGGAAAGTGCAATCATCTTTTACTTCATAAAAAGAATTTAGGATTAAACAGTGAAGTTATGAACCAAGCCAAGTGTCCAACAACAGCAGCATGGACAAGGAGGAGGTAGTTTATACACACAGTAGAGTTCTTTTCAGCCATAAAGAAGAACAAAGTCATATGGTTCACAGGAAAATGGATCCAATTAGAGACAACCACATTAAGCAAGTTAAGCCAGTCTCAGAAAGACAAATATCATAGGTCTCTCTTCTGCAGTTTCTAGATTTCACATAGATAATAAAATTGTGTTGGTATATATGACATGAAAGCATAATTAGATTTCCTAGGAGACTGTCTTTGTTAAGGTCTCTATCGCTGTGATAAAAACACCATGTCTAAAACTAACTTGGAGAGAAAACGCTTTAATTCTTCTTCTTCTTCTAGATAAATGTCTGTCACTGAAGGATGACAGGCAGGGACTCAATCAGGGTAGGAATCTGGAAGCAGGAACTGAAGCAGAGACCATGGAAGCATGCTGCTAAGAGGCTTGCTCCTCAGGACTGGTTCATACTGGGTTGGGTTTTGTTTGTTTGTTTGTTTGTTTTTGTTTTTTCTAGGACCCAGTGTGTAGCATGAGTTCTGATAGATCTTAATAAAAAAAAAATTCAGTTAGCTGAAAGGTCAGAGAGGCAAAGTGGTCAGCCACTAAAGAGTTCTTACCTTTACAAATGCTCAGACCAGAAAGGCAATTCTCAGACTGCATCCTCAGACTGCACCCTCAGACTGACTGCACCTCAGACTGCACCCTCAGACTGACTGCACCCTCAGACTGTATCCTCAGACTGACTGCATCCTTAGACTGACTGCACCCTCAGACTGACTGCACCTCAGACTGCACCCTCAGACTGACTGCACCCTCAGACTGCATCCTCAGACTGACTGCATCCTTAGACTGACTGCACCCTCAGACTGACTGCACCTCAGACTGCATCCTCAGACTGACTGCACCTCAGACTGCATCCTCAGACTGACTGCATCCTCAGACTGACTGCACCTCAGACTGCACCCTCAGATTGACTGCACCTCAGACTGCAACCTCAGACTGACTGTACCCTCAGACTGACTGCATCCTCAAACTGCATCCTCGTACTGCACCCTCAGACTGCACCCTCAGACTGACTGCTCCCTCAGACTGACTGCACCCTCAGACTGACTGTTCCCTCAGACTGACTGCACCCTCAGACTGACTGCACCCTCAGACTGACTGCATTCTCAGATTGACAGCTCAGAATGCACTGAGCTCTTGCCTCCTCTCGCCTTACATTCCTCTCTCCACCCAGCCACATCACTCCCGTCTGCACCTCCCTAGTGCTGGGATTAAAGGCGAGTTGTCCCAAGTGCTAGGATCACCTTTGCATGAGCTGTTTCTCTTTTAGAATGCATCAGTTTTGTGTAACCCAGGGTGGCCCTGAATTAATAGAGACCCATCTGCCTCTGTCTCCTGATTGCTGGGATTAAAGGGATGTGCCACCGTTAAAGGAATGGCTTCTGTTGCTAACTAGTGCGGCTAGTTTTGCACTCTGATCTTCAGGTAAGTTTTATTTGTTCTAGAACAAACAAAATACCACCACAACCCCGGATAACCTGCCCAGGGCTGGCATCACCCACTATGAGCTGAACCTTCCCCCATCAACCATCAATCAAGAAAATGCTCTACAAGCTTGCTCAGAAGCCAGTCTGGTGGGGACATTTCCTTAATTGTGGTTTCATCTCCCAAAATGACTCTAGCTTGTGTCAAGTTGACATAAAACTAGCATGCATAGGAACAAAGGGACTAGTGGCAGAGATGAATGAGAAAGGGAAGTGGGAAGGGTTATGGGGTGTATGCTCAGTGTTTAACATATGCTTCTGTGAAAATTTCCTTTTGCAACAAAGTGCCTTGTATAATGAATATGCACATTGATTTTTTTTTAGAAAAAAAAAAGATGTGAAGTTTTACATAAAACAATTTGAACGAAATTACCCAGTGGCATTTGATAATACAGACTTCTGCCTGCCACCCCCCTCCATCAAGTTCCAAGATAGCTCCGTTGCTCCAGGAGGAACCCTCATGTCCTTTGGGGGCTCTCCCCTGACACCCATTCCTGGAAAGCAGTAGTTTCTATCTCCCAGGATTTGTTTATTCTGGGCCCTGCATGTGAATGGAATCACACAAATGGGACCTTGGCTTCTGTCTCTTCCATGGCCCAGGGTTTCAGAGCTTCATCCTGCATGAACGTCAACGTTCCATTCCATGTCTGGCTGGCCTGTATTCCAATGTCTGCACAGCACACACTTTGCTTATCAAATGATGGGTGTGTGCATTATTTTACCTGGTTACTGTGATAGTACTACGCTGGTCATTTTATAAGCATTTACAAGTGTCCATCGTTTTCCATATGTATTGTCAAGTGTACTTGCAGGCCACAAGAAAATTCGGTGCCTAATTTTTGAGGACTGGGCCAGTTGTATCTTACAGTTCTGTTCCTTGAAAACATCCCCCAGAAGTCATTTTGAAATGTGATGCTGTTGTAGCAATACGAGGAGGTCATGAGGGCCAGAGGGGATGGTCAGGACCTAGTTCTTCATAGAAAGTGCATGGGGCCCCATGTGCTTTCCCACTCATGTTCAATGTGGCAGTTATAAAGGCACACACAAGCTGCCAGTGCCACGCTCAGGACATCGTAGCCTCTAGAACCTCAAGCTACATATGCCCTGTGTGTGTAGGAAGAGCTCTGTTCCTGAGCTGAGAGTAGCTTCCTGAACTCACTAGGGACAAAACTGAGCATGCTCAGCTTTACTTCAAGGATTTGGTCCATGTACTGTGCACATCAAGGACAACCAGAGGCAGCTGGCCCTTCATACACTATTTCTTTCTGGGATCTCCTAGTATATGGCTGTTTCCTATCTTTCAAGAACCAGAGGTGGGTACAGGTAAGGCCTGGTTCTTCAGAAGGCCCTGGCCTGTGAGACTACAGCAAAACAGCCAACTCACGAGTCAAGCGAATTCTAGGAGAACATGGGTTCTTCAAACTGCCCTCTAAATATGCCTCCACTCCAATGCATCAGAGGAGCTACCCGACATCAGCAGAGGAACCTCTTGGTTCAGTGGGAAAGTTGATACAGAGTGAGTGCTTGGGGAGAGGACAGCCACAAATGGGCCGTCTGTATTACGGCTGCCTCCAAGGCTCACGAGACATCATAACGGGGCAGAAAGTGTGAGAGTCAGAGGTCAGGGAGCATTGGGGTGAAACAGTGTCTTCTGGACATGACAGGACCTGGGCGTTGAAAAACTCAGCTGTTGGGGTGAAAGACCCGTGGAGGGCGTGGACCCTCACGCCCGACTCAGGAAAGGTGCCCCCCCCAAATCACTCACGAGACCCAGTCTTGATGCAAAAGCATAAGACCTTTTATATTTCAGTGCACTGGGGTCTGCAGCCATACTCCATGTGGGGTAGAGGACTGGGAACCCTGGGTACAGGGTTCAGACAGCTTTTATAGGGCTACAACAAAGCCCGTGCATCATAAACCAATCATCTCATAGGATCCAGTGCGGACCAATCAGTTTGAACTATCCAAGCCCGCATTTAGCTCAGGAAGTCTGCTTTTGCTAGGGCTTCTGGGTAGTGTGGTATGGCTTATTTCCTGTTCATTCACTCACAGGTGCTGTCGTAAACTGCCCTGTTGTAAACAGTCAAGAACGTGACCTTTTGCCTACTCACTGCTAGGGGGCAGAGTCTAGGGAGAGTTAGGCTAAATTTTTCCATCCTTACAGGGGGAGCCTGCACAAGACCTACACAAGTTTAAGGCTCATAAGCAGAGCAGCTATTGACATACTGTGGTTTCTAGGGGAGGGAGAATCAATTTTCTTTAAGGGTGTGGTCCCTGGTAGGTTGACCATGTCTCAGCAGATGGCCCAGGCATGTGTGGACGGCACAAATTGGACTGGATGGGTTATATACATAAAAAAGAGGGCATGAAGTTGGGAGGATGTGGGGTGAGTATGGGTCTAGAAAGGGTCAGAGGCAAAGTGCGGGGTGAATATGATCAGAACACACAGTTCGCATATATGAAATTCTCAAGTGATTAAGAAAAAGTTACATTAAAAAGATAGAGGCCCTTCCCCTATACTGAGAATGATCGCTTCCTTAAATGATACCCTAGAGCCTTCATCCAGTAATGATGGAGGCAGAAGCAGAGATCCACAGCTAAGCACTGAGCTGAACTCCTGAAATCCAGTTGTAGAGAGGGAGGAGTGATGAGCTAAGGGGTCAAAACCATGCTGGGGAAACCCACAGAAACAGATGACCTGAGCGAGTGGGAGCTCATGGACCCCAGTGGGGGGCATGGGAAAGAGAGGGAACTGGGATTGATATGCAAAATAGGGTTGTTTCTAATTTAAATGAAATTTATAAAAAGAGAGGCGCAGAAGAACAGAATGAACATACCTTTCTGTCTGGGATCCCAGCTCTGGCTCTCCACCTTAATTCCCTAAGACAAGATGTCTCACTGAGTCTGGGGCTCCTTGACTCAGCTAGAGGGTAAGGCCAACAAGCCATAGCAGTGCCTATGCCCACCACTCTCTGGGGCCAGCAGGCACAACCACGCCCAGCTAACACATGGGTGCTGGCACTCAAACCCAGGTCCTCAACCCAGGAGCCTTATCTAACCAAACCATCTCCCCAGCCCCAACAAAACACTTAAAAGCGCTAAGATCTTTACCATGGACATCAACCTGAGTCACAGTAGATCTCTCAAGGCTCTCAACACAAACCATGATGGCTGGAAGAAGGAGGCACAGTATTGTCAAGCGCCGAGAAAAAGGCCTGCAGCTCCGGACCACCCTCAGCAAAAATATCCTTTGGGAAACATGGGGAAATTACCATTCTCAAGGGTGGCAAGCCAGGTGACTGCAGCAAGCAGGCCTCCTGGGGTAGAGGGAGTGGGTAGAGCTCTGAAAAAAACAAAAAACCAACAGATGCACAAAAACGAAACAAAGTAAACACACACACACACACAAGAGCAAGCAAAGAAAGAACCGGAGAAGAAGAAATTGCAAAATATGACTGAATATTACGGGCTTTCCATATTACGGGCTTTCCATAATCTCCTCTTGAATGAGCTCAATTGTATTTGATAGTTGGAGTAAATTATAACATTGTCTGATATGGGTATAACTATGCATGGAAGTCTATTTAAGACAGTTGTAGGGGCAGATGCTGAAGGGACATGAGGCTGGGAGTTAAGGTTGTGTTAACTTCAGCTGCACTGCTAAAACGATGACAGACTGCCACAGCTATGCATACAGACGGAGACAAGGGCAGCAATGGCTGTGAAGCTGTGTGAGGAGGCCTGCTCCAAACACGGTAGGTAAATCAAGAACTCCACAAAACTTTCAGCCCTGAGCCGACGCTAATCTGCTTCCTCTGTGGCATTTCCTGTTCTAGAGAAGTCACATAAATCAAACCACTGGGGATGTGACCTTTGGTGACCTGTTCTTTCACGAGGCACAAGTTTCACTTCGGTTGTGGAGTGTGTTTCCTCCCTTTAAACGGCTGAATACTATTCCTTCCTACGGTAAAAGCACAGGAAAAACAAAACATGGCCTGTCTCCAGCCCCTGCGGGGCCCCTCCCTCGCTGAGGACTGGGATCGAGAAGACGACAGACACCTGCTTAATTTTAGGACTCTACACCAAGTGTGTCTCTCCACGGGTGTCTAAACTTCAATTGTATTTCTAACTAGGAGATTAAAATGAAAAAAAGAAATCCCTGATAAAATTTCATTTCCAATCTCTTCCTAGCCGACCTTGGATATTATTTACATTCATTACAGGAAATATGGCTGACACATTTCTCCCAGTCTTTGTGGAGGTGCACACCCGTATGAGCAGACACTAACTTCCTTCATGACTTGTTTCCTGAAACTGTGGTTTGTGTGTGGCAGTGTTTTCCTTTTTGAACTATAGTAATTCCTTTTCCTGTTGCTGTCACCAAACATTCACTGAGACTCAGCTGAGCTCAACCTGGTTCCTAGTTTGACAGGAAGTGCGACGAAGTGGGGGAGGCAGGAAGGCGGGGCCCCTCTCACCTGTGGCCTCGGAAGTGCGAGGCTGCCTGCCCACGTCTGCGTGGACCGTCTAGAAAGTAGAGAGCGGGAGAAACTAGAGTTCAGGTGCTCTTTGCTTCTTCTGTGCAGTCTATGATACCGGCTGGTTGGATGATGTCAGCCATTTTCAGAGCAACACGCAGAGGCTTGCTTTAACTCAATAAGATGACTAAAGTTAGCTTTCACAGTGAGCTGCTTCTCCAATCCTCTGGCCACCCATGGTTCTGGTCACTATCTGTGGCTCACAGCTGGGAAAAATAGGAATGAAGGGAGGGAGGGAGGTGTCAAATGGTTTCTTTGTATTCCTATAGTGTTCCCACTCACTGAGAATAAAATTTGGAAGTCTAAATGTTTGGTATGAACAGAAGTAGCTGCAGCTAGTGTAAAGGTGAGTGTGACACTATCAGCAGACATATGTCCATATATAACTTGTGCTGGCTAGTCTTATGTCAACCTGATGCAGGCATCAGTCACTTGGGAAGAAGAAACCTCAGCTGGGAAACTGCCCCTACCAGATTGGCCTCTGGGCAAGTCTGTGGAGCCATTTCTTGATTAATGCTTGGGCCCAGCTCACTGAGGGTGGCGCCACCTTAGGTGGTTACGGGGGCTCTAAGGGAGCGAGCTTGTAAGGCTTGCTCAGCCAGTGTAGACAAGCAGGCTGAGCAAGCCATGAGGAGCATGTGAGCAAGCAACACCCCTCCATGGCTTCTGCTCAGTTCCTACCTCCAGGCTCCTGCCCTGATTGAGTTCCTGCCCTGCCTTCCCTGGATGATGGGCTCAAGATGGAAAAGCCCTTTCCTCGCTGGTTGTGGGTCACGGCGTTTCATCCCCGCAACAGAAACTCAAACTGAGGTGTCATCACTGGCATCTCATTTGAAATCACATGACTTTGTGCAGCAAAGATGTATGATCTGTAGTTGACATCCTCTCTCCTCTTAGGGGGAAAGGGTTGCTAGCAGGTGTTTCTGTGCCTTTGTGTGACACTCAAAAATAACCTTCACGCCAGGCCTCATCACTCAGTTACCCAGCTGCAGGGTTAGGGCAGGTGAGGCTGGCCAGAAGTAAAGAGCTGGGGCTGGGGTGGAGGAAGGGGGCACGGCAAGGCAAGGGCCCGGAACCTCTATTCTGGTCCGCACCACCTCTGTCTAGTGGAGCAGTCATTTATACGTTTCAGTGGACAGAATCAAAGGGTGATCTGAATTTATTCCAGGCAATTTCTCCTTTTGTTTTTCTTAATTCATGAGCATTAATATTCTTTAATGAGGATTTTTTTTTTTAATTTTGAGTGTTTTGTTGCTATTGTGAGGAGAGAGCTCTCCCTCCCCCTCTACAAGTGTTGAGCATTAGGGAATAGCTCAAAGTGATGAAATATTCAGTGTATTAGCAACTTTTGATCAAGGAGGAGGAGAGGCTGGGTGCACACTCTAATCACAGTGAGTGTGGCTATAATTCTAAGGTTCTGGGACAACATCAATGCAGCCCGCTGACTACTATGCCAAGCTGACACCCTGTCTTGCCATCTATTGTTTCTTGTAAGGCTGGCTTGATGTGTGACATGATTCTTAGCATCACAGCTCTCTCAGCTGAGGAAATGAGGAGAGCAGACAGCCATGCAGATGAGTCAGCGTATTCTAATAACCACCAGTGCTCCTTGTGCGCGTGCTAATGAGTCAGCATCGGGCTAAAGGCTGTGTGAGTGCCCTTATTTAACTCTCATGTAAGTCCTTTGAAGTCTCTGCTGTGATCAGGCCCACTTTTTGTACAAGAAATTGGATGTAGGGCTGGAGAGATGGCTCGGGTGGTTAAGAATACTGGCTGCTCCAGAGGACTTGGGTTCCAGTCCCAGCACCCACAGGACAGATCACAACCATCAGTAACTTCAGTCTTAGGGGATCTGACACCGTCTTCTGGCTTTTTCAGTCTCCACGCTAGCATGCATGAAGACAAAACACACACACAGAGGGAATATATATATATATATGTATGTATGTATGTATGTATATATATGTATGTATGTAATATATGTATATACATATATATACACACACAGGGAAAATATATATATGTGTGTATGTATGTATATATGTATACACACACACACACACACATATATATATATATATATATATATATAGAGAGAGAGAGAGAGAGAGAGAGAATACACAGGCTGTCAAGAAAACTCAGAGGATAAAGATTCTCACCACCAAGCCTAACACTGGAGTTTGATTCTTGAGTCCCACAAGGAGGAAGGAGAAAACTAAGTCCTAGAAATGATCCTCTGACCTCTACATGCATGCCATGGCACATGCCCACCACACACATACACACGTGTAGGTGTACACACACATGCACACAGCAGAGAAGCAAATATGATATTAAAAAAGAGAGCGACAACAGTTGCTGACAGTTAAAACAGGCGTCAAATTCCAGAGTGGGCCGATGGGATCTAGAAGAACAGACGCAGATGTCAAATTCCACAGCATTATCTCAAATGTCATGCTAGTTCCCCAAACTCAACATTAGTAGCAGCCCCCCTTTAAAAACATCTGAAAGTAAGCTTCCATACACTACAGGGGCCTTATGGCTCTGTTGTTTAGAAGCATTTATCAGAAAGGAAGATGACTGTAGGTAAAGTGTTTGCAGACGTGTGGACCTGAGTTTGATATCCAGGGTCCGTGTGAAATATGCCAGAGTGGCATCATATTCTTGTAACCCTGGAGCTGGGGAGGCAGAGACAGACAGATCCCTGAGCTGCCCCTGAACTGGCCCGTCAGCCCCAACTACTCACAGAGTTCCATGCCAGTCAGAGACACTATTTCAAAGAAACTAAGGTGATTGGCATTGGGGAACGATTACCTGAAATTGACCTCCAAAGGCACATGTAAGTACCTGTACATACACAAACATATACACTTGAAACACTCTAAGTACAAAGAATGGAAGGTAGAAGGATTTTCTGGGAGGAGAGTGTGTGTCTAGTCACATGAGAGCCTGGCTTGCCAGGAGAGCTGCCTGTGCATGCTCTATAGGACTGTGGGAACCCAAACAAAGATGAAGGACAGGAGAGGTAGGTCTGCCAGGGTCTGTGGCAGCTAGCTACTTAAGATATGAATTCTGGGCCGTTTCCCAAGCACAGAGGGGTCATGAGAAGAACCAGAAATTGGTAATAAAATACTCACTCACAATTCTCTCTAGAAAGACCATGTGATCTGCAGATGCCACTGCAGGGCTACACGGGAAGATAAGGCACCAAATAAACTGGAAGGAAGCTTGACCACTCCACCTTGACTTCTGGACCCCAGAAAACCCAGAACCCCACACAAGCTCATCTCAGACACTGTTCGCCTGCCCCGTGCCTCACTGCTTCCAGCTGCCTTCAAACCCCAAGAATAATCAAAAAACAAAACAAACAAAAACAAAAAACCAGGTTCTGAATGTACTGTTGAGAACATTTACAATAAGCCAGCTAAAGGCTGGCAGCGAAGTGATCTAATGATATACTGTTCGACAGATATAGAACTCCAGAGTGTGGACTGACTTTGGTGCTTTCTTTTACACTGATTTTGCAGGAGCAAAGTCTGGTGTAAGTAGCATTACATCATTTCCTGTGATGAAATATCTGAAATTGACATAGCAAGCCTTTTATTTTTTTAAAATTTGGTACAAACTAATAGGTTTTCTGTAGGTTTCTCCACTGATGCACTAAGTCAGATCAAGCCTAATTGAAAAAGTAAAAGAACAGGTTTATTGGAGCAAAGCAACCCCTGGGTGAGTTATCCAGTCCCAGAGATCGAGGCTGGAGAAGTCACAGGCTGAACTAAAGCAAGGAGGTTATGTAGCCTCTAGGTGAGGGGTGGCTGTGTCTGCCACCATCTGGAGTCCGTGCCCAAGTATGGTAAAAGCTGAGCACTTCAGGTGGGCACTTGGGCTTCTGGAAACACAAATGCAGAAGTTGGCTTCTTTGGGCCTTTTCTTTACTGGAGATTCTCTTGGTGGGGGGGCAGTTAGAAGAGAGAGGAGACTTCTCAGACTGTGCAGGAACAAGTTAAGGTTCCAACCAAACCCAAACATTTTGAATTCTGGCACAAAGGAAACTGCTAATATCACCATACATTTTGTAAAGTTAATATGAAATTTAAATGTTGCCCCATATAAATTTGCTCATTTTGTAAGCGAAGACTTCCTGTAGATCAGATCAAACACTAAACCAAAGGTGGGTGAGATGGTTTGGTGGGTAAAAGTACTTGTTCCAAGCCTGATAACCTAAGTTCAATTTTCAGAACCAACACAGTAGGAGAGAGCTCAGTACTGACGGTCATCCTCTGAGACACGCTCATACACACTCATACACACTCACTCACTCTCACACGATCACACACACTCATATACACTCACTCACTCATATACAAACACACACACTCACACACACTCATATACACTCACTCACACACACACTCATACACTCACTCACAGACACACTCATATACACACACACTCACACACTCTCACATGCTTACATACACTCATACACACTCACTCACTCATACACAACACACACGCTCATATACACTCACTCACACACACACATTCATATACACTCACACACACACATTCACTCAAACATACTCATACACATTCACTCACACACACACACACACTCACACACACACACATAAACATGCACACGCACACTTCAGTGTCCTAATTCCCCCCTGTATTACCTATGTATCTGTTAAGGGTGTCTACAATATACTTATAAAATTGGTTTTATTTCAGAAATAATCTGTCTCTTTGATAGCATTGGCTAAAAGTCAAAGAGGTTCTATCCACTCTCAGCAGAATTCATGGCCATGGCCTGTTTTCTTATTGTGGTCAATGCCCAGCTGCTACTGTTTGTCATTTCACTCTTTAAGGTCTACTGAGTTCTCCCAGGTATCAGCTAGTGACATATCGCCACTAATTATTTGGTGCGTGCTCTTCCCTCACGTGAGATCAGACGTGTCCTACAAAGGCGGATTTACACAACACCAATTCATCACCCACATGAAAGATGTACTGTTGCAAAGAGTTGAGTCTAAGTAAGTGGTTTCCACAGGACTTATGCCTCAGTTCTGTCCCTAAGCCAATTGATTCATGTTGACACCCATTATATAGTAACACACAACATTTCATTTATCTTATTTGGAAAAAAAAAAAAACCTACGTGTACAGCATCTCGCTGAAAAGTTTGAAGAGTTTTTAATCCAAATCCTTGTGGCATCAAACGGGCAAATAAGATGGCTGGATGACAATATTCTAGATCACACTGGCCTGGGAATGGTGGCACTTAGATGATGTCCTCTGTGCCGTTTGTGGATCTTCTTGTTCTGTATATGAAGAACTGTCAAGAAAACACCTGTTCCTGCCCTGCTGCCTAGAACAGGGGACATGCCATTGCCCACCTCATCTTACACAAGGCCAGACACACCACCCTTGCTTTCTGGGTCTCCCTCAGAGCCACGACGGCGGCTATTTAAGCAAAAGCAGGCAACACCATCTTTAAGTTGCTTGCACATTGCTGCTCATTAGTTAATGAATAACCAGGTTGAACCAACGCTATCCTTTCCAGTGGAAACTTGGGGCAAAGCTTTCTGATAACTGCAGAAGTACAGGTAAATCCCGTTTCAAATTGCTTCACTTGTATCTAGTCCTGGGCTCAAAGCTTAAAGGGAATCATCCCATTTACTTCTCATCATAGCAGTGTGAGGTCTGTTACTGCTCTCACGTCACAAATGAAGGAACTGAGTTTCTAAGTCTACGGGCAAGGCCAGCAAGGTATGTGACCAAAACGGGACAAATATGTTGTCTGTAGACATTCGAATGCTCTTAACCATGCCCTTTAGCTTTCATTAAATCAATGGCTTGAGTTAAAGACCATCAGGGTCTCATCGTATATGGTGGCTCACGCCTAGCATCCCAGCATTCAGAGTGCCGAGGCTGGAAGATTAGATTGTCATGAGTTCAAAGCCAGCTTGGATTATATAGGGAGTTCCTGGCTAGGACCCTGTCTAAAAAAATAACAAAACAAAAAGAAAACCATCATGTTTTCTATTCACCTGACCAAACTACCTGTATGCTTACAAAAAGTAAGTGATGAAAGGTTGTTAAAAGATTTAGAACAAAGTATTAAAACAATTTATAATGTCCAAAGAGCAGCTGACCCAAGGCAGGCTTAATTCTCTCTCTTTCTCTCTTTCTGTTCCTCTCCTCTCTCTCTCGTGTGTATGTGTGTATTTTGTATGTGTGTATTTCTTGTGTTAGAACTTATGAGGTCAAATATCAGATGTTTTCTTCCATTTTTCTCCACTTTGAAGACAGAGTCTCTCCATATAGCCCCAGCTGTCCTAGAACTCATATCTATATAGTCCATGCTGGCCTTGAACTCACTGAGAGATCCCCCTGCTTCTACTTCCCCACATCTGGCTGCCTATCTGTCTGTCTGTCTGTCTGTCTGTCTGTCTGTCTATCTATTGTTGAGGCTCTCTCTCTCTCTCTCTCACTGTGACTGGAGTTCACATATCCCACTAGCCAGGCTTGTCATCAAGCCCGAGAGCTTGCTGTCTTTGCCCCCGATGCTGGGATTACAGGTGTGCACACTGCTACCGGGGATCCGCGCCCCAACCCTCATGCTTGTATGAGAAGCACGTTGCCAATGGGCCATCTCCCCGTTCTCTTTACCAGAATTCACCTTTGACCTTTGCTAACTAGTCCATCAGTAACTGTCACGCGTGTGTAGAATAAAAGCTGTGAATAGGCATGTCATGGGGGAATACATTTTTCTCACTAGGACACTTCAGACCCTTTAAGAGGAAAGCCATTCCTCAGCGCCTTTCTTGCAAATGTATGCCTACACAGAGGGGTGGGTGGGTGGGTGAGAACGGGGCTACCATGGCCTGTGCACAGGGACAGATGGGAAGGGCCTGCCACGCCCTGAGCATGCGTCTCTCTGCACAAAGGAAGCTCCGAGTCTGCACTCAAATCTTAACATTTAAAAGTTCCTAGGTGGGTTAGAAGCATGTACAGCTCTTGCAGAAGGCCCACGTTCAGTTCCCAGCAACTGCTCCTTCAGGCACATATACCCAAACAAGCAGCCACATAATTAGACGTTAAAAGCAAAACCTTTTCTCAAAAAGTTCCACAGTGAACCTTTTCTCAGGCAAGAGAGATTTTAAAAAACAAAACAAAACAATAAAACATACCCTCTTTCATCTTTCCTCAAATTTTACTGCCTGTTATCAGGAGAGATGGATGGTTCTTAGGGATGAAATTACCATGTTTTCTTAAGTTGTTGTGATTAAGTTCTAAATACTGCTCAAATTAATGTTTGACATCACTCCCTGCCTTCCAGCGGGAGTAAGAGAGGGGTCACTGAGCTGTAGCTTTCCCCAGTGTCCCAATAGGATGCAGAGATGGTCTGGACCACACCATCCCATCCTTACACAAGGACTGGTGGCTGGAGTTTGGGACCATGCAGCAAACCGGAAGGCACAAAAGGCTGGTTTATTCTGGGACCACCCCTGTAACTAGACAACGAGGACCCAAGTTTCTCTTCCACTCCGACTTATACTAAGATTGTCACAATATAAAATTTTCATGGAAATTGCCTTCAGCATAATAGGTCCAGGTAATTTATCTGATAAAAGAACGTCAACATCAAGTACAGTATAATTTGTGTAGTGACAAATTGTAGCCATCCTTCCAGGCAAGAAAGGACACTGCTGTGCATGGAATGGATCAGGGCAGGGTCAAGTATAAGCCCTTGGATTTAATATGCAGCTCCCAGAAGCATCAGTCTGTCCTTTCAGAAGATAAATGCAAATTATAGCTAATAAAGTTATCATGAGTAATTGCTGCCCCTCCTCTCCTGCACGGCCAGTGAATTTGGAGTGGGGGAAGAGGCAGTTATGAATGAGACACCTATAAATTATGAATTGGGAGGTGTCTGATGGACACCTTTTTCAAGATTGGTAGGACCAACTGTGGCCGTGAGGTCAAACTCACTGAGGGGTGGGAAATGCCATATCTAGAATGTCTTTGAGACTGCCATCTCTACCTGTGGAGTCGTGTGAGGGCATCAGAGGGAGGAAGACAAGGAGGTGTTTATTTCTCACAGGATAATGGCTATACAAAGTAGGAGACAGGAGCTACAAATGTGGAAAGCCGTCTCCCACACAGCATTGTGGACAGTTAGGATTATTTATTTCCTATACCACTTGCTCAAAGTCAGACTCTACCAGTGCTGAGCCGAGTAAGGGACATGTGACAGGCAGCAGACACACAAGATCCAGAACTTTCTACCATTATGGCAAACAGGCTACAAAGAGTAGTGGGGATCTAAGGATCAATCCCCTCCCCCAACTTACCTCTGAATGCTTAGGGAACTCTGGGAGGGAGAGGAGGCCTGGACCAGTCACTTTCCCCCAGTAACTAGAGTAGAACATGCAATAGTGGGAAGCCTCCTGGGTGGTACCCATCTATCTTAAAACCAAAGGCCAAATACTCAGCTTAGGAATGGCTGAGAGCACCAAGAATTAGACCAGACAGGTGTATTCAGGGATTCATCTTCACTGAGCTCTCACAGTTCCTGCTGGGACATGGAGGCAGAGGCTGGAGAAAGGAAATCACTGGGCCTCCAATCTTTGTCTCTGTCTACCCAACCCTGATGTAGAATATTATTTTAAGGTGTGTTACATTTGTTTATGCTTTTGAACATTTGTTTAATGATGCAAGGATGTGTTGCATTCTTTTATGTTGCATTTGTTCAACCCCGTGGCGCTGCGTTACTTTCTCTATCTAAAACACCTGATTGGTCTAGTAAAGAGCTGAATGGCCAATAGGGAGGCAGGAGCAAGGACAGGCGGGGCTGGCAGGCAGAGAGAATGAAAAGGTGGAAGATCCAGGAGCAAGAAAAGGGCAAGGAGAGGAGGACTCCAGGGGACAGCCACCCAGCTACACAGCCAGCCACAGAGAAAGAAGAAAGGTACACAGAGATAGACACGTGGAAGCCCAGAGACAAAAGAGATGGGGTAATTTGAGAGGAGCTGGCTAGAAACCAACTACGCTAAGGCCGGGCATTCATAAGTAATAATAAGACTCCTGGGATTTACTTGGGAGCTGGGTGGCTGGCCTCCTAAAAGAGCCAAAGGGTAAAAACAACTACAAGCCCTGTGCCCAATTGCTATGAGGTGGGATGCCTTCTCTCACACATGTTCTTTCCAATACATCTTCCCTCAGCTTGCATCCAAAGCGAGGGAACCCACTGATCGCAGACTGGAACCCCCAAAACCATGAGCCAAAATGAATCTTTCCCCCTCTTAGATTTTTTTTTTTCTATCTTATTGAGCATGATGTACTAGTTTGGGTACATTAGCATCTATCCATTCATAATCTCCTTAACTGAGTACAAAGTGGGATGAAATCTACTGGAGGGAAGAGAATGGGACAAGCAACAACCTGATTTTGGAAGACAAAGAGCAGGTCATGAGTGAGATGACTCAGCAGCGCTGGGGAGGGTGAGCTCCAAGCCAGTGGTGAGGAGAGCCGAGAAAGAAGCCAGTAAGTACACACCTAAAACTCCCAGAGCCTCGCGCTGACATCATCGCTGGGGCACACCCCCATCCCACAACCCCCTCCCCCCACTCCCCACCCCCGACAAGACAGCAATGTCCATGGTAAGAAGCTCAGAGAAGAACCACTCCGCAGATGGTTTCAGGGATCAGCATCTGCTTTGCTACATGTGAGCAAACGCCTATAGAGTGGAAGCCTACCCACTGGCTGAGGTTAGTCAGCACATTGGATAGCGAGCGCTCACACCCGAGCCAAAGCAGCTCCTAAAAGGTGATAGGAGAGCCCCTGCCGTTACTCACACCACTGTAGAATTCAGTCTTCTGACTTCTGGACTCCACGCCTGCTTATTTAGAAAGCAGCATGACAAGTAGGCTGGATGCCAAATCGTGCCTGCTCTTCCTCCTACAGCCCACAAAGCGCCATCAACTGGGAACCAAATGTCCACACAGGATCCCGTAGAGACATTTTAGCATTCAAACCAAAACAGCCACTGTTCATTTCTTTGCTCCTTTTACTGCTGCCATGCTACCATTTGGTGAGAAGTTACCAGACATATTAAACCTGCACCCCGATCTCCGGCTTTTTAGCCTCTAGAGCCACGAGAAATGCATCTTGGTGTTTATAAATGACCCACACTGCGGTTTCCCATAGCAGCTCAAACTGACTGAGAGGAAATTTCCGCCTCAGTGAGAACAAAACACTGTTCCTTCGGTGACGGCAACATCCCAACGTGACCGCCCCGCCACCGAGCCACATGCCTTGGAAATTATCACAGTAAAGGCACAGTGTGGGGCCGTGGTTGCTTTACTGTGTGTTCTCAGCAGTGACAGTCACCAAATAGCCCCACTGAACAGAAACCCTGATGCTGAGTCACCCACTAGCTTCATCTGTACAAAAGGGTATTGGTTCACCAGTCCATGAGGCGAGGAGAAGAAGAGGCATGCCGACAGCCGAGTCATCGGACTTTATCAGATATCACAGTCTGCCTCCCGTGAGTCTTTGCGTGGGCCACACATACTCCTTTCACGTACAGGGGGCCTACTGCCAGGTATCTTTGTGTCTTTATCGCCAGTTTTCAGTGTGTGTCTTCTGAATCCTCATCACCGAGTGTCCAGTACAGAAGGCTCTAGCCATCTCTCCAGTCCAGTCTTGGGGCCTTGTTCACAGGAGGATTTTCTGCCTCTGCTGGCCTTCAGCAACAATCCTAACCTACACTGCTGCAGCCACCTACATGTGTGCATTTCCCCACATCTCATGAAGAACTCTTTGTAAACAAGGCAATGGACGGAGTGTTTGTCCACGGGTGCAGCTGAGTGACGCAGCAGAGGCTTGGGTAGAGGGAGCCCAAACTGTTTACTCAACAACATATTTGTCTTTAGGATCTGCACTATCATAGACCTCAAACTATCTTCCCTTTATCAACTCTTGATAAAGTAGGACAGGCAAAACTAACTTGGAGTTGGACACTTTCTTCACAGGGGCTCCAATGCATTTTTTAAAAAAATTGAAATACATGTATAATGAATGTAATTGCCCCCCATTATTCACAGGTGTGGCTTTGTTGGAGGAAGTATGTCACTGTGGGGGCGGGCCTTGAGGTTTCCTGTGCTCAAGATACCATCCAGTGTCTCAGTCAACTTCCTGTTGCCTGCAGGATGTAGGACTCTCGGCTACTAGTCTAATACCATGTCTGCCGGCACACTGCAATGCTCCCTCACTTTACGATGACGGACTGAACCTCTGAAACAGTAAGTGAGCCACCCCAATTAGATGTCTCCCTTCATAAGAGCTGCCATGGTCACGGTGTCTTCACAGCAATAAAAACTCTAAGACTGTATGTATGCATGTATGTGTTTTTAGGGCTCCCTATAGTAATAGAACTTATAGAATAAATCTCTCTCTCTCTCTCTCTCTCTCTCTATATATATATATATATATATACATATATATATATTAATAAATCCTGTATGTATATGTATAGACTATGATGCCGCTAATCCAACAATGGCTGGCTATGAATGGAAAGCACAAGAATAAAGAATACATAAGTTTCTCAGTTCACAAGCCCGGATGTCTCAGCTGGTCTTCAGTATACTCTAGAATCCAGAAGAGGTAGGCTGCAATGCCAGTGAAGAAAGGGACTTGGTAGCAAGGTGAGAGAAAACAGGCAAAGAGCAAAAGTTTCCTTCTTCCATGCCCTTACATAGGCTTTCAGCAGAAGGTTTGGCCCAGATTAAGGGTGTATATTGCAGAATAAAATATTTGCTTAACTATGTAAAGGTGTGTTGCATTTGTTTGTGTTGTAGAACAATTGTTCAACTATGTAACAATGAGCTGCATTTGTTTATGCTGCACTTGTTTAACTATGTTTCATCCTGCCTGTCTAAGGCACCTGATTGGTCTAATAAAAAGCTTTATGGTCAATAGCTAGTCAGTAGAGGGATAGGCGGGCTGGTGGGCAGAGAGAATAAGGAGGAAGAGGAATCTAGGCTTCAGAAAGATCAAATGATGAAGAAAGGGAGACACCAGGGGCCAGCCAGCCAGACACAGAGGAAGCAGGAAAGTAGGACATACAGAATAAAAAGTAAAAGCCTCAAGGCAAAACACAGATAAAGAGAACAGGTTAAAATAAGTTTTATATAAGAGCTAGGGGGATAAGCCCAAGGTAAGGCCAAGCATAATACTAAGTCTCTGTGTCATGATTTGGGGGTTCTTGGTTGGAGATAGCCTACTACAGGGGTATCTTCCCCAGATAAACAGATCTGGATAAAAGTCCTGTCTTTCTACCTTAAAGATCTGGATTATTATGGTTGGTTTTTCCCTTCAAATTAAGCAGAAACACTTCACAGCTATACCCTATTGTGGCAATATCTTGTTTATACTCTAATAAGCTTGCTTGACGATCAGAGGGCAGAGCTAGCCACTAGCTCACCGTGGAGAGTCTGGAGGTCTGTACAGACAGACAGGAAATGAAATAGCTGAGCAGAGAGAGGAAGTGTTAAGGCAGATGAGACAGGAACTCCATCTCTTTTCAGTCTGAGGATTTCATAGAGGTAAGAACTTTAGTGGCTGGCTGCTCTGCTTCTCTGATTTTTCAGCTTTTACTGCCTAATATCTGACCAGTTAGACCAGTTAGACCAATTAGAACTCCTGTTATAACTTACATTTTGGGATTTTAGTTAATTCCAGATGTAGTCAAGTTGACAACCAAGAAAACCCATCACAGTATGTATGTATGTATGTATGTATGTATGTATGTATGTATGTATTTATGTATGTGATGGGAGATGTCATTCTGTAAATATGTTTCTCATACTGGTTAATGAATAAAGCACTGTTGGCCAATAGGAAAGCAAGATAGGCGGGACTGGGAGACATGGAGGAGAGAGGAATTAGGAAGTAGGAGACAGCATGGAGATCTGGTAGACCAGACGCCTGCCCCACTCCCCGGTAAGGAGACCACATGGAAATACATAGATCAACAGAAATGGGTTAATACTTAAGACAGAGCTAGCTGATAAGAAACTAGTACCGGGCCAACAGCATTATATCAAATACAGAGTCTCAGTGTGTTAATTGGGGTTGGCATGGCGGCGGGACAAGACCGGCGGCAGGTGGAAAAACCTTACTTCTTACATGTATGTATGTGTATGTTTGTACATGTACATGTACATGCCGTAATGTTCATGCACAGATCACAGAGCAGCTTGAGGGATTATATTCTCTCCTTTCACCATGTAAGTTAGCAAGAGCCCTTACCCCATAGGCCATCTTTATTAAGAGTTCTTACCCATGGGCCATCCTTAGTAAGAGCCCTTACCATGGACCATCTTTAGTAAGAGCTCTAACCCATGGGCCATCTTTAGTAAGAGCCCTTACCCCATGGGCCATCTTTAGTAAGAGCCCTTACACATGGGCATCTTGCTGGCACTGGACCTTCTAGATTGGGGAGCAAAACAAAATCATCCATAACAGTCAACTACTGTTTTGAAGATAACCTCTGACTTTCTCTGTAGCCTTAAAAATCCTGCAGCTGGGGGTAGTGGTGCATGCCTTTAATCCCAGCACTTGGGAGGTAGAGGCAAAGGACCTCTGTGAGTTCAAAAATATCCTAGTCTACATAGTAAGTTCCAGAACAGCCAGAGCTCCATAGTGAGACCCTGTCTTTAAAAAAAAAAAAATAGACTTTTGATGGAGTAATAAGTCAAGTAAATCAACGAAACCTCTCACCAATCCATTCAGTTACCACAGGCTGAAAATTCAAACTGTGTTGAAATTTAATTCTCATTCTGAAACATGAGTGGAGAAGCATGACTGGCCCATGCTGTTTACAAGTGGAGGCCTTGGGGATAACTAGGTTCACATACGTTTCTCTCAATGGACTCTCCGTACATGGCTATGTTAAGCTTCATAAGAGAGAGGAGAAGAGAAAAAAGGGGACGGGGAGAGGCAGAACACAGACATATGAATCCCCAAGACTACCAGAAAGATCATCACTGGACAGAGGCCCTTACACTGCCCAAACCATGGACTAAATAAACCCCCTCCTCTTTACAAATAAAGCCATTATTTATTTTAAAAATAAAGCAATTTGTTTATAGCAGCAAAAGCAAAACCCAAGATGAATACACTAATCATCCAACAAAATTAATAAATACACTTGCTTCCTGATGGTTGATCAGGGCTTTTTAGAAAGCTTAAGTGTGGGAAGACACAGAAATATACTGATGACCTCAAGTTAATCACGCTACCAGCGAAACGTGGCTCTGACTATCCTATGCCTGTCATTCAGAGTTTCAAAATGCTGCACGTCTTTGTTAGGGTTACTATTGCTATGGAGAAACACCATGACCAAAAGCAAGTTGGCTTGTATTTATTTGGCTTACATTTCTACATCATAGTCCATCACTGAAGGAAATCTAGACAGTAACTAAAGCAGGGCTGGGACCTCTGGGGGTGGGCAGGAGGTAATGTAGAGGCCATGGAGGGGTGCTCCCCATAGCTTGCTCAGCCTACTTTCTTATAGAACCTAGGACCACCAGCCCAGGGATGGCACCACCTAAAATGTGTTGGACCCTCCCCTATCAATCTCTAGTTAAGAAAATGACCCACAGGCTTGCCTACAGCTTGAATTTATGTTTATGGAGGCACTTTTTTCAAATGACTTCAGTTTGTGTCAAGTTGACATTTACCTATCCAGCACACACACTGATGCAGTCATTGCAAGGAATACCAAATCATAATTGGGAGTTTTCACCAAGTCTGCTTTAGGAAATGGAGTAAAGGAAGCCATGTGCCAGGACAGTTCAGCAGAGGTGAATGGATGATGGAAAGCTGGGTGGAGTGAAAGCAGGACATCCAGGGACAGATCGGAGTTATGATAGGAGTTTGGGAAGCGTGGGAAACAGTCCAATGGGACACGGGTGAGTCCCTATGGGCCCTGGTTAGTTGATTCTGTGGGCTGTTTTCTTGTGATGTCTTGACCCCTCTGGCTCCTACAATCCTTCCTTGATGGTTTCCTGAGCTCTGCCTATTAATTTGCTGTGGGTCTTTGCATCTACTCCCATTAGTTGCTGCATGAAAGTCTCTCTCTCTGATGATGCTTATGCTAGACACTGGTCTGGTTACACAAAACGATTGGTTTAGGTTTCATATCCCCTATTACTAGGAGTCTTCTCTAGGGTCACCCTTCCAGATGGTTTTAAGTCTCAACTTGACAATCAAAATGAAAGGACACATCATTTTAATTCACTAACGGTAACTCTCGGAGGATACATTACATATCATAACATTCATATACTTTCTCAATGTCAAAGGAAGTGTTAAAGGCTGCAGAGTTCAGAAAAACTGTCTTAAGTGGGGGGGTGGAGCATCTGTAGAGGATCACATAAGAAGCCACACACAACACAGACATTTCTAGTGTCACTATGAAATGGCTTTGCGGTCATAATTAGGAGAAACAGTCTTGGAGCCTTTGGACCTGGGAACAGAGTCAGAGTCCTTTGCTATGGCAGTTTCCTAGAGGAGGTTCCTTAAGTTATGCCTGCCACATTTTTGGTCTTGGGTGTGCCTTTTATAGTCCCGGGTGCAAGGCTTGACTGATGAGTGTGTGTGCCTGGTGCTTCTGGTTCAGTATTTTCATAGGCGTCATTTTTATTAGCATTAGTGATCAGTTTGTGTCTCCCTGTGTGTTGGCAGATGGTGGGTGCTAACCTGTATAAACATCCAGAGTAACTAAGTTCAAGGCTTTCGATTTGTTACATGGAGTTGTTCAAGGCCAGGCAGAACCCGGATGGGCAGGCCTGGCTTATTCTCAAGATGGATGGAAAGATGATCGGCGAAGTAAAGGGGCAGGATGGGGAGAAGACGGAACACGGAGAGGAAGTGGCCCCGGTGAAGTGGCAGACAGCCCACGGATGCCACCGGTGAGGGATGAGGGTCCTGGGCTGGTCTTGGCCTACAAGGGGAGTGGAGTTCACCATCTACCTTCGCCAGAGGCTGGACCTTCAATGGCTGGCTGGGTTCAGGTCTGGAATGGTGCAGGCAGGCAGGGTTTCCGTGTGTGTGTGTGTGTGTGTGTGTGTGTGTGTGTGTGTGTGTGTGTGTGTGTGTGTGTGTGTGTGTGTGTGTGTGTGTGTGTGTGTGTGTGTGTGTGTGTGTGTGTGTGTGTGTGTGTGTGTGTGTCACACACAAAGAAATAGATGCAGAAGAGATAGAACAGAGAGACACAGAGAGAGACAGGAAAGACACAGAGAGCGAGGAAAGACAAGAGAAGGAACCTGTGGCCCTACAGTGACAAAGTTTGGTGACACAAGGCGGGGGCGGAGCTTAAGGACGCCAAGGGAAGCCTCCTTTTTTTAAACCATCCTCTCCCGGACACGCCCACAGGAGGAGGGGCCTACGATAGCCCCGCCCCGCCCCGCCGCTGCTCTGTGACGCCATCAGCGGGCGACGCCGGGGGGCGGGGCTCCGCGCCGGGGTGCTTCGGCCCTGGCTGGCAGCGACAGGACCCGGCGGGGAGGAGACGCGGAGCGGAGTGTGGCCGGCGGGGCTGGCGCGACCATGGCGGACCAGATCCCCCTGTACCCGGTGCGCAGCGCGGCGGCCGCCGCAGCCAGCCACAGACGCGCGGCCTACTACAGCGCCGCCGGGCCCGGGCCGGGCGCCGACCGGCGCGGCAGGTAACCGCGGGCCCGGCCCTCCCCGGCGCCTCGGGTCGTCTCCGCCGCCCGCCGCCCGTCAGGGCCCGCGGGGCGGGGAGTCCGCCGGCGCCGCGCGCTCCAGAGCCGGGGGCCGCGGGCTGAGGGCGCCCAGGGACCCAGGGACTTAGGTGTGGGCGAGCGGGCCGCGGTGACAGGTGGAAACTGCCCTGCCCTGCCCTGCCCTGCCCACTGGCACTGATTTCTTCCTTTTTTTCTTTTCCCCGACGTGAAACGCTGTGTAGGCCCACTTTGTACTTACCCACGAGTGCACGACACAGTACTTTGTGTTGAGGTTAAGCTGTTCAGTGGGGCCCTAGGTTAGCAACGCAGTTAAAATGTGCAGACCTTGCTTTAAGGGGAAGTCTCATACTCAACGTATAATTTCTTACCCAGAGAAAATAATGCCATGATTTCTAAAAGAAACTTGAACATGGAGAGTTCAGGATTCAATGTCTAGTGTTGCTTTTCTTTTCTTTTTTTTTTTTTTTTTTTTTTGGCCTTTATAATTATGTAATGTTCTTTTTTGTTTCTGACCTTTTTTTCTTTGATTTATCTGGGTCATTTACCCCCACTCCCTCCCTCGCTCCCTTCCTTCCTTCTTTGTCTTTTTTTCTTTTCTTTTTCTTTTGAGTCAGGGTCTGACACTGTAGACCAATGACCTAGGACTCCTTATCCTGGCTCCACATCCTGGGTGTTGGGACTACAGGCATACACCACCATGCATGGCTCACTTTGAGGCCAGATTAATCTGCAAATCAAGTTCCAGCATAGCCAGCCCTTTTACACACAGAACCCCTAACTCTAAAAACAAACAAAAAACAAAAAGAAAAAAAAAATCACTTTTACTGTGTATTTATTATTTTGATATATTTGTATATTTTCATGCCATACACATGTCTAATTTTAAGTGTGTTGATATATTTGTATATATTCATGCCATACACATGTCTAATTTTAAGTGTGCAATTTTTTTGCTTTTTAGCAGTCATAGACATGTGCAGCCAGCCATTCCTAGTCAGTGTTGGAGCATTTTTCATCATCACCAACAGACAGACAAGTAAATGAACTACTTTGTGCCCTGCACCCTGAACGGTAACCCAGCCACCCCAGCCTTCAGTAGTCTGCCCTCCTGACTCCTCTGAATCTGTAGGTTTTGGGTTTTATTTTTTGTTCATGTGAGGTGTTGGTTTTTCTTTTGAGTAAAAGTAAGGCATCTGTTGGTTTTGTGTTTTTGTTTTTCTGTTTTAAGTGATAGCTGTACCAATCAGATTAGCTTTATAGTTAGGTGATTAATACACGGCAGTGAACATTAGTGTGTTGTCCATGTTTGTTAGTACTTTTTCTTTGAGTTTTCTAGTGGTGGAGTTATTGTCTCTTTGTAGAGGCACTTACCATGTTATAATAGCTAAACTTCATTGTTTAAAAAGAGACTCATGCTGAGAACAGATGGGTGTTGTCTGGTTATCTGCAGAATAATTGTGTTTCTTGGTATATGTAACACAGATTTTTATAATGCTAATTTTCTTATTTCGAGGATCTGTACATAATTTCATTAGAATCCTAAAAGTTTCATAATTATGATGCTCTAATATTTTAGTAGTTGTAAAGATGAGCAGTTGTAGCTGTGGTAATTACAGCTGAAGGGATGTGGTGTTGGGGATACACCCAGGGCTCAGGAGCACTCAGACTCACAGTGAATCTTAAGATGGTACTCTTCTATTTGCTCTGGCCTGTGGAGATACATTTATTTTATGATTTAATAAAGATGGTAGAAGGTCAGAAAAGCAAAGCATACAAGCCACTGGCTCTTGTACCTCAGGCTGAAAGGGCTGATGCTGTCTCCACGAGCTCTCACCAAGCCTCAGACTGCTGTCTCTCCTCAGCGTGGCTGGAGACTAAATCTCGGAGTG
Source organism: Phodopus roborovskii (assembly GCF_943737965.1). Classification (NCBI taxonomy): domain Eukaryota; kingdom Metazoa; phylum Chordata; class Mammalia; order Rodentia; family Cricetidae; genus Phodopus; species Phodopus roborovskii. The sequence continues at coordinate 6,748,375 of NW_026126563.1, forward strand.
CAGCCTGAGACACTGGGCTCATTTATATAGCTTTCTAGGGCTGGAATTAAAGGTGTGAGCTCTGTTAATCTTGTGTAGCCCTGGGTGGCCTTGAACCTGCTTTGTGTGCATACTCACAAAGTAGAAAATGTGTGTGCTTCCACTGCCTAGCTCCTGTAGCTGACTAGTGTGGCTGGCTTTGCAATCTGATACTTCAGGCAGTCTTTATTAAATCATAAATAATACATCACCACACTGGCCCATGTTTTTCTTTGGGATTTCTGAAATTTTTGTAGAAGTTAATAAAAATTTCACTGGAAAGGGATCCATAGTTCAACTTGAAAATAAAAGAAATTCTTTACATCTGTCAGAATAGGCATGTTTCACTTAGTTTCTTCATATCCAAAAGTGTTAGTATGAAGATAGAATTGAAAATAAGGTCTAAAACAATTATAGGCAACTAGAATTTATGTCCTGAGCTAACAGGCCAAGGCCCTTAAAATTTCTCTATTTGTATTTATTTGGGGTTTAATACTGGACATTATGTCATTGATTCTAGTTCAAAAGTTTCTATTATAGTATTGGTATAATTCCTTATTCTAAGAATTCTTAGGTTTCTTAAATCTCTAATCCATTGGGGCTGGAGAGATGGCTCAGTAGTTAGGAACACTGGCTGCTCTTCTGGAGGACCTGGGTTTGATTCTCAGCACCCATGGCAGCTCACAATCAGATGTTACTACAGTCCCAAGGAATCCAATGCCCTTACCTGGCCTGGCCTTCATGAGCGTCAAGCATACATGTGATCTACAGACATACATGGCAAATAAAACGCCCGTACACGTAAGAAATGAAATTTTTTAAAAGAGGGTTGTGGTTACTTCCCAGCTCCAGGGACTCGTCTTCCTCCTTGTTCTTGTTTCTTTTAACCGTGACCATGGCATTTTTTCTGTTGCTGTGTCCTCAGTCACTTTGATGATGGTGGCGCTGGTCATTACTGTCTTACCGTTAGTTTAGTTTTAGTCTGTTTGCTGAGTCTAGGTACTGTATAAAGGGCAGGCATTGCTCTCTTTCAGTTCTAAGGCTACATGGTTCATTGTCGATGGTTTAATGCCCGCATATCTGCTTGTTTTTTTCTGTGGCACCAGACCATAAGAGAGCCAGCCTCCTTTATGATAGCAGTCACCTTTTTGAGGTAATGAGATGCCTGCCAGTTCACCCACATGCAGGTCCCACTTAGCTGGCCCGTGATTGTGAGACCAAGCAACTTCCCTTTAGCAGCAACAAAAGAACTTCAACCACCCTGTGGCTTGATAACCTCAGGCACTGTCTTGTTGCTTGTTATCATTGGGTTTCTCTAAATTCTTGTCTTTCGTGCATTTGGTGAATTCTTTATACTAATTGTACATCTATCTTCCATAAGCCTTTCTTCATGGCCAAGGGGAAGTGCATTCCAGCCTTCATACCCTTTTTGTTTTCTGCTCATGAGGGCTGGAGAATCCCCGTTTCTCATCTGCTTCATGCTAAGGACTTGTAAGTGACACAGTCGAACTCCACAGTTCCATTTGACGGGGTATATGCAGTTAGTTCTCTTACATAGCACTTTCTTGTGTTAGCATGCAGGCAAAGAAGGCTATGTTAGTTTTTCCAAACTGTTGAGCATTAGGTTGTACTTTAATTTCTTACTTTAATATAAATTCTCAAGAATATTTTTGAAAGAGCAGAGCTGTCAGATACTTAAGGTAATGTGTAAATATAAGATGGCCACGGCATCCGCCTGTTTTCACTTAGATTGATGGAAATGTGTGCCCTCCAGTACTTGAATGTCAGTTGCTGCCCGTGGCTGCAGCTGAGGTGGCATGTCCTCCTCCTTGAATGAGGCAGTACACTTGGGTCTGTGTCATCTGTTGTGTTTTCTTTGTTCACATTGTTTTTACTCACTTTAAAAATGTTTCCGGAATTATACTTAATTGCTGGAAACGTTGATTTCTCTTGAGTGACAAACCAATTAAGTGTGTATGACACTGGGCAACAAAGACACTTAGGATTCTCTGCTTACCCTGCCTCTGGGAAAGAAATCCATTATTCATCATCTTATTGTTTTTAAATACTGAAGTGAAATTTTCAGTACAATAGGAAAATTGCTTTGGAGAGGGAACAAATTGCTTGCCAGTTCAAAGGCTACATTTCTGCAGTCTAGGTTACTAGACTTGGTATTGCTCATATTCTGAGTTCCAGAGCTCATCACATTACTCTTCAGCATTAAAGTTGGTAAGACTGATGTTTGCAACATGATCATTGAGAGAACCTTCATGAAAAAAAAAAACCCTAAAAAATTTTATTTTATGTATATTAACTGGTTCTGAATTTTGATTGTAATTTGAATATTAATTTTTTTAGTTTGTTTATAAAGTTTGTTGAAAGATATAACCTTATGCAGAAAAGAAAAAGAGGACTTTTTCATGGAACATAGTTGCTTCAGGTTCCTTTGTGACTCACCCTGCCCCCAGTCACCTAAAATGTAATTTGTAGAAGATTATATGGAGCCACTAACAGTTTGGTTGGCTGAGGGCATGGCTAAAGTGGAAGGAAATAGGTGCCATTTCTTGTAGTGTACTTAGCTTAACAGAGGTCCTACATGGCGTCATGCTTGGTGGCAGTGAGGGCAGACGTGTCACCCTACACTGTTGCTTGTAGCCTCAGGAGTTCTTGCAGGGACCTCTACATAGAAGTCAGACAAGAATTTCAGGCCAAGCCAGTATGAAGTGGAGTCAGACATTAGGTTTAAACACAGAGTTGAGCTAGGCATTTAATTTAGAACAGGAGACAGGTCTAAAAAGAGCTCGGGGCCAGGGCCAGGGCCAGGGCCAGGCACACGCCTTTAATCCCATCACCTAGGAGATACAGGCAGCCTGGCCTCTGAATTCCAGGGCAGCCTGGCCTACATAGCGAGACACTGTGAAAACATAGTTTGGGGCCAGTGAGGGTCTCCTCAGGGTTAAGTTCTTACTGTGCAAGCCTGAGGAGATGGATGGAGAATACCAGTTCCTAGAAGTTGCCCTCTGACCTCCACATGTCTACAGACATGTATACACATGTATAATAATAAACAGGAAATTGAAGAGGGCAGTATTACATGTCCTGAAGTGGGCATGAGCTTCTCAAAAGTCTTAATCAAGTTTCTCAAGAAAAGCTATCCACATGATTTTTGTGGTTTTTGAAATTATTTTATTGTAAGAAATTAAAAGGTTTGGTAAAAAGTAAGTTTTGGTAAAGTATCCAAGGAATCTTAATTTAGGGACTGAGATCATGGGCTGGGATGTGGCTTGGTGAAACCGAAGCCCAGGTTTCTGTCTCCATCACTGTTGAAACCGTGGGCTGCACAGTTCCCTGTTGGTGTGCACTAGTAATTCCAGCACTTGAGGTACGGAGACAAGTACAGGAGATGCAAGAGCATTCTCAGCTACATAGTGAGTTGGATGCCAGAGTGGGCTGCATGAGACCCTGTCTTAAAAACATCACTCTCCCCATCTAAAACCCAGACAAAAGGATGAGATCATAAGGCGGTTTCTGAGGTGCGCTGCTAGTCTATAGACTCATAAGATAAAAGCGTAGGTCACAGAGGTCAGAGGAATATTCTTATTTATAAACAGGTCATAAGGAAACTCAGACATGTTCTTAACTGATGACAAGGTTCATGATCTTGTTTGGGAGACACTCTTGATTCCCAGTCAGCAAGGGTGAGGGGCCCCTTTTCTCATGATTCTTCTGTTTTCTCTGTTTTTTCCTCCTCTACCAACAATATGATAGCTCATTTTGTATGTGTGCATGTGTCATTTTGCATGCATGAGTGCTTTGTCTGTCTGTTCTTGTATGTGTACCATGTATGTCTTGATGCCAACAGAAGCTAGAAGAGGGTGTCAGACTTCAGGAACTGGAGTTGATGGGCTACTGTGTGAGTGCTAGGGCCTGAACCTGGGTCCTCTGCAAGAGCAACAGTGCTCTTAACTAGTGAGCCACCACTTCAGCCCTCCATCGTGTAATATTTATTTATTTATTTGTGATAATTTTTAAATTGGAAACAAGAGTTTTACATGTCAATCCCAGTTCCCTCACCTTCCCATCCTCCCCTGTCCCCCTGCCCCAACCCCCATCCTATCCCCTTGCTGCTCCTCAGGAAGCAGACTTCCATGGGGAGCCTTCTAAGGCTGTCACATCATTTGGGGCAGGGCCCAGGCCCTCCCCCATGTGTCTAGGCTGAGGGACTATCCCTCCATGTGGAATGGGCTCCCAAAGTCCATTTGTGTACTAGGGATAAACACTGAACTAGTTCTTTGCTCATGGGTATTAAAACCTTTTCTATTTCCTTGATTCCTCTTTCTAATAGTCAGTCAGTTATGGTTATCTCTGTAGGTAAATTTCTGCAATTGTTTAATTCCATGGATAATTTGAACCTGCAATTACAGTAGCTATATATTACTGTGTAGTAACATGAAGACTTACAGTACATCTACATGAATGTTCACTACTCTTGCCAGCGATGAAGAAAGTCTATCCAAGAGTGTTGGTATGCTGTACTTAAGAATTCATTTTCTAAATGGCATGTAATGGTACATGTCTAATCCCACCACTCAGGAGGCTGGGGTAGTAAGGTCTCAAGTGAATTTTAGGCCAGCCTGATCTGTATGGTGAGGCCCTATGTCAGATAGCAACAGCAGAAGAAATACTTCGTCTGCTTGACACACAGGGCAAGGCACACCTTTAAAGCTTAGAGCGTCTGATGAATATTGATAGTTTGAAATGAGACTAAAATCCTTTCTGGTGCTTCCCTGGCACTGTGTGTCTTGTCCATCTCTTTGTATAAACATGGAGAGAACGGTTTTTGGAATAGTGTGGTTTTGTCAGTTTTTCATATCTAAAGATGCCTTTCTAGCACTCACACGTTGCTGCTCAGTGCCTCTCCCTCCCTTACCTTCAAGATCTCTGCTCTCTGGGCTTCCAGGCCTTCCGTGGCGACTGTGTTCCAGCACTTGGGGGTACACTGCTTTTGTTTTCCTTCTTAGGACTGTGATGGAAACAGTTTGAGGAAGGGAGGGTGTGTTTTGGCCCTGCCTGCAGTCTGTCCTCGCTGGGAAAGAGGAGTGGGAGGCTCCTGGCCACATTGAGTCCACAGTCACTGAGCAGAGCTTGTGTTCTGGTTATTCACCCTGGGGCCTCAGCTATGGGATGGGTGCACACACTTTGAGAATGGGTTTTCCCTCGAAACCTCCCTCGAAACATTCCTCTCATGGATCTAGGCAGAGGAGGGTCTAACTGCCTTCAGGTTGACGGCTAAGATCGCCGGCAGAGGTGGCTTGCTGGGTGTGCTCCCTTTCTGGATCGCTCCCTCTGTAAGTAACTCTTTTGTCCCGTGTGCTGGCAGGCTTACCGTGAGCAGGGCATGCGTGCGTGTTTAATGCTGTGTGCTCATTGCCTGGCACAGGTGTGGCCCACCTGGGCACTGGATTGTCTAGTGCACAAGTGCTAATGTGCTTAGACACACCTGTGTTGAGTTTAGCTGTACTCCTTTGTGGGTTGCCTTGGCTCATTTGTCATCTGAAATGTTTGATATATTTTGTGTTGAGAACTGTCTTGTCCCCAACCGTCCCCTGTCCTTCTTCAGTACTCAGAGTACAGATGGCTGGCCTGGTGCCTGGTGCCTGGCAGAGGTCAGGTCAACACTTGGTTTACCATTGTCATGAGGCTTATCTATTCTCCATGGCTTTGTAATTAAAGAAACCCTCAGGAGGTCTTTTGATTCTGCTTTGTGATGTAAGAGACAGACATATACTCTGTATCAATGGTTCTCCACCTTCCTATGCCTCAGCCCTCTAATACAGTTACTCAAGTTGTGGTGACCCCAACCATAAAATTATTTTTGTTGCTACTTCATAACTTTAATTTTGCTACTGTTAGGCATCATAATGTAAATATCTGATATGCAGGATATCTGATATGAAACTTTGTTTTAATAAGAGAACATGCAGTTTTTATCTGATTCACCTCGTGCCATAATACTTTCCCACTCCATACGTTTTTCTGCAGGTTTCATTTTTCTTTTACAGTTGAAGTGTGTCCCATGTGGACACATGCATACTGATTTCTGTGATAGCAGAAACCTCCACCCCCCACACACACACACACTGTTCACACCATTTGTTACATCATCTTTTCTTACGCCATTCTGACTGCAGTGAGATGGGAACTTGAAGAAATTTTGAATGACTAGCAGTGTTGAATATTTTTAAAAGTACATACAGGGCATTTGTGTTCTGCATTTGAAGATGACGTGTTTGTTTTGCCACCTGGCAGAGCCCCCCCCCCCCACTTCTCTATATGGTCTATAGACAACCCTGTCTGTAGTGCACCTGGCAAAAGCAAGCTCACCCTGTAGGTGTGTTCACTGCTGATTGCTTTTCTCGGCTGAGCAGAAACTTTCACGGTTTCATATTCTCATTTATTATTCTTGAGGCCGTTTCCCTTGTTATTAGAGACAATTCAGACAGTACTTGCCTATTTCTCTGAAGAGAGAGACAGCGTGACCAAGGGCGACTTAGAAAAGGAAGCATTTGGGGTTTAATTAGTGGAGGGTGAGCCCATGACCACTAGGGAGGAGTGGGGAGAGGGTGGGGAGGACGGGGAGAGAGTATGGGCTTTTGAATCCAACTTCCAGTGACACACCTTTTCCAACAAGGCCACCCCTCCTGATCCTTCCCAGAACAGTTCAGTCAACAATGGGAAAAGCATTAGATGTGAGCTTTTGGCTGCCATCCTCATTCAAACCACCACAGGCGATTGGTAAAATTTGGCCAGAAACTGTGCCAGGGAAGCATACTACCAAGACTGCTGAGCTCTCTGCTTTTCCTCCAGGTGCCAGCTGGAGGATGAGTCTGCCCATTTGGATGAAATGCCACTGATGATGTCTGAAGAAGGCTTTGAGAATGATGAGAGTGATTACCACACGTTACCTCGAGCTAGGATAACTCGGAGAAAAAGGGGACTAGAGTGGTTTGTCTGTGGTGGATGGAAGTTCCTCTGTACCAGGTTCGTCATGTGTCGCCACCTGATTATCATGTGCACAAACAGTCTGTGTAGACGTTTGCCTGCTAGCATATTTGTTAACATGTAGACATATGTTGGTATGAAAACTAAAGAAAATGGCATCCGTCGTCGTGGAGTGTACTAACACTAATCCACATCAGAGAATGCTGTTCTGAAAGGGAAAACACAATTTATTTCCAGCTTTGAATGTTCGTCTCTTTGATTTCTGAATGCCAAGTATTCTTCCATTCAGAATTATTGCAGCTGCTTAGGATGGTTCTTATAGCCGATGTTTAAAATTAATTGCAGGAAGAAAATTTTAGTGAATATTTCAACACAATTAGATCAGAACTAAGACTAGTGAGTTTAAAAGTTTTATTTTCAATATATCATTGCTTGTATACCCTGTGCGTAATTAAGGCTGATTTAAAAATTACTGTTAGTATCGGGCTGAGTAGACACTTCATGACTCAAAACTGGATTTTTCAGATTTGTTAATTGGCAACATTTCCAGCCTGAAGACTTAGAAACGTCTTGCAGAAATGGCTGTGATTGTTACTTTTCCAGTTTTTAATTTCTCCGTGTGAGTGAATCAGCTTCCCGTTGCCTGCCATGAGGGACATTGATATAATGATGTATCTGTTCCTCTGATCGGAGCTGATGATCTTTCTCATGAGACTTACATTTCACTTGTTATCACAAATCACCTGTCCCTGGAAAATTGGAGCCAGGAATGCATTTCCATATGAAGGGAGGAGAAGAGGGTATCAGGTGCTGGGATTATTCCTGTCTAAGTGGCTTTGAGTTAATCTGTGAAACATTTGGGGTGCAGAAGCACGGGAAAATGCTCATCTTGTAAGATGACATGAATACCCTGTTGTTTTGGTCATGGTAACCAAAGATACTTGCAGTTAGATATAAATAATAGTCTAATTTGTAGGAGATAATGAAAAAGAAGTGATCTATATTTTGAGGATTATTTAATCATGAATAAAGTTCTAAAAGATAGATTCTTAATATGTAAATATATTTTATTTAATGCTTGAACACTGCTTTGATTGTGGAGGCATTTATGAAAAAGCTGATCTTAAAACATGGTAAAGACAAGTATAATTTATATTACTGGATTTACTTACTAGATTTGACGCCATAAGACATTGTATAAATCTGAAAGTATTCTTTGTGTAATCAGTAATTTAGAATACATAGAAGCGTTATCAAGGAAATACCCAGTTACTTCTTCTAGAGACCCCCCTCTCCTACCCCCTCTTTCTCTTTGTTTTTCTGAGACAGAGTTTCACTGTGTAGCTCTGGGTGTCCTGGAACTCACTCCATAGACCAGGCTGGCCTCGAACTCACAAATTTCTCCCGCTTCTGCCACCTGAGTGCTGGCATTAAAGGTGTGTGCCACCACCCCCCTTGAGACTTCTCTTTTGTCGTCCCTCTTATTTTTTAGTGTTTTCTGACGTTTTGCTTATATTACTTTGCCCTGGAAAATTCCCCATAATTTAATTTTTTTCCGTCATCTAGAAGTCAGTAAGGGTCACATCCACTTTTTAGTGGAGTTAGGGTTCCACACTGTGGTCAAGCTGTCTGGGAAGGCACTGTGATACACAGTCTGCCTTCTTTTTTGGTGTCAGTCTCTGTCTCAGCCTCTGAAGTCTAGGATGTAAGTGGGACTTTCCACACCCAGCTTTCCCCTGAGCATGCAGCATGCAGCCCATCATGAGTGCATTTCTCGTTCAGTTCTGTGTAGTAGTGTGCACTTCATAGTTTATCCCTAACTAAGAAATTCTGTTCGTACACTGTGACATTATTGGCAATAACACATCTCCTAAATTTGTAATGTATTTTTCAAAGGCTTAGCTTTGTGGATTTGCTGTTTTAACTTGGATCTCTGTCTCTGTATATTTGTATAGCAGATTAATTATTTATTGCAGAACAAAACTTTGTAACAGTGCATTTCTGATGAATTACTGCTGAATTTTGAATGCTGGAAAGAAGTGTGTTCATAAGTAGCAGTATTCGCTTGAGGAATGTGACCCATAATTGGTTTGTTTATAAAATGTCCATCTTTTGGCCACTGGATTCTGTATTGGACTGTGAGGTCTTGTATCAGATTCAAGGTTCAAGAATCATGACTTTGTAATAGGGTGTTAAAAAGTACCTGGTAATGACAGATTGTCCTTAGACAGTGGCTACAACATTAGATAAGGAATACAGTCAATCAGTATTGATTCTAAGTATGTGGAATTAATTTAGACCTTTAAAAAAGGCATATCCCATGTATGTATATCTTTTGTTTGGTGCAGTTGCTGTGATTGGCTGATAAACGTCTGCCAAAGAAAGAAAGAACTGAAACCTCGAACAGTATGGCTTGGATGTCCAGAGAAGTGTGAAGAAAAGCATCCTAGGAATGCTATAAAAAATCAGAAATACAATGTGTTTACCTTTATTCCTGGGGTAAGATGATTCTGTCTTCAATGTCAGTTGTGTGTCTGGGCTTGCTACTTTCCTTTGCCTCTGGAAGACACTTAGAGACTCTGGATGCTGATGTCACTGTCTATCCATGCCAGCAGCAACTTCCCGTTTCCCACCTTCCCATTCAAGTGATTACTCAAGACTTCCTTTGTGTTTTCCTGGCTCTATCTACTTGAGAAAATGTACTGTTTGATTATTGCTTTCAGTTCTTGATAAACATTTATGTTACTGAAGTATAAAAGTATGGAAACACTAGAGGAAAGGTAAATAAATGATCAGGAAACACATTATAATTCGGGAATACTTGAAATTTAAGAATATAATGTTGAAGTCTGCCAAGGAATTTATAAAGGTACACAGTTTGCTCACATTAATGAAATATTTCTATGCATTTATTTATAGATGCCCTTTCTATATCAATCTGTTAACCTCAGGCCTTGTTACAGTGTTAGCTTATTAGTTATGTGTAATTGAATATATTGTTAAATGTAAATACTGAAGTTTAAGTATCTTAATACTTTTTGTTACTAATTCTTTTGATTAAATTATAAAACTGGGTTTACTATGAATTTGAAATAGTGGATTAATCTTTGATTTCCTATTTTAATAGGTTCCTGTTTCTTTATGAATCTAAAGGCAGCTGATATGAATTATGAGTCTTTCATTTTACAGGAATTTGTTTTTTTTTCTAATCATTGATTCTTTTTTAGCAGATAGATCAACATGGTTGATCTGTAAAAAATCTCAATCATGTATCTTATATTTCTGTAACAAAAATGTTGGCACGTTTAGTTCTTACACTCTGTCTTGTAAGAAAAGGTCTTGATTATGTGGAATAAAAGTTGTTTTATTCAAGTATCTATGCTGACTGACCATAATGGTCCTCCCCACTCTGTCCCCAACCATTCATTAATAGGCTTGATATCTAATGTGCTTCTTTATTAAAACATGGCTAATGACTCCATAATTTAAAAAAGTGATCTTTTATCAGGACAGTAAAATGTAAACCATTTTTTGGTCACATAAATGTTTTCATTTTTATTGAACAAAGTCACTGTTTTCTCCTTAAGAATAAAGTATTAAATACAAAGTGTCTAAGAATGATGCATTGTCACCAACCTCACTGAGTACATTTTAAAGTACTGGTCATAGTTAAAGCCAGTAGTGTGGCTGAGCTTTGAGGAGTGTACATTCCCACAGCCGCTTGCACTCTGGGAATACCTGTTGACAGTTTGCACAGCGCTTGCTCACTGTGAGCCTGAGTTTCTTCTTCATCAAGTCCCTGGAATTAGTCTTTTCATCTAAAACGTAGTTTTTCGAAACATTTAGTAATTACACAGTAGGAATTCTGTGCCATTTTTAGCACAAATGGCAATTTCTGAATTGCTAATAGATATAATTTGTGCTGAGATCTTACAGAAATTGCTGAAGAAAAAGAGCTTTCTTTCCTGCTGAGATTAATTTATGAAATAATTCAAAACATTTTTAGACAGCAATTGAGCATGATTATGGATATAAACATATTGTGAGTGTGACTGTTTTTGTTGCACACAGAATTGTATGATGATGGCAGGTAACTTCAGTATGTACACCTGGTTCTGGCTCTTTAAGCCAACAGTAACCATTCAACCCATTGTTCTCTTGGTGAAATAGCTGTCTTCCACCTTGGACAAGTCATGGCTTCTAAGGAGATATTTGATTTATACTTTACAATTTTGCAAGCTTAACTGAAAATACTGTTATTTGAATTCTTTCTTTTTTTTCTTTTTGGTTTTTTGATACAGGATCTCTGTATGTACCCCTGGCCACCCTAGAGCTTACTATGTAGATCAGGCTGGCCCCCAGTTTGCTTGCAGAGATCTGCCTGCCTCTGTGTCCTGAGCACTGGGGTTAAAGGCATGTACAACTGTGCATAGCTAAAATTATTTTTTGTTAACATAACTCGAATCACTTCTTTTAAAAGTTATGTTTTAGTTTTTGTTTTTCTTTCTTTTGCAATGTTGTGATTAAACCCAGGCCCTCATGTATGCTGGCCTACCTCTGAGATACTGTCTTCAGCTCTAGCTCTAAAATCCTTGAATTAAAAATAGCGGGGGAAAAAGCAAAACCTTTCAGTTTTAGCAATTGTAGAATGTATTAAATATTGAAATTTATTTCATATGTGAAAGTAATTGAAAAATCAGGCACTGACAGATGGCAAGGAGTGTGTAGACTGCTGTCTCCCTGAAACTGGTCTGTTATTCATACGTGTCCATTCTGTGCTGAGAGCTAGTGAGGTCCCAGCAGTCATGCTTGAACCCATTGGCTTCTTCACTCCTTGTTTGTAAAGCTCAGCGTCCTTGCTGAAAAGCACACTGCTATTATGTTTTACACACACACGCACGCACGCACGCACACACTCATGCACGTACTCACACACGCCCGTGTGCACATACACACTCGCATGCACACACATACACACTCACATGCACGCACACACATTCTCACATGCACACTCACATGAGCACACGCACACACACACTCACACATGCTCACACACGCCCGTGCACACATACACACTCTCACATGCACACATACTCGCATGTGCACACACACTCACATGCACACACATGCGCACACATGAGCATACACTCACGTGAGCACACATACTCTCACATGCACACACACTTACATGCGGGCATACACGCACACACACACTTTTTTCCATGTTTCATAACTCTTGGGTTTTAGGCTTTTTTTGGTAAGAGCTTCCTCGTTAGTACTCAGGTATTATCTGTGTTCTCATTAACTTGCCTAAAGCAGAAGGGTGTCACCTACTGTGATGTGGGAACATTTTACAGTTCGTGCAAAAAGAAGTGTACTTCTAATATAGTTGAAAGTCCGAATTATCTTTAAAATGTTATCTTACAGTTGGGGCAGGCTTAGCATACCTTTGGAAGTCAATGTCAGAAGTAATTAATTTACTCTGACTGATGGAAATGTGCTTGCATGCTTTACTGAGTTTAACTGACCGAAGTATTAATACCTTTTTCTTGAAGGAATTGTGCTAATTTATTTATTCCTTTTTAGGTTTTGTATGAACAATTCAAGTTTTTCTTGAATCTCTATTTTCTGGTCGTGTCCTGTTCACAGTTTGTACCAGCTCTGAAGATTGGCTACCTCTACACCTACTGGGCTCCTCTGGTAAAATACTTCTATAGCTATGCTGTTACTTAATATTTAGCATATAATTTTCATAGTTGAGATGGGTTTGGCCCACTTCTTTGTATCTAGCACTACTACAGACAGCATTGATCCTAAGAACAAAGCTAGCCAAAGTCCTGTCCTAATGGAACTTGAATTGTCAGGAAGAAGATAGTCTAAAAGCAGATACTGGTCTAGGTCAGAGAATAAGTGTATAAACTTGCAATTAATAGTGAAAATGTAAAACCCTAAGCAAAACTTCATAGTTTTAGAATGGTCATTCTAATTATATTTCACTGAGAGGTAGCATTTGGGACTGGGCAAATGTTTGAATGACTACCTTAATCTGATGGTTTTTTTTTTTTTTTTGTGAGTTTGTTATAATAAAGTGATTTTTAATAACAAAAATATTGAGCCTATCTTATAATTCTGAAATAAATTCTATATGGTTAAATTTTAAAAAGCTGTTTTTTCTTTGGTGAGTTTATAATTAAAGAGCCAACAGCATACCAGAAGTCTGTTTCTTAGATTTGAAGATGAACAATGTGCTTACTAAATCTTCTAGAGGTCTGGTAAATCAGCACAAGCTTCATCAGTGGTTTTTCTTATCTCTCAGATACAAGCTTTGCTACTGTATAATCAAGGAACAGGAGAAAACTCCATAAAGATAGCTAATTCTCAGATCTAAATGTGACCACAAAATTCAAGTCTTAAAAGAAGTAAGACAAAAGGGTTCTGTAGGCAGAGTTTTCCTGTCCCAACCGCCTGCCCCAGGCAACCAGCAGCTGCTTCCCAAGTAACTGACTTGGGTGTGTAATGTAAGTTATAAACACTCAGCTCATAGCGCAGGCTTATTACTAGCTAACCCTTAACATTTAAATCAACCCATGTTTCTTCTCTGTGCTTGGTCACATGGCTCATGACTTGTTACCTCATTTTGTACATATCTTGCTTCCTTGGTGGCTGGCTGGCTGGCGTGTCCCCTGACCCAGTCCTCCTTCCTCCCAGCCTTCTGGATTTGGCTCGATTTGGCTGTCCCACCTACACTGATTGCCTGGCTACCAGCCAATCTGCGTTTTGTTAAACCAATTGGAGTGACACATCTTTACGATGTACAAAGGGAGTATTCCACAGTAGACTTTTCTTTCCCACCCCTTACATGCATGCATAATGAACTAGTTTCATGTTAAAAATACATATCTAAATACAATTAGTCTTACATGCCAAACAATTAAGCATTTTAAAAACAAACCTATACCTGAAGTCAAGCTAACAAACTTAAAATGAGACCAGAACTGGCAATGAGTACATACATGAAAACAAGGAAGTTGCCTTGGTGTATAGTATATTCTCTGCATGCATAAGCACATGTGCACACACACATATGCTCGTGGGTATACTCATGTACACACACACGCACACTCATTTCAACCCTGGGCAAATTACCAACTTCATGAAAAAACCAAAATTCTTCATGAAATATCCAAATAAAGGCATTTGCACCCTTTTCTCTAGAGAGACCATTGGGAGACGGGGAGGCTTATCTCTATGACTTGAAGCCACCCTCGTCTATGGAGGGCATTTCAGACCAGCCAAGAAAGGGTACATAGTGTAACCTTATCAATAAAAAATAGATTAAAATTCCTGGTGAAACCAGGGTTGATAATAATGACAAAGGGCAAAAGCAAAATATGGCTAAATATTACATTACTTCAGAGTTTAGGAATTTGTATTCTCAAACTGTCATTTTTTAACTTAAATTTCAATCCAAACTACAAATAATATTTAAATGATGAATATAAGAAACTAATAGAAAAAGAGGCAAGAAATAAACCCATTAAAATCATAAATATGGTTGTATTTAGTATTAGCAAAAACTTAATTCTTTTTAAAATTTTTCTTTAATGCTATATTGCCTTCATAAAAAAAAAAAAAAATATGGTGATACGGACCTTAATACTACCACTGGGAGACAGAGGCAGGCAGATAGGTCACTGTGAGGTTGAGACTTGCACAGTCTACAGGCTGAGTTACAGGCCACCCAGGGCTACATAGAGCAGCCCTCTCAAAAATAAAAAGTAAAACTTTAAAAATGAATTCTGAGAAAGAACGTAGCACACATGTTTTCCTAATGTACAAAAGGAATTATGAAGAAACAGATTATTAATTACAGCAATCTCTAATAGTTAAAAATTAGAAACAACCTATTAAGAGAGTGGATATGTAAGTTACAATGTAATCTTATTAAAAATATATAGAGAAAGATGAAATCTACGTTAAACCAGATCAACATGCTGCAATAGGGCACATACTAAGGTTACTTTCACACAGTGTTTTTAAAGAATGCAAGACAATAGTGTACACTATGTTAATGATATGTTCCCGAGTCCCAAAAGTTATTATGAAATGCAGAAACTTAAAATCTTACAATCAGTTCAATGACTACCTCTATGGATCTACAGTACAACTTCCAGGACGGCCAGGGCTATGCGGAGAAAGCTTGTCTAAAAACAAAACAAAACAAAAAAAAACAAACAAACAAAAAAAGAAAACAGTTTTCTATGGGTTGATAATAAAATGTAGTAAAATAAAACAAAAACGAATGTCCTGGTTTGGACAGAGCAAACAAACAAGGAAAAGAACCCAGGAGAAGGCTCAAGAAAAAGACACTCCTTCACACACCAGGGAATCATGTAAAAACACTAACCAGGAAGCCATAATATATATTGTATATATTACATATAATTATAATATATGTTATAATAATATATAAAAAGAAAATAACAATGAAAATAAAATAGATTTAAAAAAAACCCTAAAGACGCTGATACAGCATTGTGAGTTAGGTACCCTCCAAAGATGCCCCTGAGTTCATCTTCTTTTGGGAATCTACTGCTGGGCTTGCAGCCTAAGTGTAAGAGTAGTTTCCGCAGTGAGACCCCGTGGAGGAAACTACACTTTGATTTGCAAGGGTTCTCAGTTGGAGATAGCTCCTGGGTTAGGGCTGGCGGCGTGTGTCCACTTCTTTCAACCAGGACCCACCTGTGCAGACCCGTGCAGGGCCTGTGCATGCTGCCTCAGTCTGTGAGTTCACGTGTGCCTTGGTCCAGGTGATTCAGAGGGCCTGGTTTCATTTGGTGTCCCCTGGCTCTTCCACTCTTTCCTGACTCTTCTTTCTTGGTGACTTGGTGGAGACACACTGTTTAGGGCTGTGTGTGTCAAGGTCTCTCACTACGTGACGTCTGAGGCTGTGAGTCTGTGTTTGACGATGACTGAGGAAGGCACTGATTTACGAGTATGGCAGAATGCCATTACAAGTCATTTTATTGCTAGTTTCCTTTGCTTCTTTTCCTTCCTTCCCTCTATCCCCCCTCTTTTTTTTTTTCTTTTTCTTTTTCTTTTTAAGAACAGTACTATTTTGTCTTACCCTAGGTCTGTGGACTATCTAGTTTTAGGTTGGTTACTCAAGCAGTACCCAATGGGTTCCATTGGCTGGTTACTACACAAACTTTGTGCCGCCATTGCCCTGGCATACCAGGGTCTGTGGCTGAGTCGGTATTCATATTCCTCTTTGGGTACCATTCTTGCACCAAAGACACTAGCACTGTGTGGGCCCTGGCTCAGCCTCTCCGTGTTGATCGGTTGTGTTGACCTTGTCTTCAGCAGTGGGGACTTTCCATCAGTTTGTGAAAAGCAGCCAGTAGTTTTGGCAACAGCCTGGGTTATTTGTGGGGGTTAGAGTTATACCAAGATATTTTATATTACTTGAAGCTATTGTGAAAGGTGGTGTTTCTTTAATTTTTTTTTTTTACTGTCCATTTGTCAGTCATATTTAGGAAGGCTACTGATTTCTATGAGTTAATTTTGTATCTTGCTAAGTTTGCTGAGAGTGCTTACCTGATGAAGGCATTTCTGAGTAGAATTTTTTTGGGTCAGTTGTGTACATTTTCCTATCATGTGCAAATACAGATGCTTTGACTTCTTCCTTCCTAATTTGTATCCCTTGGTCTTTGTCAGTTATCTTACTGCTCTAGCTAAGATGTCAAGCACTATGTTTATTGAATAGATGTGGAGAGAGTGGACACCATGCTTTGTTCCTGATTATACTGGAAGTGCTTTGAGTTTCTGTCCATTTAACTTGATGTTGGCTATGGGCTTGCTATAACCTGCCTTTGTTATGTTTAGGTATGTCCCTTGTATCCCTAATCTCTCCAAGACCTTTATCATGAAGGGGTGTTGGATTTTGTCAAAGGCCTTTTCTGCATCTGATGATATGATCATGTGGTTTTTGTTTTTAGTTTATTTATACGGTTGATTACATTTTTCATTTTACATGTGTTGAACCATCCCTGTATCTCTGGGATGAAGCCTAGTTGATCATGGTGGATGATCTTTTTGGCGTGTTCTTGGATTTGGTTTATAATTATTTTATGGAGAATTTTTGCATCCATTTCATTAGGGAAATTGGTCTGTAATTATCTTTCTTTGATTAGTCTTTATGTAGTTTGGTTATTGAGGGTAACTATGGCCCCCAAAACAAATTGGGCAATGTTCCATCTGTTTCTATTTTGTGAAATAATTTGAGGAGTATTAGCATTAACTCTTCTTTGAAATTCTGGTATAATTCTGTGCTAAAACCATCTGCCCAGGGCTTTTTTTTTTTTTTTTTTTTTTTTTTTTTTATGACTACTTCTATTTGCTCAGGGGTTATAGGTCTGTTGAATTTGCTTATCTGATCTTGATTTAACTTTGGTAAGTGATGTGTATCAAGAAAATTATCCACTTCTACATTTTCCAGTTTGATGGATTATAGGTTTTTAAAGTGTGTCTTTATGATTCTCTGGATTTCCTTAGTATCTGTTATTATGGCCTTCTTTCATTTCTAATTTTATAAATTTGGATATTTTCTCTGCCTTTTTGTTAATTTGGATAAGGATTTGGCAATCTTACTGGTTTTCTCAAAGAACAAACTATTAGTTTGATTCTTTGTATTTTCTGTTTGTTGGTTTCTATGTTGTGGATTTCATTCCTAAGTTGACTACTTCTTGCCATCTTCTCTTTGGGGCCTGCTGTAGCAGGATGTGGGGAGGAGGGCTGGAGACGATTCCTGGGGTGTGCTGCAGATGGAGGCAGAGGTGGTCTGCTGCAGAGCTGGGGGGGAGGGGAGAGGTGAGGATGTGTGGCCAGCCTGCCTCTTCCCTGGCTGGACTCTGCTATTTTCCTGATGGCATCTGCTCTGACTGGGGTCAGGTGGGATTTTAGTGTACTTTTAATTTGCATTTCTCTGATTGCCAGTGAGGCTAAACATTTCTCCATATGCTGTTGTTTCTTGGCCATTTGTGTTTTCATCTTTTGAGAACTGTTTTTAATTTTGCTAGCCAGTTTATCATTTGGGTTGTTTGACTTCTTGATGCTTTTTCCTGTTGTTGTTGTTTGTATATTCTGAAGTTACCACACTGTTTCTTCCATCCAAAATAGTTTTGTTTTCCCAAGCAGGTAGTCAGTGTAGATGAGAAATCACATTCAAAGTGTTATTTTTCCTTTTAAATCTATATTCAATGTGTGGGTGTTTAGATCTGGAGTCACAGGGTGCTGTATGCCACCAGCTGGTTGCTGGGATTGAACCTTGTTCCTGGAAGATCAGTGTTCTGAACTGTCGAGTCTCCTCTCCAGCCTCTAATTTTTCTCTTTAGCTTATATTTTTTATGAAATTTAATTCATTAAGCATTCCATTCACTTGGTTCTTTTCCAACTTTTATTAGAAAGTTTAAATTCATACAGTCAGAACTAACAAAAGATGAAAGGTACCAAGATTAAAGTAAAATTGTTAAAATACAGAATTTTTGAAAAGCAGAGTATTGCAACATCTTCAATAGAATTACTACTCAGGCAGAAATATATGTGGAAGTAAATTTCAGTAATTCCTAAGAGAACATAATCAAGAGTTTATAATTTTTCATAAGTGATTAGATGCTAATAGAATCAATCATGACTTTTTAGCTCTTAAATATAGCATAGATAACCTTTACTGTGATTTAATTGCAGGGTAATTCTCTGCTGAAAGTGATTTTTCTCCCCTGTCACAGGCCCCTCTTTTACTTCCCTGGCATTTCCCCTCCCTCACTCCCACACAGACACTCCTGCATAAAGCCAACAGCTCAGCTACACACGGGAGAGAGCACGCGCCTTCGTTCTTTCTGAGCCTACGTTGTCTCACTTTACGTAATATTTCCCACATCTACGGATTTTCCTGGATGTTGAATAATTTTATTTTTCTCTATGGCTGAATAAAACCCATTGTGCTTATGTTTGCCATATTTCCATTGTCCATCTGTTGGTGGTCATCTAGGCCGAATTTGTTTCCCTGCTATTTTGAATAGAGCAGTGGTAACGTATGTGGAGGTGTTTCTATTGTAAGGCGCAGAGCCTTTGGAAGGAGCCTAGGAGTTGTGTACACGGCTTTACGGAAGTTCTGTTTCTAGCTTATGAGAAGCCTCCACAGATTTCCATAGCGGTTTTAGTTTACATCCCTACCGGCAGTGAGTAAAGTGTTCTTGGTCTCCAGCATTTGCCTTCCCCTCCCCCACTGGGTAGTGTGCCTCTCTACTGTCCCCTGCACAGAAGCCTCTTAACTTCACCAGGTCCCATTTCCTGCTGCTGGAGTACTAAAGTGCTTCCTGAGCCCACACCCTACTTTTCTCTAGCATTTTCAGTTTCAGGTTGAATGTTAAGGGCTTTGGTCCATGTAAAGTTGACTTTTGGCAGAATGAGAGATACAGGTCTAGTTTCGTTCTTCTACATGTGGGTATCCAGTTTTCCTAGCACCAGTTGTTAAGAGAGGCTGCTTTTCCCAGTGAGCCTTCTATGTGTTTTTGTAGTGTTTTTATTTTCATTCATTTTGTGTTTTAGGGAGTAATATAAATTGAAGGGGGAAAAGCACAACTAAATAATAAAGAATTTTCCTCTGCTTTGGTGTTCTGCTTTCTAAAATACTTTTTGTTTTATAGGGCTTTGTCCTGGCTGTTACTATTGCACGAGAAGCGATTGATGAATTTCGACGTTTTCAGCGAGACAAGGAAATGAACTCACAGTTATATAGCAAACTCACAGTAAGAGGTGAGCTGGGGGCTGCTGACCCTCCTACATGCGCTTAGTATGACCATATCAGAGTTAGCACAGGAGGGGGGCATGCTGTCTGTTCTTGAGATCTCATATGACTGCTTTATGTGCTCCAATTTCCTTACGGTATATAATGCTGGAATTTCAGGTAGAGTTTTATTCATTTTCTTGTGTGTGTGTGTGTGTTTGTGTGTGTGTGTGTTGTGCATGTGTGCATATATATTATTTATACATAAACACATGTATGCATACACTCACACAAACGATGTGCTCTGTTAGGATGCTTTATCCGATCTGAAGGAAACCCAGCTGCTATGCGCACATGCTGTGTGTGATGTACAGTAGC
Organism: Phodopus roborovskii; assembly: GCF_943737965.1. Classification (NCBI taxonomy): domain Eukaryota; kingdom Metazoa; phylum Chordata; class Mammalia; order Rodentia; family Cricetidae; genus Phodopus; species Phodopus roborovskii. The sequence goes on from NW_026126563.1 coordinate 6,768,560, forward strand.
ACCTTAAAGACGTCTCCTTTTTAAGCACATCCATAGAGGTCAGTGTTCAGAGCATGGCATTCAGTATCTCAAATAAGTGTCGTCATCAGTGTGGGCATGGGTGCGTACACACAGTGCTCCTCACCCCACATTCAGGCCTTTACAAATACTTAGCGCTCATTTCCCTTGTTTTCCAGGCTGTAGTTGAAAAAGGAGCAGTTTGTCGGGAAGAGAGTGGAGCGCCCTGTCAGAAGCAGGGTTTGTGACAGTAGAAAGGAGATGTGACACACTAAAACTGAGTAAAAGAGAGTTATAACCCTGGAGTTCTGTTGAAAAGTAAAATCAGAGTGGATATTATATGTTCTGTCTGTATGTGGGCATATATAATGAATAACTTATCTCAGGTAATCCCCCTAAGCCTTCTGCTTTTAATACTTTAATGAAATATATATATATGTCACTTAAGATTAATTGATTTAAGATTTACTGATAAGTGTTTGCTCTATTCATCAAGTTGTAAAGTCATCACCATATCTAATTTTAGAACATTTTTAGCATCCCCCCCCAGAAAAACCCCAAAATTCACTGGATCACTTCATTTTTTCCTCCTTTTCTTCCACTGAAGTCCTAGGTGACCTCTGCTCTACTTTTCTGTCTCTGGTTTTACCTACGCTGGACATTTGTATGTGTGGAATCGGCCGCGTGGACATTTGTATGTGTGGGATCGGCCGGGTGGACATTTGTATGTGTGGGATTGGCCGGGTGGACATTTGTATGTGAGGTCTTCTGTCACGGGCTTCTTTCCTTTGGCATATTTTCAGGGCTTCTACATGTTGTATCATGAAGTAGTGTTGACAAGTAACATCCCACAGCATGGCATACCACACTTTATCAAGTCAACACTGGGCAATTGAGGGCTTTGTATTCTGTGACTTATGAATAACCAACACTCCTGTGAACACTGTTTACCAGATTTTCATAAATCATTTCCCTTGGTTGTGTCTCAGCACGAAGATTGCTAGACTAGGTGATGACTCTGTTGAGCATTTGGGAAGAACCCCACGCTGTTTTCTAATTGGCTGCATCACTGGCCTTCTTGCCAGCAATGTACGGGCTCTGATTTTGCCATGTCTTCCCCAGTACTTGTTACTTCTACCATGTTTATTGTAGCAGTATGGCTTTTATTTGTATTTGCTAGTTATTGAGATTGAGTGCTTTTGTGTGTTTATTGGCCATTTGTCCTTCAACTGCTTTTTAACTGAGCTGTTGGTCTCTCTGTTGCTGAGTTATAAGCATTCCTTAGCTATCTTGGGTAAGCAGATAGTCTCTCCCATTTTGTGGGCCTGTATTTTCACTTTCTTGATGCATAACCATTTTGTTTGATCTTGTTTGTGCTTTTGACGTTGTAGCAAAGAAATAATTGGCTGACACTGTGATGATTTTTCTTAGAGTAGCTGTAGACTTAGCTCTACATTTAAGTCTGATCCATTTTCATGTACAGTGTGTTATATGGGTTCACATTCGTTTGCATAAATATGAAGTTGTCTGGTACCATATGCTAAATGACTACTGACTGTCTCCTGTATTTTTAAAACAGATGGAATGGGTTGGGGAGATGGCTCAGTCAGTAATGTGCTCACTATCCAAACATGAGGGCCTGAGTTAGGATCCTCAGCACCCACGTCCAAAGCTGGGTACCATGGAGAACACAAGGCAGTCCTTAGAGAGGATGTATGTTTGGGAAACAAGAGAGGCAGATTCCCGAGCTCACTGATACAGCTAGTCTGTGGCCAGTGAGCTCCAGGCATCAGCACAGTCCAGCCGTATCAGTCAGCTCCAAGTTTCGTGAGAGACCCTGCCCCGAAAGTTAAGGTGGAGATCCACTGAGGAAGACGCCCACCATTTACCCTGGCCTCCACCTGTGTGTGCGAGTACTAGAAAAGAAAGCTGTAGGAGAGAGGGCCCTCACACGGCCAGGTAAACTAGGTCTGACTTTATACTGTTTGGAGAACAGTTTTTAGATTCTAGCTTATTGTGAAATTAGTTTTACTTTGGTGTTTATAGTTAAGCAGAGTGTGTTGGTGATTGGAGTGGTGATGTCAGGAAAAATTAGTAAGTGTAGTATGATGTCACCACATAGAGCAGGCAGCTCCATTTGCCTGTCCTTCCGCAGAAACCTCAGGAACCAACTTGGTGGCAACTTTGGAAAGCAGCATGTTTTTTATAGCACCCATAAGATTGCTGACTCCAGATAAAGGCACTGAAGAAAGTGTTGGGAGATTTTTGGTTCTGTTTATGGTTCCTGTGGCTCCAGAACCTCTCCAAATCTGGAAGATGCAGTTGACAGCCTTGTGGAAGAACGGAACTCATTTTGAGGGGTGACTCAAAGCAAGAATCCTTTGTTCATTCTTCTTGGAACACAGGGCAGAAGACCAGAAAAGTAACAAGAATTTCTCATATAGATGTCAAAATTAAGAATAGTCCAAAGTAGCCTGGGACAAAGAATTACTTTAGTGTAGTCAAGTGACAGGCTGCAGACTAAAGGAGGGAAAAATCTTTATGTTATTTGGGTATTAAAAATACCCATTTATACTGGAGAGTTTTGAGTCCGGTGTATAGGCTGAGAGACAGGGAAATGGTCAGAAAAGGCCCGAGAAGTTCTTTGGCCTTTGCTTGACTGTGCTCAGTGCAGGTAGGAAGCGGTGGTGAAGGCAAGAGTTGTGAATGGCCTCATTTGATGTCCTGTCCATATTCAAAGGGGTTTCGCAGCATCGGTTGATGAATGTAAGCTGATGAAGAAGTATAAGAGGACACAGCTGGCAAAGAATACGTGCTTTATAAACCCACTCAACAGACACACTTGCAGCATCAACAAAACAACCGAACTAACTTAGAATGGGGAGGACCATCTGAAACATCGCATTCCCACATTCCTGGTTTCCACTTTCCCACAAAGATTGAGAAGCTGGCAAAGAAACATTCACAAGAGAACTTTGCAGACTCTTTCTGAGTAAGGGCAGATGTTGCACTACAAGACATGAAGTTTAAACCAACTGTCTTACCCCCCAATCAAAAGGCAAGGAAGTGAAGGGAGAAATAGCAGAAAGATGTCAAAAGAATGATATGTGAATATGTAGAGAATGACTGTAAAGATAAAGAATTCTGGAGCTGAGAAATGGCTAACTGATGAAAGAAACTTACCAGAAGGTTTAGGAGCAGATTTGAGTGGCCTGGAACGTCAGTGACCTTGACTCTGTCAGTTGCAACCATCAGGCTGAGGGGCATAAATGAAACACAGAGGAGCAGCTCGTGAGAGGCCTTGCAACAGCACGGTGTACTGACATGTCCACCTTAGAAATCCTCAGAGAGCAGGCTGGGAAATGTCAGCAGGGAAGAGAAATGGCCAGGTCAAAGACTTGAACCTGGGCCTTCAAGATCCAGCTACGCCAGCCAAGAAGGACAAAGAGGAAGAGGTCTGCATGAGGCACAGTCAGCCTGTTGAGACTTGATGACCCAGAGGAAAGCCTCAAAGCAAAGCAGATAGGGTGTACTCAGATCACAGGAAAGAATTAAAACATTCTTAGATAAAATTCCCTGATAACCTTTACATTTTTTGTACTTATGTATGTATGTGTATATGTGTGTGTATGTATATATGTATATATGTGTGTATGTATGTATGTGTGTATGTATGTATGTGTTTATTTATTGTCTTTTTACTTTCTCTTCTTGGTTTTTGTTTGTTTTGTTTTGTTTTTCGAGACAGGATTTCTCTGTGTAGACCTGGCAATCCTGGAAGATCGCTCTGTAGACCAGGCTGACCTGGAACTCACTGACCAGACTGTTCTGGAACTCACAGAGATCTGCCTGCCTCTGCCTCTAGTGCTGGGTTTAAAGGTGTGCTCTAGCACTGACAGGCATCTTTGCTTTCTAACAAGAGACAGAAAGGGAGTAGATTTGGATGGGAGGGGTAGTGAGTAGGATCTTGGAGGAGTTGGTGTAGGGAAATCCATATCATTTTATGAAAAAAATCTATTTTCAATATGAGAGGGAGGGAGAGAGAGAGAAAGAAGAGATATATCTCAAGCAGCCTAATGGAAAGATACCATTAAACTAAAAGAACTCGAAAGTACAGGTTTACAAATGACCATATTAAAGCAGAAGTGATCAAGTATTTTAAAGTTCCACAGTAAATCACATACACTGTTGGTATTGTTTACGTATGCTGGCAGATCCTTGGACACGTGAGGACTTTAAAACATTTATGTAAGAAATAAAAAATGGCTATGAAACATTGTATTGAGAGTAAATTTCAAACTCTGTGCTATTTTATACAGAATGAGGTAGTCTATCCTTTTTAAATACCTTCACAATAATCACTACTTAATAATGATTTAATTTATGTAATACATTATTTTGTGACTGAGTACATTTTCCTAATACCTTATCAGACAGCTTGAAATATATGAGAATAATCCAATATATTACTTAGCCAAATAATAGAAAGTCAGAAAACATTGGCCAGGTTACTTTCTTTTATTTTAAAATTTCCAGTGTGTCATGTGGATTCAGGAAAAAAGTAGATTATCTATAGTTCAAAAACCTCCACACTTATTTAGCAGTTTACTATTTATGTTTTATTATTATAAAATTTCAAAATATAAAATCAACTGCCTTTGAAAACTATGATGCTAACTTTTTGATGGAGAAAGCAAAATCTCATTGTTCATACTAAATAGGAATTAGCCTCTGGAATTCTAAAAGATTTTCTCTTCTTAGCGATGCAGAGCTGTATATTACATCATTTAACTACAGGATTTTATTTTCTCTCTTTTTAAGTGTGTGTATTATTTAAAATGTAAAAAGGCGAAAGGAAGGCAAAGTGAATTGGCTGGCCAGGAGAGAAAGTGAACTGAAAGACAGCATAGGGAAAGTGGCTGAAGGCACCATGGCAACCCTTACAACCCTTACTATTTCACACTTAGCGGTGAGAGCCACAGTGGCTGGGGGACTGGAGTGACCATGTTTGCATTGGTGAAAGGACCGACACTTGTCTAAGTGTTTTTTGCCAATGTTTAGACTTACACTCATGGACTGGGAAGCTATGGTGAGGTTTGTTTTATGTGTAATTCTAAAGAACGTCGCTGTCTGGTGAATAAAAAGTAGTAGTAGCCTTTCTTGGTTTGCTTCATTGAAGAACACAGAAAAATGTAATAGTTAAGATGTCCCATGTACTAAACAAAACAACGCCAGAAATTGTGTTCAGACTTAGCTTCATTAGGAGGTGTTTTGGAAATAAGACTTAATGAGAAGTTGATAGGAGTAGAATTCAGTGATAAATCTGGTTATGTTAATTTTTGGTAAAGCTCCAACTCTGCTGCGGTCAGAATAAAATGAGTGTGAAAGTTGCAAACAAATCTATTGGTGTGATAGAGCTGTGGCTATGAAAGCAGATCCAGAGGGCGTTTGGCTGAGACAGGAGGAGGGAATGATTGGCCTGAGTTTTCAGATAATGTGCTTATCATATTGTATGTAATATTTTGTAGATACTTAAGTATAATACATGCTCATCTCTATTAGTAGCTATTCCAAATCAGATACACAGATAAGAATTTGCTCTAATATGTACATAGAAAAATTATCCATAAGTGGATAATTTCAGTTCTGTGCTATATTGACAGATACTAGTGGCTACGATTGTATGTAACATTTGCTTTACTTTCTCTGTGTGTCTTGTGCCAGTCAACATAATTTGTGGTATTAAGGGTTTGTACATCTCCATAATAATCGGTTTCAGTCACCAAATTATTTTTTTTAGCATTGTTGGTGACCATTGCTAACTCCATTGAGAATTGAAACATTAGCAGAATGTGTGAAGGATCTCCCACATGTGATCCTTACCAGTCACCAAGAGGAAGCCCTTCCTCTTACTAGGGTACATTACCTGTTACTAGGGTACGTACTTACTTGTGTTCAGTAGTTCAGGAACAAGATTGATTGTGTGTGACTGTATATCTGAAATGTAACTTGAATATGAAGAGAGATACATTTCTGGTTTTAATTTCTTTAATTTTGGTTTGTTTTTGGCCCTAGAACTATGTTAAAGTGTTACTTATCAAAATTTACTTTCTGGTGTTCTTTGTTTTCCTGAGTTGATTGTAATTTTTCTTTCTTTTAAGGTAAAGTGCAAGTTAAGAGTTCAGACATACAAGTTGGAGACCTCATCATAGTGGAAAAGGTTGCTGCATTTTTAATACATTTTAGATCTGTATGTACATCGGTCATTAACTTAAGCTTAATTGCAAGTAACTTCTATTTCAAAGGCACTGTTGAGATAGATATTTTAATTCTTAATGTGTGTTTGTAAGATTTGATATATTTTTACTAAATTTAAATATTTACATTTTCTGTCTATTTTGCTAAGGTGTATTTCATTGTCTTTAGGTAAAGCCTTTTTTTTTTTTTAATGTAAAACTTGTGTTAATTGTTTAATGTATCTCATTTGACCTCAGAATTATGTTTAAAATGTTAATAATTCTAAATCAGAACTTTGTCTAGATGGCTATATTAAACATAATTATTGGCTCTTATTCTTATGCTTTAAAATTTTAAAGAGAGAAAGCGAATGAAAGCTAAAGAGCACTAGAAAAATAGTTTAGGCCATGATGAGAGGAAGACACGTTCTAAAACAAAGCAAGTCAGGCCTGGAGAGAGTGCATGGGTGGCAGTGTGCAGGTTAGGCTTTCTCCTGGAGTGCTGTCCCTGTCTTCTCTGTGACATGGAAAGGCCTGTACACTGTGTGCATCTTTCTGTCAGGTCTTTCTTCCTGGTGTGTAGTCTCTGCCTTGTTCTGTGATGTGTGAGTTCTGTGCACACCACCTGGGTATGTGATATTAGTGCTGTGAATGTACCTTCTCTGGAAATCCTGACTCTGCCATCTATATTTTTGGGAACTTTCATGTTGGCTTTTAAAATTCTCTAGGGCAGATTCCCATTTGCCTTCCTCCAGAGCTGTCTGCGGTCTATGGCACTGGGCTGGCATCTTGGGCAGGCGGTACTTCTTCCCCATAGAAATGAACTTCCTGTACTTTATCTGTATACAGGTAACATGGTTTGATTTTACAAAATAGAGCCGTGCTTAGCATGCACAGGGTACTAAAACAAACATCTGTAGTATTTCATTGTATAGATTCTAGAAATTACTAGCCTATATCCATTTAGCTTTTGGAAAATTTCTACGTTATGTATGTATTTTTACTTATGCTGTCACAGTGTTGCAGCATGTAATCATCCTGGTATCTTGGCACACAGCTGTAGGGTAGATTCTGACACGCTTCGAGACTGTAAGCATACAGACTCCGTTAAGTGTTCCCTTCCTGTCATAGGCTAGATGTCTGCTGTGCTGACTAATACAGCTGATGGTGCTGGGTAGTGAACCAAGGGCCTCCTCTATGCCAAGAACCTTTTAGCCAAAAATGTTAGTGACTGCATAAAGTGTAGGCCTTGTAGGGAATTTTAAGCTGTTATTTGTTACGAGTACTTTTTCCTGCAGCCTGGAGCCATTGCCCAGTATGAGAAACATATTTACAGAATGACATCTCCCATCAGTTATTAGTAGAGTTGATATTTTTGAAGACAAATTATTTATAATATTTTTATGCCACACTTGAAATAAGGAAAAGCTTCATGCCTTTTGTTAAGTATTATACTTGGGACTGGGGATGTGTCACTTACATACAAGGCTTTGCTTAGCTTGACTCCTAGCACATGCATACAAACAACAACAACAGAACAACAGAAAGAGCAATTAAAAACAAAACAAAACAAAACAGTTTTAAGGCTTGGTCCATATAACAGTTTAAGTAAGGAGTGAAGTGAATTCACTTTACTGTTGATTTAAGTATTTTCCATATACTAATGGCCCAACAGTACATTTGCAATAGTGAATGTTTGAGAGCTGCTCATGAAATCTACTTCTTTACATGTAAGCTTTTAGGATGAAGTCATTAGCTTGGTGCTAGGGACCTTGTGCATGCTGGGCCTGGCTCTGCCGCTGGGCGCCCTTGTACTGGCCCTGTCCCTGGTGGTCTGGGCTGCTTGTATGATGGTATGGACAGCATGGCCACCCTTGAGACCGGTCCTCCAGCACATGAACTCAGACGCCTGATGGGCTTGCGGGGAGAACTACACGTTCTAACATTTCTAAGTTAGGCCCCGATGTTAAAGGGGTAACTTTTTAAAGAAGCCATTTGTAGGAGTTTACTGATTTTCTTTTTTCTAATCCCCGCCCCCAGGAAGTAATCCTTTCTTTAAAAAGTAAGCATTACATGATAGCAATTGTATAAACATGTGTAGAATATTGTAGCCTTTTGGATTATTATAGAGCTTCATATAAATGAGATAAAAACTCCTAAATTATTAGTGTAAACAACAAAAATGAAAAACAGAAAGCCATAGTTTTCTGCTGTCTCTACACATGTTCATCTCTTATACAGAGCTAGAGGCCTTCAGAGTCATACGCACGTATGTGACACACATGATGAGCCATCCCTGGCAAGCCAGGCTCTAGGAAGGAGCCTTGAAACAGACTCAGAGCAGGCAGGACTTAAGAGTGAGACTCTTGCCAGTCTAGCCGGGAGAACTAGCTTAGCAAAGAGCAACGATTGCTTTTTCCAGAAGCAAGGAGGAAAGTCACTCTTTCTCTTATTTTCTAAGGTAATACAATTTAATGAGAGTACAGAGTGTGTCACAGTGCCATGGCAGAAGGCATACAGTAGAAGCACTGTGGGATGCTCTAAGGAAGCAAAGGTGGATCCCTGACCAAGGCTCGGATGACACCTGTGAAGGAGGAGTGAGAAACTGGTCAGCAGGGACACTCATGAAGTGCTGACCTCTTTCCCTGGAAGGGACACTTATGAAGTGCTGACCTCTTTCCCTGGAAGGGACACTCATGAAGTGCTGACCTCTTTCCCTGGAAGTGCTGTAGACCCGGGCTGTGTAGACCCGGGCTGCGGGGAGGGGTCAGTAAGAAAGGGTGTGGTGGAGCCTCATGGCATTGACAAAAAGTCAGCTGCACTGATGGGAGCAGGGTGAAGCAAAATGTGTGGTTCATTAGGCGAGGTCTGTGGCGTTTGGGGCTGCTCTGTTGGTATCAAAGAAAACATCCAGTAGAATAATGCAAAGTAAAACTAGAACAACAGAGAAGTCGCATTAGTAATTTAGAACATTTGAAAAGGAAACATCCAGGCATAGATTCATTCCTTGGACCTTTAAAGAGGATTTGACATCAGTTTTATATAGTGACTGTCAGTTACCCTCACTTTATAAGGCCAGGATTATCATTGTACCATCACCACAGGGAAGACAGTTATAACAAAAAACTAGACAGGAAAATCTTGAGAAAACATTTACCAGTTGCTGTCAATAATATATAAAGTTCTAAGTCATATCCCAATAAAAAATGGTCACCAGAAGGATTTAAGTTTCCCTCTGTCATATCAGTTTTCCAGAAAAAAAAAAATCACACAACCATATTATTGGGTGCTAGAAAAGCATTTGACTAAGTCAGTACCCACTCTTGATGAGTGTAAGCCTGCAGGCTTGGTGATCAGGAGCCCCATCCAGGTAAGAAACAGAGCTGCTGGGTAAGTTAAGAATGGTAAAAACCCTGTAGAACATCATGTGTGACAGAGTTAGAAGGATGCCTCTTCTCTGAAAACAAGAGCATTGTTTTTACCACTCGTAACTTACCTAGCAGCTCTAGGATGCTAGGAAATGTAGGACTCTAAAAAGATCTACACAAGTTGTCTCAGTATATTCAGCAGGGTGGCAAGCCTTTAGGCCAGCACACAAAAGCTACATCCCCATTTCTGTAAGATAACAGACTGTGGAAACAAAAAATGTCCCTCCTGTGAAATTCAAGTGTTAAGTATGCTAAAATCTATAGTATAGTGATGAAAATAATCAAAGAAGACCTAAGGAAGTAGGTGTGTTCTCGGGGGATGACATTTCATATACCTTTGGTATTAAAAAAAAAAGGCCCTGTAAATTTGACACAGATCTTGTCAAAGACACAGGAAGCTTCCCTTCCTTCTTACATCCTCCCCTTCCCCCTTCTTCCTGCCCTGTCTCTTTTTTTCTCTTCTCCCCATCTTTTTCTCTCACTAATTAAAAAAAAAAAAAAAAAAAAAAAAAAAAAAGACACAGGTAGTCTTACTCCAAAGCCAGTTTATAAAGGCACAGTTTTGGTGACAGCTAAGGCAGTCTGGAAAAGGGAGGACAGAGTGGGAAGAATCTGGGTTCCTGTGCGGACGTCTGTTACAGAGCTCCCTTACCCAGCACAGTGAAAGTAGCAGAGATGACACAATGCAGTCGCTAATGGAACCTCAAGGAGAACCCAGAAATAGGCCACCCCATCTGCACCAGTCACTTCGGAAAAGGCACAAGAGCAATTAACAATAAAAAGGAAACTTTGAAAAGATTAAAGCATCCATAGGTTAAAAAGATGACCTTGGACTTAATAGAAATGTAAAACTTTTTGAGAACAAAAGCACAAGAGAAAATGTCTTGAACCTAGACATTTAAAACACAGATATTTTATAAACGTAGACCTTTAAAGTAAATCATAATTCATAGATTGTATATCAAAAGAATATCATACTACAAAAATCTGATAATTGCATCTTATTAAAATAAAAATAATTGTTTGGAAAGAACCATGATGAAACTATAGGCATCAATAATAATTGGAGAAGGATTGGAGGCAGTCATTGGAGGGGAAAGGAGTGTAGAAATGTAACGTATGTATATATGGTTCTCAGGTATGAAACCCTCAATAAAAATTAAAGTGAAGACTGTAGAAGGGTTAGCAGGATGGCTCAGCAGGTAAAGGCCATTGCTGACAAGCCTGGACACCTGAGTTTGATTCCTAGGGCCCACATTGTAGAAGATAATCTACTATAGCAAATTTAGAAGGTTAATAAGAGCATTAAAGAAGTAGAGAAAGCAGCTGTGAATCTGCATTGGTTGAAACTTTGGGGCACTATTGCAGGTTGCCCTCTATTGCAGGTTGCCCTGCTCATACCCCTCTACGCCCCTTGCAGGGGCGGGGACTGAGCGCCCACGCCTCCCCACTGCGGTCAGTGAGTGGTGGTGTGTACCAGGGTGTCTTCCAGTGATAGCCTGACCCCGACGCTTGTAGTCGGATGGGGACAAAGGCAGCAGAGGGGGTTGGTGACTCCTGAGCCGACCTCAGGCTTCGGGCAAGAAAAGCACAGGCATTGGGAGAAATTCAGGGGTCATCACCACAGCCTCATCCCAAAATTCCTCCAGAGAGGCAGTGTTAACCTTAAGGCCCCGGGTGGACAACACTGATTTTAATGCCCTCACCTGAGGCTGCTTAGAGGGTGAAGAAGTTCCCCATTCTCTTAATGGCAGGCAGGAGACCTAGACAAGAACAAAGTCTAAAACACACAAAGACAGACTCGAACAAATACAGCAAGCCTGTCAGACCTAAGTGTAGTAGATGTTCCTACCTGAAGCACCAGGGCTACCAGACAGACTCAAAGGAAAAGACAGAAAAGAAGGAGGGTCCCCCACGCTCACCCTCGTGAGGACCAAAGACAAGAAACACGCAGGGCAGGGGCCAACTCACCGAACAATCACACAATCACAGAAGAGGAGCTGCTGGAGTGAAGAGTAGCCCGAAAGGGTGCAGACAGGAAAAGGAAGTGTTCCCAGGTAGGATCCAACGCTGCACCACCAGCAACAAATCCAAAGGCGAGGGCATGGGATCCACAAGCCCCACCTTTAGGTCCAGGCATTGCAGGCTACCCAGCTTGGACACGCCTTGAGGGAGGGCGTGAGAAGACGCAGGTGCTGGGAGTCAGTGCAGAGAGAGCTTGCAGCAGGCTCCTTTAGTAAGGAAGTTAGGCCGCCTTTAAACCCCCTCCCAAGGCCCTCCTGGCTCAGGCGGCTGACTCTGCTACATGTCCTTTGCTCACTGGTATCTCTGGGGCAGGGGTCTCTGTCAGCAGTCTCTGGGCATTGAGGCAGGCTGGGTGACTTGTCTCAGGGAGGAAGTGCCTGCCAAGCGCATGCTCAGTTGGACTGGCCTGGGCACCAGGGCCAGGGCGACTACGGCTTGGGTAGGCTGGCCCTAGTATCTAATAAAGACTTGTTTGTGAAATTTGTAAAATCTAAATCCGAGCAGTAAAAGATTTTCTCCTTAGAAAATATGCAGAAGACCTAAGAAAACATTTACCAAGGAACTACAGATGAAAAATAGACATGAAAAAAATCTTTATTAGTAGTTATCAAGAATACATATAAATCAGAAGGGATGTTTTTAAAAAATGTTTTCACCATATATTGACCTTGCCAACAAGGATATGGTTTCCTTACATACCCCTTGAGAAGATCAGATGGTGTAGCTATTCTGGAAAATCACATGACAGTTTCTAAAGCAAAAAGTAAAACAAAATAAAAACAATCAAAAACCTAGAATAACTGTCTCATGATCCAACAGTTTGATTCCTATACCTTGGGGCTAGTACGATGGCTCAGCAGATAAAAGATGCTTGTTGCTAAGCTTGATAACTAGTGTTTGATCCCTGGGACCTACTTGGTGGAGGTCTGACTTCTACACGGGAACTGTGGCTCATGCACACACACTCACATAGATTCACACGTATAATAAATATAATTCCTGTATCTTACCACAAAGAAATAATGACTTTTGCTGACATAGTCCTCTACAGGAATGTTAATCTGCATTCAAGACAGGCAGAATCAGAAGCAGTTCAGGCACCTGAATGGGTGTCATGGATGTCTGGTCAGGGTTCTGTGTATGGGAGAAAATACAAGAGTTTGCCTTTGGAAAGTGACTAATCTGACATCCCATTCACAGTAGCATCCGCAGAACAAAAGGCTTAAAAGAGGTACAACACAAGAAGCTGCTGAACGTGTAACTTGGAAAGTTCTAAGTATGATTGAAACATGTTAAAGAAATATTAATTGGAAAACAGCATACTTGGATAGGTGGGTAGGTATGTTACTATTGTTGAGTTTGCAGTGCTTCTGAAGTTGACCTCTAGATCCATGCTACACCAACTTAAAATCCTTAGAAATCAACATTCTGCTGTCTACACTTTGTAGAATAGCCGAAACAATTTTGGGGGGAAATTTACACGTTGTGCACGTGTAAATTTACACATACTCACACTTCTCCATTTCAGATATAATACAAAGCTACAGTAGTCCATACAGTGAAGACGTAGTATTAGTGCAGTGATGAGACTCTTAGTGCGTGCGTGTGTGTGTGTGTGTGTGTGTGTGTGTGTGTGTGTGTGTGTGTGCGTGTGTGCGTGCGTGTGTGCGTGCGTGTGTGTGTGTGTGTGTGTGTGTGTGTGTGTGTGTGTGTGTGTGTGTGTTACCCAAGAAGAATGTTTGCTTTATTGGTCCCTGATAGGTTCAGAGGCCTGGGAATGTCCTTGAACAGGTGGCTGCCGAGCACTCTTCCCTCGATGGTTGATTAGGTTGCTTCTAATACTTCTGTGTCATTAGACATCGATTGTGCACACATGCACACCTGGGAGGAAAGGGGGTTTTAAGCATGAACATGTTTCCCCATGACTGTGGAAAGTGCTGTGTGTGGTGTACTCTGTGTTTGTACAATTGCCAACATTTTCAGTGTGCCTTTCTAATACACATGCTGTAGATGGAATTTTAACACGAGTTTCTCTGATGTCTAATGAATTGCTCACTTTTGTTATGGCCTGTATCTTTCTGTACTATTTGGGTAAGCCTCTGGGAAAATCTCTTGTGTCTTCTTCTAAGTGTCTCTTTCTCTGCTTGCAAGTTTCCAGGCCTTTGTCTTGAGGTCAGAGCCTCCTGATGTATATGCTGCAGGTGCCCTTTAGCTCCCTTCCTGGTGGGTACGCTGGAGTAGAATTCTCACTTTTAGGGAAATCCAATTTAGTAGTCTTTTAGACGTTTTCTTTTCAAACTAATTTAGTAGTAGTGGTTCTGGTGATGTAGTCACTCATTTGCCGTTTGACCCGCATCCACTGTCGGGGACTCTGTTGCCTTGCTTTGCGCATTTTAACCATGATTGAGGCAGTGTCTGTGTTCCTTCTCTGGGAAGGCCGGGTGCATCCCCACTCATCCCCCGCAAGTGTGGGCTTTCCTTAGGCCTATTTCTTGTAAGACTCATTTCCTGCTGCCCACAGAGCTAGTTTTCTCACGGACCTGGCGTTCCTCTGGGTCTGCCTTTTCTTGTTCTCCGTTGCCATAATCGGCAACTGTACTAGTTTAAAGCGCCCGGTCTCAGTCACTGTGGGTTAATGTTCTTTTCCTAGGTTACAGTTAACCCCTTGTGTGTCTTGCTCACTTCCTGCCCTTAGCATTTCCTCATGTACTTGAGGAAAATACTGCTGGCTCCTAAAGCTCTTAAACATTGTTTATTTCGGCTCCCCCTTTCCCTGCTGCGTCCCCTTCGGGTGGGTTACAGTGTGTCCATGTCGCATGTATTTTCCTCCTAATGGTTTGCTGGCTTTGGTTGTTTCTCTCATTTTCTTGTCAGATAATTATTACCTTTCATTTAGAAAATACTGTTGACTGTTCACTCTGATTTCTTCCCTGACCTGGGGTCTGTTTTAGCTCTTCCCAAGTCACCTTTTTTCTTAGTGTTAGAAAGGAACAGCTGTACCTCACAGCATGTATTTTCCAGCCTTACTCACTTCTTCATCTTTATTAATCAACTGGAGAGTAAGCCATTGCTTTGTGGCATATATGCAAATTTTCACTTCAGTCTCAAATATACATGTAAGATTATGTGAATTATCTTAATGGTATACTTTAGTTTTCTTTTTTCTTTCCTTTAACATTTCTAATTAATAGAATTATTAATAATAATTAAATGCATGAATGACTTATAAAATTTGAATATGGCAGTGTACCTTTAGTTACTTCCTATTCTGTCTAATAAAACAATAAATAGTTTGTGGGATTTTTCTGTATTTGCTTATCCTCAAGTTTGTTTGTTTACCCATGTTTATTATTTTATTGATGATGTGATTTTTGGTGTTGGACATGAAAATGGATAGCCACGGTCCATTTTCCAGGGCATTTTGGAGTGAGGAGTATGGAGTTCTTATGTGACAACACTACTGTGTGTTATGTATGGCTCAGGTGTGGAAATAATATTTAATCCTTTCTAAACAAAAAAGGTCTCAATGCCATATAGATGGCTGGCTTACTGTCGTTTAAAAAGCATGTTAATTAAGATATTATAAATAATAGCTATTTTAGTACAATTTTATTTTTAACATTTTAATTGTCTTTATTAACTATTTCTTCTTTGTAATAGTATTATTTTAATGTACATCTTCCAATAATAATGAGTATATTTCTTTTTTGCAGAACCAAAGAATTCCATCAGATATGGTATTTCTTAGAACTTCAGAGAAAGCAGGTAACTTTTAATGTTTTTTTTTTTTTTTTACATTGCTGCAGGTTTTTTGTTTTTTTGTTTTTTTGTTCGTTTGTGTTTGGACAGGGTATTACTGTTTATCTGTACCTGACCTGGAGAGCAAGCTGGCCTTGAACTCATAGAAGTCTTTTTGTCTCTGCCTTCCAGGTGCTAAGATTAAAGCCATAAACCACTGTACTTAGTTTGATTTCTTTGGTTTAAAAAGTAAAAACAAGTTTTCTGCCTATAAATCTTTTTATATTTTAAATTAATTTTCAAATGGCATTTACTTGTTGATATTTTAAAAATCTGACTTTGGTGTTTCATTTTAATTTTGAGAACCTAATTACTTCAATGACAGCATAACTCAAAATTTGATTGCTAGTTACAGTTTCAGTTTTACTTCACATTCTTATTTTCCTTTTTTTTTGGGGGGGTACATAGTAGTAATTGTGTTTACAGAAGAGAAGAGCATCTAGTTGTGGGTTCTTGCACTATAGTTATGGATACTTGCCATGACCAGTTCACGGTCTGTGTGTGTGGTAGCACACAGATTGCGGAAGTGTAATATCCCGTTAACTAGGCACTATCTCATAGTGGAAAGAACTGTGCATACTGGCATAGACATTTCAAGCCTAGGTGAGTGGCTGTGGGCTTCATGGGAAGAGCAGTATTTCTCATGTGACTAAGTAGAAAAGTCAGGGAATCTCTGTCAGTGTCTTCTTGGTCAGTTTCTAATGACTGACCTGGATGTGTGGGCACAGTTCCATTATTCCCTGGTTGAGGCCCGGGCTGAGGCAGCATATCAAAGGATGCCTATAGCCCCTTTCTGCCCTATACTTAGGGATTATACAACTCGCTGTCATTTTTTCCGTCTCTAGGTCCACCATGAATGCTATTTGTAAGTGTGAATACCCTTCAAAGGCCTGGTTGGGTTCAGAGTTCATTACTTATTTCCTCTGTGGGAAGCAGCACAGTTTAAAAGTCATACTTGAACTGTGTGGGCTTGTGCATGTGAGTGGCCAGAAGAGGGTGTCAGTCCATTGAAGCTGGAGTTAAAGGCAGCTGTGAGCCATCCCATGTGGGGGCCCGGACTGGAACTTACAGCCTCTCCAAGAACAAGATGGCTCTTAACTCTTGAGCCATCTGTCCAGCCCAAAGCAGTGTTCTTTAGACAAAGCGTGAGTCATGCTAAAGAGAAACCTGCCTGTAGCACTGCCCCGGGCTGTGGTTGCTCACCTTGTGGATGAGCTCCCGGCAAGGGGAAAGCTCGCTGCCCATGGTAGTCAAAGGGAGGTGATAGGTATCTTGTGTTACTTAATAGAGTGAGTTTTTATTTTCCCGACTGCTGTGGATCCTGGCCAGGTGCTCCTCAGATCATTAAGCACCAAGATTACAAGTTTGTTCCTCTATTGTGGCTCAAGACCCCTTCACTGTTATCTAACCCAGTTACTTACTACTACAAGTTGTATTACTGATTTTTATCAGGAGACATTTTCTTTCTAGAATGTTTCTGTTTTGAGAACACTGTTTAGCAATATTAGGACAATGTGCTCATTTGCAAAGCATTTCTGTCTATCAAGTGTGCTGTGGCCTTCTGTTGTAGCAGTCTCTCAGTAGGCTTCAGTCATGACTTGGCCCCTTTGGAGTAGCAGTGTTTCACAGTTCATACTGCCCAGCACTGTGGGAGACCATGAGGCCCATCTCCCTGAGAGGCTGACTTAGCTATGGGCATGTGCAGGAACGCAGACCTCTTGGTTATCGTCTGTAGCCCCTTCGTCTAGCTAGTTTTGCCTTCTAGTGTTTTCGTAAGGATTTTTGCCTCTTTAGTCATAAAGGATATACTTGCAATTATGGAGTGTGTTTGTGGGTTTTTTCTGTGATGCCTTTATTATCAGAATAGCACTGGCCTTAGTGTACATTGGGGGTATTCTGATCCATCTACATTTTGGAAGAATCTGTGAAGAATTTTTATTCTTTAAATGCTTCGTATAATTCACCCATGAAATGATGTGGGTCTGGCATTTGAGGGTCTTTGTTTTATTTTTTAATTTCTAATTACTTGTTAAAGGCCTACTTGCATTGTCTTTTTCTTCTTGAATCAGTTTTATAGTTTGTGTTGTTTTTCCAATTAGTCTCCTTTAGGTTTTCTAATTCATAGGCATGCTACAATTATTCCCTCATGATCTTCTAAAAACAGTTTCTATAACAATAGTAGTGATGGTCTCTCCTTTGTTCTTGGTTTTAATAATTTGAGTCTTCCTTTTGCTTTGTTACTCTGGCTAAAAGGTTGTCAATGTTATTGATCTGTTGGGAGAACTAACTTTGGATTTCAATGACTTTTTTTTTTTTTTTTTTTTTTTTTTTTAAGTTCTTATTTAATTTAATGGCACCTATCATTTTCTTCCTTTTGTTTGTTTGTTTTGGTTGAGGTTGATCCTGTGTCTGTAGCTTCTTAAGGGTAGAAAATTAGACTGTGGATTTTGGATCTTTTTTGACGTGGGTGTTTGCAATTATGAATTTCCACCTGCACTTTTTCTCATCACCCTCATAAGGTTCACACTGTTGTTCATTTCCATACTTCTTAATGTATTCCCTCACCCCTGTCTTTTCATCATTGATCCATTGTTTTGTGACTGATATGTTGTTTAGTTTCCACATTTGTGAATTTCCCAGATTTGCTTCTGCCGTGATTTCCAGGTCATTCTGCTATGGTCTCCTTCTGACTCACCCAAATTTGGATTACGCTCGTGTGTGTCTGTGTCTGTGAGTGTGCACTATGTGCTGTGCACACCAAGGAGTCTGCTCTGCTTGTGTGGTGTGTTAGCTCTAGGCATTGTGCATAGTCTTCTGTCTAATTACCACATCTATAGTTGACGGTGGACTGGTATAGTTGCAACTGTCTTTGCAAGATTGACAGCAAGTGTTTACCGCCCTATGGAATGACTGTCACCACCCCACGTGCTCTCTGCTCCTCTGTCCATTCTTTGCCTGCTTACGTGGCCCCCTAGTGCGTCTGCATCCCTGTGCATTCACTCTAGTGCAGCACTGCAGAGGAGATAACAGCTGCTGTTCTGTGACCCTCTCTCCCTGCCTGGCCGGGTCTCACCTCAAGAGCAGCTTTGCCAGGTGCTTTCCGTGGCTGCTACCCTAACCACCCATCAGTCAGTCTCGGGCAGACCCCTCCCTGAGCGTCACCGAGTGCGTAGACTGTCCACCCGTGCCTTCCGCTTGCCGAAGCCCATGCCTGAACCCGGGGAGCTCTGTCACAGCATCCCCAGAGGAGCTGCTTCCTCATGCGCCGCGCCCCGCCCTGCCCCGCCCCAGCCTCGCCTGTGAGCCCATGTCATTAGTTCTTGGGCGGCGTCTTAGCTACTTTCTGTTGCTGTGAAAGAGCACCATGGCCACAGCCACTTTGAGAAGAGGAGTGTGTGTGGGTTTGCAGTTCTTGAGAGCCAATGGTTTGTCATGGTTGGGGGCATGGCTGCAAACACAGGGCATGGTGGCTGTCGCTGAAACTGAGGGCTCTTACCTTGAACAGAACCAGGAAGCAAAGTCTGTGTGTGTGTGTGTGTGTGTGTGTGTGTGTGTCAGGGGTGAGGCAAGGGGCTTTGAAACCTGAAAGCTACCTCTAGGGACATATGTCTACAAGCAAGGCCACAGTTCCCGAACATCACTACCAACTAGGGACCGCGTGTTAGAATACATGGTATTTTCACTCAAGCTGCTGTAGGAGATGGCAGAAGCTTGTTCTTATTACCAGCCACATGATTTTCTTTTCCTCAGAGCTCTCTTGCAGGTGCACCTACTTAGGTGCTCCGTGTTGTTTTCTTGGGGGATGGTTTCATATCCCTTGAATAATCGTTGTCCACTGGTTACTCTTTGAACCTAATGGAAGAGCCGTGATTGATATCTTAAAGAATACCAGGAAATAGAATTTGATCAATCTCTGATTTTTTTTTCTTTTTCTTTTTTCGAGTCCTTAATCCATATATATATATATATAATAACTATTGAAAAGGTAATATTTTCATCTATCACTTATAACTAGTATTTTCATTATCAGTGTAGAGAAGTAGGTTTTCAGAGGGTGTATCCTATTGGTAATACCTGTTTTCTTATGACCTCTGTCTAATCGCATATGTAATATAACAGGTAACTGGCGGTTTGAATGAAAATGGCCCCATAGGCTCCTGTGTTAGAACGTTTGTTCTGCAGTTGGTAGGACTATTGGGGAGGGATGAGGAAGCTTGGTCTTGTTGAAGGAAGTGTGTCACTGGGAGTGGGCTTCTGAACTTGTGACAAGCCAGTGCTAATCCTAGTAAGGCTCTCTGAGAAATCAGATTGCTTTTTACTGTGTCTTCCTTTTACAGATGGATCAAATGGCTTCCAAATTTGTAACAATATTTTCTTCAGTCTGAATCCTTAGTTTCAGAAACCCTTGGGTAATTTTTGCTTTCTTATTTTAATTGTAAAACTTTGTCAAGATAACTATCAAAATACACCATATACCTTCAGCTAATCTTGTTTAAACACATGGTTGCCTATCACCTCCAGACCAGCCGCTTCCAACGCTTCCAACGCGAGGCCTTCTTCATTAACAACCACTCATTCCTTCTCCCCTTGCTTTTCCAGTGGCCTGGAGCTTGGAATTGTTCATCACTGGGTTTCTGCATAAGCACAGGTTCTACCCAGTTCAGCCCTCCTGGCCATCTTGTCTTCCTCTGGATTAGCCTTACTTGGGCAATTATATCTCATGCTGTCTTACAGCTCTTTTCCCTGGGGTGTGGAGGGGCATTTTATATGAAGGTCAGCAAAGTGCAGTTGTCCTTTGTGTGGTTTTAAGAAATTAGCTAAAGTTTCACTGTTGTCTCAGAAAATAAACCTTCAGGAGTTTTTGGTGTCATTTACTAACATTTTTTTTTTTTTTTGCCTTTCAATTTCTGTTTTTAAAAATTCATTTGTAGCATATCATTTTTTATAATGGAATTCTTACCTTTGGTCAGTGTAGGAATCCTAAGTGTAACAGCGTGGTTTAGAGCTGGACAATAGCATCCTGGAGCTTGTCAATACAGCACAGTAAGTCAATCCATGGCATTATATTGACTGGGTATTAATAAGAGTATTCTATTGAGCCAGGGCTGGATTGTTTAGAATGTAAATGGAGCTGTTGATGGATCCAGTGACTGATGACTTAAATTCCAATTCATCAATTGTTCCATCAGTTTCTTAATTCAGATCAAATATCTCCTGAGTGCACACAGATCTTTTAGTGGTATTAGCAGAAATGAATGCTTTAGAACTAATTTTCATCAATCTCTTATAAATGCCAATATCTTTTTCACATGTATCTAAGTGATAACGTTATAGCTTAAGTGTTTGGAACACAATGCAGAGCCTCAGCTGTCACTTGTTAGTGGGATGAGGATAGGTAAGTGACACTGTTCTTATCCACCTTATCTCTATAGAAAGATGTATCTTGCCACCAGTTTAAAAATTTCATGCAGTCATCAAGTCGTATGAATATTTAAAAATCAAGTTCAGTAGTCAAAGGTCTGACATTATAAACTCAAAGTCAATGTCGATTTTTCTTTTGTAGGACATACACTGTAGCCCATCTCTTTCAGAGCTGTTTGCAAGTTATCCAATGATGCTGCAGGATGACTTGTTAATGCCGTGACAGCCTCAGCTACCTCACAGGGTCCCTCAGTTTATCATCCCTTGATGTGGCTCCTTTAATGGGACATACACACTAGCTGATCTTAACTCGAGGTCCTTAAATCTGTCCTTTCCTATCAACTCTTGTCAATTATACAAAATAAAATCAAGTATTCATAGGAAGTCTGTAATAGGATGTAATCAGCCAGTTTAATTATTCAGTTTTACTGAGCTTTAGTATCAGTTATAGCTAGTACTTTCTATTTATAAAAAAAAAAAAAAAAAAAAAAAAAAAAAGACCGGCTTGGCCTTGGTAAGACAAGCCACTCTGGCTACACTTCATATTTCCTTGTAGCCCTTTCCTGTATCACATTAGTTACTCGGAACTAGTAATTTTCAGTCTCCTTAGGTCATTTACCTTTTAAATTTTACAAGTAGTGCATATGTACTTAACATGGCACATACCTTTTATCTTTGAAGGACTTAAATTGGCAGAGCTTATTGTGTTTTTAGTGTTTGATGTGTTGGTTTTGCTTTTTGCTAGAGATGGGAGATGTTTCTGAGCATCTCACCTGTTCCTATTTAAATTTGGGGGATGGTTATAGAAGTAGACAGGCAGAAACTAGAATCAAATCTATTGAAGTTTCATTTACCCTTTCATCAGAATACATATATTCTTCACATTTAAGATGGAAAAGAATCAATCCTGAATAAACGTTTAACTTTAGAGTTACCTGGTTTGCATCTTTACTGCTCTTTAGCATTTCTAATCAGCATGTGAAGGATGTTTTCCTTTTCATGATCCTTTTGACAGTGCACAGCAGTTTGTTTATTCAATTATGCATGCACATCTTCTAAAATGCATGCACTTAGGTAAAGATCCTTAACACAACGCCAACTGATAAAGCGAATAGTTGAAAAATCTTCTACAGCTCTTGGTCTGGCCAGGCTTCAGAGCAGATTTAGATCCCAGACTCTGAGAGTCAATTCACGATGATAATGCCTGCACTCACATAGCTGAAGGGATTCAAGAAAAAGTAGTGATGTGCTCATGGCTGTTGGCCACATTTGAGACATTAAGTTGCTGGCAGCTGTGGTTAACTGAAAATGCTTTAACTGAACAACAACAAAATGATCTTTATACAGAGTAGAAGCATGAGATACTCGCTAGCGTGGTACAGACATTGCTTCTTCTCTAGCAGTCAAGGAGAAACAAGGTGATCATAGGTGTGGGCTTTCATGACCTCTTCATTTCAGATGGTTGTGTAGAAAGGGTTATTAGATGCAGCGATGAGAAGATATAGTCTTATCTACTTTCATCTTTTCAGATTTGAGAAATAATAAAAGTAACAAACAATCAGTTAATGAGTTCATATAACATACATTCTTGACAGACTTGAGGAAATTTTTCCTATATGTTTTTCAGCATAATTTCAAAGATACTTTTCTCATTGTGTAGATGAAGAAAAAAAAAAAAAAAAAAAAAAAGAACAAAACCAAGGCTTCATAACGTAAATGTAAGCTTACATGACGCAACAGGTAGTGCATTGTCAGGGCTCCAGGGTGTCTGATTCTCCCTTCCGCATTGTGTTGCTCTGTGGGGATCCTGAAGCTGTGTTTGTGGGTCTATTGTGGTTAACCCTTCATTACAACTTGACAGAATTTAGATCACCTCAAAGACTGTGAGGGATGCCCCTGAGTGCACCTGTGAGGGCATTTCCAACAAGGTTGACCCTAAATGGCAGTGATATCTCACCCACTACCCCCAAAGGGAAAAAGGAAGTTCAAGTCATATCTAGCATCAACGCTTCTCTCTCCCTGCTTGTCCTTGGTCATATGACCAGTTGTCTTCTGCCGTACCGTCTTGCTGCTGTAATGATTTGCTGTCCTTAGGGCATGAGACCAGATAGCCACGCATTAAATTTGACGAAACCGTGAGTCAGCGTATGTCTTGCTCCCTGTAATTGTGATAGGTGTTGTTCACAGCAATGAGAACAATAACCAACATATGGTTACTCTTCTGTGTTGTAGCTTGCTGAAAGTATCTAAATCTTCATGTGACTAGATTCTAGGAGCATCCTCAGCATGGGATCTTGTGGAAACCGAGTGTCACCTAAAGCTGCCAAGTGTAAATTGTCGCTGGTTGAAACCTAAAGTAAGGCTTCTGGGTTTTGCTCAAGAGAAGCCTTGTGCTCATCTCAAAGGTTCAGTTGTATATCTTTGGAGAGAAATTGTTTCAGTATTTTTGAGACATTTTTCCTACCAAGAATAGACCGAGTCCGTGGCAGCTGAGATCTACTGTAGACCCCTGTAGCCAGGAGTTAAGCAACTCTCAAGGCGCCTGCAGCTCCCAGGTTAAGACAAAGGCCCCAACTAGGAGGAACTGGCCTATGCTTTCCCCAGACCCAAGTTTCAGATGCCCTGTTGAAGTAGACTTGAGATAGACACTTGACCAACTTTTTGCTGCTCGCTCCTAGTCATATCTAGGAGCCGCTCAGGCTCACAGCTCTGTCACCCCAGTGAGGCTCAGCAGGGTGAAGGGGATCTGTGAAGGCGCTGCTATCCCAAGTGTCCTAGTGCTCTGAAGACACAATGACTGTAGCAACTCTTTTCCAGGGAAGAATCTAATTGGGACTTGCTTACAGTTCATTCAGAGCTTTATGGAGTTTATTGTTGTCATGCTGGGGAGCGTGGTGGCAGTCAGGCAGACATGGTGCTAGAGAAGTCTACTTGGTGCTTGAGAGGTCTACATTCAGATCCACAGCCAGCAGGAAGAGAGAGAGAGAGAGAGACTGGAACATTTAACCCCGAAGCCCACCCCCAGTGACACACTTCCTCCAACAAGGCCACCCCTCCTGATCTCTGTCAAGTAGCACTGTTCCCTACAGACCATTCTGATTCAAACAACCATACTAAGTACACTGTGGGGTCACTTGAAGAGCAAGTGTTCTGCAGGCCCAGAGCATCTGCTCAGAGGGAGAAACAGATACTGAGGATGAGGCGTCTGTACTTTTCCTGAAGACTGGAGGCCTGGCAAAGTTCATGCCTAACAGGCGTAGTGTTGGGAAAGCTGGAAGCTTTGTAGCCAGCTTTTAAAAGGTGGCAGCATGTATAGAAACTCCTCAAGTAGTTCCTGGGTCAGTCTCAGGGCTGAGAAGCTGTGTTTGTGCTAGGCTCTTAGGAGCCTTGAGAAGGGACTGCAACACACTGCAAAAAGGAGTCTCCAGAAACAAGCGTCCTTCAGCAGAGCCAACACCTTTCTGGCTCAGGGACACCGAACATGCAAGATATTTTAAGATTATATAAAATGACAATGATGGCATTCTATAAAACTTAAGTGCGGTAGCTCATTCCTCTTCTCCCCCGTACTCAAGCTCCTTGTCTTGAAACATTGTAAGTAAAGAAGGAAAAGCCACTTAGGGTGATACCTCAGGGCCAGTGGAATCCTAGGGACAGAAATCTCTACTTGGGTTTTATCGCAGCTGCAAGTGAACAGGAGAGGTAGACCTTACTAGCTGTGTCCTCCATTGCTGCAGCACTGGGCATTGACTACCGGGTTCAGCCTAGGGCAGAACAGAGGCTACTCCAGTGCCTCTGCACCAAAGGATGACATGTTTGCTTGTAAGATGGGCTTAGCACACCGGTGAATGGTATCGGTAGAGTATAGACCCACACCTTCAGTAGATGCTCTAGTTAGGGAGAGGTAGATGGAGCCTTAAGATGAACAGTGACTTTGTCGCCATGCTGAGAACAGGTGCCAGGAGGAAGAGGGATCAGCAGTGTTCCTTCCTGGGGGAGTGAGGGGCAGGGTTGGGGAGAGGTGGATGGAAGGACTTCTAATTGACTTCCAGTCGTTTACAAGGTACATAACCTTTTCATATTGCAGTATAACATACATGGGCATAGCGAGTTTGTAAGTGACTTAAAAACATTTGCTATGATTAAAGTATGAATTTAATGATTCCTTGCTTTGCTTTTTGTGGTGTTGGGTGTAAGGAGTATGGTTTTTCCTCCCGCAGCTGGTCTTGTCCCGCCGCCACGCCAACCCCAATTAACACACTGAGACTCTGTATTTGATATAATGTCGTTGGCCCGGTACTAGTTTCTTATCGGCTAGCTCTGTCTTAAGTATTAATCCATTTCTGCTGATCTATGTATTTCCATGTGGTCTCCTCTTACCCTCGGAGATCCGCCTGGCGTCTAGCTTTCTACAGACTCTCCATTTTGACTCTTCTTTCCTACTTCCTCTTTCCTCCTTGTCTCCTGGTCCCATCTATCTTGCTTTCCTATTGGCCAACAGTGCTTTATTCATTAACCAGTATGAGAAACATATTTACAGAATGACACCTCCCATCAGTTGGGGATTGAATCAAAGGCCTTGTACCTACCTAACAAGTGCAGTGTGAGTAGTTCCAGCCCTGAATTTGTTATATTTTATGTACTTCTTTTATTGCTTCAGAATTGCTTTATCACAAGCTTATCGTAATTTGTTCTTTAAATTGTGTGATGCACATATGATTTCCAAATGAATGTTGTAGGGATGATCAGGAAGGTTCTAGCATCTGTGCTATTTATTCCGCTAGTCCTTTCTTCCCTATATAGGTATATTTCACATAGCTGTGTTTGTACATGTGTGTAACCATGCATATGTATAGATATACATACAGGTATGCTTATGCATAGAGCACAGAAACACAAGTATGAATAGATAACAAATATCTGTGGATGCACAAGACTGCATTGAATGCATATAAAAGATACGTGCACACAGAAAGCTACAAAAGGATGCAAACATGCACACTTGTAGTTATGTAACAGCACACAGATATGGACATGCAGATAATATACAGTACCCTATTTTCCTCTCTCCCTTTACTGCCACGCCACTTTATGTCAGTGCTTGTCAGCCCCCCCCCAAGCAAGCAGTTACTACTGCAATGATATCCCACTTTACAAACAATGATTGCATGTGCATTGCCCTGTTTTAGTTTCCCCCCTGGACAGGGTGTCCTGTAGCCTAAACTGTCCTCAAACTTTGTGTGTAGCTGAGGATACCATTGAATTCCAGATCCTCTTGTCTCTACCTCCCAAGTACAGACATTGCAAGTGTGTGCCCCCAAGCCTCAGACAAGTCTCTCTCTCTCTCCCCCCCACCCACCCCCTCCTCTTAGCCCCCTCTTCCCCCGCCCCACCCCTGTGTGTATGGTTATGTGTGTACCATATTTTCCCACTGAACAATGTGTCCTACAGATGATCTCATCACGCTGAGCACTTTGCTCTTGTCCTCCTTTAATTGCTGCCTCTGCTGTTTTATTCCACTGGGTCTCTAATAATCCCTGTGTCAGCCTTTCGTTATTGTAAACAGTGACAGCGAATGTTCTGTGTGTATCATTTAGCGCATTTGTGTTTGCTTTTTTTTTTTTTTTTTTTTTTTTCTTCCCTAGGATCAATTCTGAGAGAAGGGATTATGAGTATGGTCTGGGGTAATTAGATTGCTGTGATTCAAATTTTTCCCCTTCTGAAATTTGATGGGCTTGTTATTATGCAATAGCACTTACCTGGGTATTAGCATTTTGCTGTGCTTGTATTACTGAACATTTATGTTGGTCAATTAACATTTTATTACCAACGTAATGTCAGGCTCTGAGATATTTTTGTATGTATCTTATTATCTTGTCATCATCAAAACATAGATTAAAACTAGAAATGATCTAGATAACTTTCTGAAATAAAGTAGTAGTTGACACTAAAGCTTAACAGGCATGGGCAAGGGTTGTAGCTCAATGGTAGGCACTTGTCTAGCATGCTCAAGGCCATGGGTTTGAGCCACAGCACCATGCAGAACACACATAGACATTTCACATCCACCACCAGCACTACCACTACAACAAAAGCAAAGGCACCAAACGGGACACAAATGATTGAAAAATAGATCGATTTATTCCCTGAGCCAAGTGACACCGTATGAAATGAGGGCTTTTGAAGCTGTTTGTTCTTGGGATTACTTAGATGGTCATTTTCTGGGTCCCACTGTGCCTAAATCTGCTTTGAAAACACTATAGCTCAGGAGAGCACTTCTTTAATGCAGTTCCAGATGCTGATGTTTTCTCCTCTACCTCCAAGGTTCATGTTTTATCCGCACGGACCAGCTAGATGGTGAGACCGACTGGAAGCTGAAGGTGGCCGTGAGCTGTACACAACGGCTACCCGCCCTAGGGGTGAGCACTAATGGGCACTGTACTCTCCTCTCTCTCCTCCCCTCCCTCTCTTCCTTCCTGCCCCATTCATTCCCTCTGTCTTTAGCAGTGGCTTCTTGGTGCTAAGGAAGTTCCTGTGTCCTTTCATTTTCCCCAAGGTCATCAAAGGTGATGTGGTTTCTTAGTACGTAGCCTGTTTTAGGTCATTTTGCATGTGCTATTGACTTGATACTTAGACTGTCTATGTTTTTATTTATTACAAGCTTCTTAGTTAAGTCATCTGTAAAACTCAGGCCTTGGGGTGACAGGCAGGTGAGTCTGCTGATGAGGACTGGCTGCTCACTTAATCAGGGTAAGGTATTCTGGGAGAATAGAACAGCCTTGACTTAGCCTGGTCTTTGAGTTAAGTCTTGCCTGCAGCTTTTCCTTCTGAGGACAGGAGACTTTGATCTCCTGGACATGGGTGCTGCTGTCCTTCATGTGGAGGGAAGTGTTATACCCCCCACACACCCAGGAAACCTGGGAGGAGGGATAGAGGAGGGTCATAGATGTTTGTGGATTCAGTGACTTCTCAATTGGCTCTCCTGCATGTCAGAGGCTCTTCTGTAAGTTTACCTGTTACTTCCCTCCCTCCCACCTTTTTTCCTCCCTCCCTACTTCAAAACAAACTACAGTTGTAACAGCTGATGCTTGTTTTTTTGTTAGTTTTTATGTAGTGCAAATCTGGGCACAAGACACTTTGTCTTACATAATTTGCTGGCCTTTTGTGGACAGAAGAAAGCTTGAGATGCGGTATTGTCAGGAGGAGAAGCACTTCTGGAGGGAGGGCTGGCTGCATTACTGTGCCCTTTATGACCTCCCAGACAGCAGGTTCTTCCTCCACTGTGTGGCGGACTCAGGGTTAAATGTGCTTCAGATGGCCGAGACTTGGGCAAATTTTGCTTTTGGGGGTATTTTAGTGTTTCCTATATTTAAGGTAGTTTCTAAGCTCAGGTTCATTTCTTCAGTGTTTTATATCTTTACATCTTTGCCAAAACCAACTGGACCCTAACCAGACTTCCTTACTCCTTCCCATGGGGAGGAGCGCAGGGTTTCTAGCTGGGTCTCCTCTAGTAGCATGCAGGGTGCCATCCAGGACCATGAAGCTTCTCGTTGGCCACCAGCTCAATTCTTCCATGCTTGATGACATAAGCTTGGTATCAGAATGTAGAGAGTAAGCATAGCCTGTGATGATTAAGCCTGTGTTTGATCCCCAGCACCCATATAAAAAGACAGGCGTGCACTAAAATCCATGTTTCAGACAGAGGTGAACAAAGAGACAGCTACTGAGGACCAGCATTAAATCTTGACCTCTGTCCTCACCCCATCCTGTTCAATTGAAGACATGTAATGAGATACCATCCTCACTCTTCAGTCGGGGCCAGGGGATGCATTCTACTTTCTGTGTGGCTATAGTACTGTTATTCATGGGTGCTCTTGATCAGGTTGAAGATGTTTTTCCTAGTCTAGTTTGCTCAGAGTCTTGGTAACTGTTTGTGAGGGGGCGTAGTGTAGAAACTGCTGACATGACTACCCTATGATATAGTTAAATTTTTATTGTAGATACGAGAGAGAGAACAGCAGCAGACTGGACGTGGCCAGGGCTAGAGAAAGGGAAGAGCTGCAGAGAAGAGGGGAGATGACAGATGGTGAGGTAGCAAGAGAGGACAGGCCATAGCAAGAATGTCAGAGTGGGAACAGCCTGGTTAGGAGGAGGATGAGCAGCTCCCGAGGGAAGCCAGGCTGGAGGGTAAGGAGGAGGTGGGAAGGTCACCTGTGGTTCTGAGGGGGCCTGGTCGTCAGCATGGCTTTGATATGCAGCCCTAAGTAGCCATATAACCTTTGTGCCAGAGGAAATTCCTTTTTGCAAAAGGGAGGTGGTCCGCAAGTTCCTGAGAGATGCTGACTTTTATATCATCTCCAGAAATCTCCCCATAGTGGGGTTGTAGCTGGTTTCTGAATAGTTGGATAGCCCGGGACCTCACAGTAACATGGGTCCTCCACATTTCCAGAGGCATTTCTGTGTCTTTGGAGATGTTGCCTGCTTTTATACTGGCTTTGTTTTTGTGCCAACCTCAAGATGGGATAAATTCCACTCTGCTGCCTTATAATAGTGTGTGGAGTCTTTGCCTCTTGTGTTTTTGAAATAGTCATCATAGGTAGGTGCTGCTGGTTTTTATGTGTGGAGTTTCACCTCTGAAACTCTCTGGAAAAGGTTTAACTATGAACTGAGTTTCTTTAGTAGCTATAGAGCTGATTGGATCTTTTCATCAGTTCATGGTACTTAACATGGTACTTAATTCTGCAGCTAGGCATTTCATCATCTCTGTTCGTTTTTGGATATCTCACTTATTTGAAAAATTTTGTACTTGTCACGCGGTCACACTTAACTGCTTTTTGCATGTCTACTGTTTTTGTTTTGTTTTAATACCTGTATTATAAAAGTTAGAGTTAATGTCTGAAATTTTTTTCTTCAGGGCTTCTTTTCTCTTATTCTTGGTTCAAAAACCTGCAGAGCTATTTTTAGAGTGGCTCCCTTTGTGCTGTAATGCTGGCTGAGTCCCACTGCTAGGACTTGCTTCTTCTGGGGCCTACTAAGCTCTTCAGCTGCTCTCCCTCTTAAGTCCTGATGTCTTCTGAGCTCCCAATTTCTAAGGAAGGTGCATCTGGAGGTTCACATGGCGCCTGGCCAGATTGTTTGTGCCTCCTGTGTTGAGTGTTAGTTAGTGAGGGCAGCGGCCTCCTACAGTTGTGTCTTTCCATCTCCTTCCCAGCACCTGCAAGTACCCTCAACACTTCTCTGGGCCAGAGCCTGCCTCCCCTGCTTGACATGACAGAGCCTGTCCTGTGAATTTGAGCTCCCTGACAAAGGGCACATAGTGTACGTCTGTCCTTCGGGTTCTTGTATCCCTGTCTGAACACGCTGCTTTCCGATTTATTCCATTTTTACAGTTTTCACTGAAAAAGCAGGTCTCAGTTAACACTGCTTAGAGAATTCATTAATTTTGGATGAAGAAGCCAACCACACAGTGGAATCTGTCAGCCTCCTGTGTGCTGTGGAGTGAAGGCCAAACAGCTCCTTTCCACCTTCTCGTTTCTTTCCTTTCTTTCTCGTTCTCAGGCCATTTCCACGCTCGCCCTCCTTTTCAGGGATTCACATTTTTCCTTCAGTTTATTTTTTTATGTTGCAAAATAAAGTTGTGCTGTCATCTTAAATGTAGGACAACTGTCTTCTTCTCCTTCATACTTTGTTAAAAAGAATAGACCTGGGCAAGTGAGATGGCTAGCAAGGGTGTTTGTCACCAAACCTGCTAACCTGGCCGCAATCCTGTGTAGTCTGCATGGTGGAAAGGGAACCAATTCCTTCCTGAAAGTTCTCTGACCTCTCCAGTGTGCTGTGGCCTGTGTATCCTGGCATACACACAGTAAAGAGATAGAAGAAGGAAAAAAACTAAAGGCATTTCCACTTGGAAGGGACTTGTAAGCCTGGTGGGGTGAATGTTGCTCCTTCTTGGTTACACATAAGCCCTTGTGTTCTTTCCTTCCTAGTGTGTCTGAAGGAAAGTAAAGAGGATGTTTATCACCATTCTAAGGGGGTGATGACTCCACTCTCTTTCTCTTCCCCCTGAACATCTTCAAGAACCCTGGTGTGCACTGCCAGTAGGTAGCTCAGGAGTGCCCACACTAAGTGGTAATTTTAGGATAATTTTTTTTTTTTTTTTTTTTTTGCTAAGAGTAACAGAAAACAAAATGCAGGATAAAAACCCTGTTAGAAAGAATTTGGAAGAAAATGGAAACTTAGCTAAACAAGAATACGTTGTTCCAGCAGTGAAGAGGGCCAGTGTGGAGGTCGCGGGCAGTAGAGGAGAGTTATTATCAAACTTAGAGGTTAGAACTTGTGCTCCAAGTCAGGTCTTGCCCCTTGGCCTTTATAACCAATTAAAAGAGCCAAGTTAAAAGTGGAAAGCAAAAAAGGTTTATTCAATGTGGCCACATTGGGCAGAGGAATGGGGTTCCCAAGGAACCCCATCATTGGGATTCTGACATGAGATCTAAGTTTCAATAGAGGGCCAAGGACACACACGTCTAAGCAGTTGTAGTGAAGGTACAGTCTAGCCTACCACTCTTGACCTATGATTGTCCCAGTTTTGGTGGGTCTCACCCTATAAGGTGGTCTGACAAGGAGATAAAACTGAAGTCTTTTCTAGGAGACAGGTCCCCCCTCTGGCTGACACCCTTTTTTTTCTCCCACGGGGAGATTCCTGGGGAAAATCCCATTTCTTTGGTGTCTGATTGTTTCTGTACTCTGATCGTCAGGTCTAAAAATACAAGTATCTCTTTAGAATGGCTTCTTCTCTCCCAGGCCCTTTCAGGGGTGGAGGTAGAGGAAGGGAGAAGTAGATATTATGGATCTAGAGAAATGTGGTCGTAGAGGAGAATGCAGGTGGAGGGGAGGGTAGAGTTGAAGGAAGGATGAATTGAAGGATGGATGGACGTTCAGGAGGTAGATGTAGAGAATGCAGATGTGCGGGGGAGTTCACGGCATACTTGGAGGTCATGGGAGTGCTGTATATCTTGATTGTGATGGTGTGTCTATATCATATATATATATATATATATATATACACACACACACATATATATGGGTGTGTCTATATCAAATAATTTAGTTTTATATTTTAATTATGTGTGGTATATATACATATATATATATATATATATGTATATATATGTGCTGGTAAAATAAAAATATTCAGTATACAATTTTCTGTCTAACCTTGAATCACTTTTATCACCATAGGAAGTCATGTTTCATTATATTTAATATTTGGAAGATCTTTTCATTTTTATTATGGAAAATATGTTAATTATGTTTAAAGTAGTGTGGTAAATATTTCATATAATGCAATACTTGAAGAGATACATTTCATATAATGCTACTTTCAAATTGTATGCCTCATATGGTTTAATAGGAACTCTGAGTAATTATTTTGAAATAATCCTATAATTAATGAAGACATTTTAATTTTATATGCGGTGGTAAACTAATAATATTCCCTAGAAAAGAACTGGCCTTCCTCCCCACAGACCATCATAAAGCTAGACACATAGAAAAGAAAGCTCTGGTTCCGTTGTGGCCAGGCACTTCAGTTTGTGATGGCTTCATAGTTTACAATGCCATAGCCGTTCCTTGCTTCAGCTCCTTTTTCCGTGAGTGGTGGATTTGAAGATGACACTTTGTGTCACATCACCAGGACTGCCCTCCCAGCTCCTGACAGTGTGGTGTAGGGTAGGCAAACCTGCTTGTGCTAGAGCCTTTGCTTTTCTTTAGTGTGGTCAGAGCATGGAGCTTGGGGATCCCGTGACCACGTCTGCTCTGCTGCTCTGCTGACCCAGATGTGGCTTCCACTTGCCTTTGCACTGTCTGCAGAGCTCTTTCTAGACACTGTAGACATTTGGAAAACATGCTTCTGGCTTTTGTGATCAAGCAAATTTATTAACAACCATGAGGCCCAAGAATTTTCAATAAATCATGACTTGCTGATTTATTTCAAAAGATCCATATAGCAGTAAACAATACCATTTACATTTAATTAGTTTTATTGAACAAGAAGCAATTTTATTTGTAATGAAACACATGTTATGATTAAGGATGTATTTTAATGACCTTTAAGTAATGCAAACAAATGTTGCCCTTGACCTAATAGCAGAGTCTTTCCTACATTATTGAAAACTTGAGAATGATTTTTAAATTATCATGAAACGCTTCCAATGACACTCTCATTATGATGCCATTATTCAGTCATTTGATGTCTAATATACTAAATGAAACACACGCTTGTAAATGTTCATGTGCATGTGGAAATGAGGGCTGTTGCTAGCTAGCTTGTTCTTTAAGTCCCTGTGTCTAAAGGTGGTGTGTGGCATGGAAGTGTCACGTGTTGCCATTTGCTGCGACCATGTGTGTTCAGTCATAAGATTGATGTTCATTTTTATTTTTTGTGTTCCAGGACCTATTTTCTATCAGTGCCTATGTTTATGCTCAGAAGCCACAACTGGATATTCATAGTTTTGAAGGAACATTTACCAGGGTAAGTTAAATATTTGGTTAATATAAAGATATTGAGCATCTGTGTAAGTTAAGGTAGTGGACCTTTGTTTAGAGAGACTAACTCAGTCTAGAGTAGATTCACACTGAAGCTCTGAGGTATGGAGCAAGAGCTGTACACTGTGTCAAGCTCTAGTGATCCGCACCCAGGTGACAGTTGTGTCTGTGGAGTACAGCGCCGTCTCCTTGGTTTGTAGCACATGCACTGCTGATAAGATCCGGTTCCCACAGGGCAGGAGTCAGAAAAACAGTACGGTGCAGAGGGTTTAATCTTGGCTTCGGGTAATAGTTGATGACGTGTGGGCCCAGCACTTCTAGTTTCTTATTTCCTGGGAGGATAAAAACATGTTTACATGCAAGTGTCTGCATTTATGCTGTCCTTCACTTGTGTGTGCTCTGTCCCACATGCTTGCTAATACGGAGACTTGCGAAAGCGTGAACCCCTGGAAGAACTGAATACTTAAACAGCTTGAACTGTTAACCTATTTTTTGATAAAGAACTTTATTATATGACTACACACACACACACACACACACACACACACACACACACACACACACACACACGAGCATGGTTGGATATTTTTTTTTTTTTTACCATTGTCATGTACAAGATAAAGCTGTGATCATTATCATTTGCAAAACTAATTGCAGGTGGTAAATTATTTGACAGTTCATATGCAAGTTGTAAGGACATAAGCTGAGGACGCCTGTGAGGCATTCAGGGTCCGCAGAGGAGATGGGTATCACTTTGTAGCTGCTTGTTTACGTGCATGGTACAGAGTACATGCCAAGATGTACATGAAAACATGGGAAGAAGCATGTGCACTTGATTCTCTCTGGTCTTTCTGTGCTTTTTCAAAAGTATGAAAAAAATCCTCCCATGCTTGTAGCACACATTTTAGCATATAGGAGAAGCTGTTACAAATAGGTGTGTCTCAATACAAAAATCAATCCAACCTTCATTACAATTCTTAAAAACTATTGGGATTCTTTTTCTTTTCTAGTTTGTGTTGTTTGTGGCTTTCTCAGTGTTGGGAATAACCTCAAGGTTAGAGTCAGTGTGGACTGTTGAGGACCCTGAGGGTGTGTGTGCCATCATGGGTAGAGATGCCTGAGTGGAAACCTAGTCAGCCCTCATGGAGGAAGCGTCACACGAACCTTCAGCGAAGGGGAATGGCTGTGTTGGTGGATTCCCTCTCACCTTAGGATGGCCGTGGGCACTGAACATTGTTCTGACAGACGTCCAACAACATGTGCCAACAATGAGAATGGGGAGTTACCTTCTTTCCTGCATGGTTAAATACTCCCTTGGGTTTCTCTCTCCCGAAGCGGGGTGCCTTCCAGACTAGCAGGGTCTGCGAGACGCTGGTTTTAGGGACGGGGTGAAAAAGTCACCCTGGAGCACTGATGTCAGAGGGGTTTGTTCTCTGAAGAGAAGGCTGTTTTCACGTAGGGTCACATGCCCTCTGTATGGGTTTGGTGAGGGTAGCCCTCTAATCACCACGGGACTCTGGGAACGTGACAGGGGTGACTACTTGGGAAACTAGTGAGGAAGTGTAGTTAGGAAGTGAGACATCCCTGGGGCACACAGGAGAGTCAGCCCCACACCAGCAGCGCAGAGTGCCTATGGCGCATGGCTGATTGCTGAGCAGGGGCCTTGTGGAACTAAGAACAGACCCCAGTTCCCATCATGAGAATGGAATCCCCTCTGTGTATCTGGTTCAAGGAAACAGCACATTGTTTTGAACAGAAAGAACCTAAGAACTCCATATAAAAGAAGAAATGGGAAGGTAGGGGAAGCAAACTTTTCATATAGAAACCCTCCAAAATCAAGCAAAGGAAAACTCCAAGGGAAGGAACGCTTGACTGGCTCTTGCTCTGGTCACTGAGGGTGTCAGTGGAGCTGCACATCCCACCGTAGCGGCTGCTCTGTCTCTCCTGTGCTCGGAACTGTGTGGAGGAAACCCACCAGGCTTCCTCAGACCTTCTTGGCAGTTACAGTGCAAGTCAAAAGGTCCAGTCCAAAAGGACACCTTACACCAAATTCTACAGTAGGGTATAATCCAGGCCATTGTATATATTCTTTAAATGGAATCCTATATATTTATTTATAACTGCAGTATAGATTTACAAATAAACAAGAATTAGACTACCACAATAGCTCCAGTCATTTGGAACCTAAATTTAGCGACCACTTAATAACTTGTGTTTAAATGTAAATGATCCACATGCCAATTCCAAGGCTAGGGTTGTCAGGCTATACACAGTAAGATCTCAATATATGGTGCTTATGACAAAACACATTAAAACTACTTACAGTTTAAAAGTAAGAAGATAGAAAAATATGCCTTAGGCTAAGACGAAGTAAAAGTGAAGTTGCTTATAACAGTATCACAAGAAGTCGGTTTCAGGAGATAATGACGAAAGGGTAAATTTATTGTTAGGACATTCAAGCATAAGCTTGTACCTAAACAACAGCTTTGAAATGCCCGAGGCCAACTCTTAGGACCACAGGAGAAAGAGACAGATTCTTAATGGTCTTTGAAAATTTCAGTACCCTCATAGTAATTAATTTAACAGGTATAAAAAAATCTGTAGGAACATAATAGCCTTGAAGATTATCTTTGAAGCCAATTGAACTGACAGCTGTAGAAGATATCATTCAACAGTAGAATGTAAAATATATTTATGGGTATGTGGGAAATTTATTAAAATAGGTCAAACAAATGTTAGTAGATTTTTTAGAAATTCCATTCACATGTTCTCTATCCACAGTACAGTTAAACTGGAAAGAAATAACAAATACTTCCTGGAAATTGCTAAATTTTTAGTAATAATAATTATTCTTAAGTAGCTTGTGAAGTAAAGAATTGATTAAAAAAGAAATTAAAAATGGTTCCAATACTGGAAGAAGACATTTATAATAATGAACTGTTTCCAAGAGTTTTACACTGTGACCCAAAATCTAGAATTGTTTTGAAAAGTTGATACATTTGGGTAAATTAAAATAAGAGTTTGCATATCAGAAATAAGCATAAGTAGTGTCAAAGTCATACGAATTATGAGAAAATATGGCTAACCTGCATTAGGAAAGTACCATTAGAAACTGATCCAGAAATGAATAACATTCTAATGCATATTACATAGTATTAAAACCTATGGACATTACTAAACTAATTTACTCGGAAAGAACAAATATTTTATGATTCTGCTTGAAAGAGGTGAGCAGAGTAATTGGCTGCATAGAAAGTGGAGCGGTCGGTGCATGGGTCTTAGGAGAAGCACAAAGATGGTGTTTAACAGGGACAGAATTTAGTTTTATAAAATAAGGTAGTTAGTGGTGAATCTGTTTAATGCTGTGCAGGCAAGCCTGCTTAGGTCAGCAGATTTTATGTTGTGTGTATTTACCTCACTTTAAAAAATGTCTGGAAAACTAAACACCAAAGAATACGGTGAAGTCTAGCGTTCCAACTGAAAAAAAAAAAAATAAGCACAGAATAGAATGAAATGTACACATCCTAAGCATTTGCAGCATATCTCTGTGGAGAGAGGAACACCACTAGTTGTGTTTGCAGGAGGCTCAGGAAGCTGCTGTGTTCTATGTGTGTTCTGAGATTTCAGATTCTGCATTTCAGTGTGAGCATAGAGAGAGGCCTGCTCCTAGGAGAACATGGATGTCCCCCAGCAAGCATCAGAAGTTCTCCCTTTACACCTCACTTCTCATTCAGAGTCCCATACTTTTTCTGATTGTATCTTTTCTCTGTCATGTGTTTCTTTTTTGGGGGGGGGTTCTTCTGATTTTTTTATTATGTCCAGGAGGATTATCAAGGTTCCATTATTCCCATAAGGCCGTCAGACAACCTTCCCAAAATCTGAAGTCAGAATTTCTTCTCTCCCCAGATCCCCACAGCAGAGCATATGCCCTGCCGTTACCACATTGCACCAGGGCTGCCTCTTGTCAGATGTGTTGATCTCAATCTGTGTCCACTATCGTCTTAGCTTTTCAGGGGCAGAGGCCGGCGTTAGGAGTCACTGGGAGGCTCTGTAGTGGTGCATTGCAGCTGTGATCTTCATGTGGGTTTGATGAACTTGCTGTCTGAGATCAAGGTGTCAGAAGAGAATGGAGGGGCAGACGTGTTTGGCTTTGTGGGGCCAGTTTTGTTTTTGTTTGAATGCAGTATGTCTCTCACGGGCTCATGTGTTTAGAGGCGTGTCCCCAGCTGTTGGTTCTCCGTTGAGAGGTCGTAGTACCTTTGGAACCTGAGGCCTACTTGGCAGACATGGCGCCACTGTGCTCCTGGGCCAGAATGTGTGGGTTATAGCTTGCCCAGCTGCAGCCCGCGCCTCTGTTTCTCTGTTGCCTGTTACCAGGCCCCTCAAGCCCCTGCTACCACACCTTCCTCACTGCTGTGGATTGCCCCATGCATACCATAGCCCCAGTGAGCCTCCGCCTTTCTTCTCATGCTTGGTAGAGAAGATATTATGGCACTGAGCCATCCCCTTTTATATAGATATCCCTCAGGTACCTAATTTCAACACACATCCATATGTTTGTTTGGTTTGGGTTTGGTAGTGTTTAGAAAAGGTCTGACCTGGAACTTCCAGAGATCTCCCTGCCCCTGCCCCTGCCCCTGCCCCTGCCCCTGCCCCTGCCCCTGCCCCTGCCCCTGTCCCTGCCCCCTGAGTGCTGGGCATAAAGGCTTGCACTACTATACCAGACCTCTTTCATATACTTTTAATTATTTCTAGTTCTGTATAGTTCTGTATAAATGCTGTGTGATAGCTGTTGCGTTTCATTAGAACAAGAAAGAAAAGTCTAACATGTTCAGTACACACATATCAATTGTAGGGCCAACGATATGGGTGAGACAGGTTGAATAAAACTAGAGATATACACAGGACTTCTGCACAGACAGAGGGCAGGTTAGACAGTAGTGGGCAGTAGCAGGATATGCTCACACATCTCATTTACCTGGACTCACCATAACATGCACAGCATGGGAAATACAAGTTTCACTTTGTGGAACTTCCTAGATTCTTTTTTTGTTTTTCTTGAAGATTCTTGATCTACTGGGCTGAATCCACATCTAGAGAGCACAAGAATACAATCAACTTCTGTGTCATGGGGCACCTACACTTGGAAGCTAGCTTTCCTGTTTCCCAGCTACCTTTTGAATTTAATGACAGTGTCTTGTTTGTACCGACCTTCTCCATCTCTCTCAGTTGAGCATTTTCCATACCCTCCTCAAGGCTTCTTTATTGAAATAGCTATAGGTATGAGTTTCTGTAGTTTTCATGTACTTCCATAGCCTACTAAATTTTAAAAATTACATCAGGGAAACTGAAATATATTAGCAATACATAATCTCCTTGTTGGTTCAAATTGCATGCGTCTGTGTTGTTTATGTATTCACACACACACACACACACACACACATTCACACACACAGTCAACTTGACACAAGCTAGAGTCATCTGTATAAAGGGAACCCCAGTTGAGAAAATATCCCCATCAGTTTGGCCTAGGGGCATTTTTTTGATTGATGGTTGATGTGGATGGGGCCAGGCAGCTGTGTGCAGTGCAGGCAGTACTAGGTTGTCTGAAGAAAGCAGGCTGAGCAAACCACAAGGAGCAAGCCGGTACGCAGTATTCTCCATGACCTCTGCTGCAGCTTCTGCCTGCAGGTTTCTGCCCTGTTTGAATTACTGCCTTGGCTTCATCCAATGGACTGTGATCAGGAAATAATAAATAAACTCTTCCCCAAGTTACTTTTGGTCCTGTGCTTTAATTGTAGCAACAGAAACCCTAAGAAGGTGTCCCTGAGTTCATATGCTGTATTGGTACATGGACCCTGTAAGAGGTGATGAGGCCACTGTACAAGTTTGGTGCTAATTGTATAAACAGTATAGTTGTCATAGGAGTGTGTTCTTGATAAAGGACAAGTCCAGCTCCCTTCCTTCCTCTCCGTCATACACCTTATGGCGTTCCTAGCATGTTACATGACGTTCCTAGCATGTTACATGCAGCCCAAAGGGTCTCACCCCTGGGCCTACTTTTCAGCTCCAGGGCCACAGGTATACTTCCATTATTTACGCACTCCTGGTCTGTGAGATTGCTACAGCTGCAGAAAGTGGACCAAGGCATGCAGATGTGGGTGCCGTTCTTCCCTGTGGTGTGACTTACTGTGCCCTCACTTGTTAGGTGTCTGGCTCCGGTGAACGCCAGCTCATCCTCACCTGTGCCTTTCAGAATTTTCAGGAACACTAATCAGAAACATGTAGGCTCTTCAAAATGTTTGTTCTTTACACTGTTGATGCAAAAAGGCAGGCTTTTAAAGAAACTCTGCACACACACACACACATACGTGTACACATACATATACATGTACACTCACACACAAACATGTAGGCACACACAGACACACATGTCTGGGCAAGTGAGATGGGGGATGGAAGAATTGGTGCAGGCCTGGGTCCAGGAGAGGGCTGTGTGCCTGCCCTGTTATTCAGTGTGAGGTTGATGGAGGAGGGAGCTTTCCATATGAGGGCCATTCCTGTCTCTTAACACAACAGGTTTGCATTTACGTCTGCATTCTGGTCCTTTAGGGAGTTACCACTACCAGAGCTGTCTAAAGTGTTGACATCTAAGCCTTGTGTGTTTTAGATTAAAGCGTAGACGCCACTGTGGGAGGTGAGAGGGCACTGTGGGCTGGCCCTCCACACCTGCAGCTTCATTTCAGAGCGAGAGTGGAGTGGGGCTATCCTGTGTTATACAGAGTGGCAGTTGCTGCATGCTGTGGATGCTGATGATGGGCCTGGGTTCCAAGGGAGGCCCAATTGTGCACAAAGGTGGGACATCTCCTTCAGGCTCTGCAGGACAGAGAAAGAAACAGACACTGAACATCTTTATAGTTTGAAATTGAAATTCGGTGTAATTATAGGAATGTATCAGTTGAACATTGTGGGGCAGCATAGAGACTGAACTAGGGACTGTAGTGCATCACTCAGAGGACACTGTGGTAGTGTGTGTATTGTGAGTCTGTCTGCCACCCTCCTACAGCAGGGGGCAACCTGGCTGGACACTGTGTTGTGTGGAAGCATTCCGACCTTGCTCCAGATGCTAACCTCTCCTTTCGTTTAAGACACAAGCCTCCCTGGGCAAGCCGGGATGAAAAGTGGGCTCATACTATTCATTACCCTTTACCAACATTGCCCCATGCACTCTGCTGTGCATTTTCTGCCTCAGTTCCTCCCACAGGCTACGGCACACCCGACTTTCATTGGTGTTTTCTGTCAGCAGAGTTCCCCTGTCCGTTACCCGGGCCACTGCTGAGGGACGGCCTGGAAATGCAACATTTCATAGCATTCCCCTCAAAGTGCGTGTTTCTCGAACTACACAAGCCCAACGAAAAAGAAACCAAAAATGAAAGTGATCTAGAAATCCCTCTCCACCATACCAGTCTTTATTACTTCTGGATGAGATTGGGAAATGACTTTAGAGTGATTTTTGTGATGTGTATTTGATATACTTAATATCTAAAGACTGTCACTCACATTACAGAATTGAAGGAAAACTATGAGATTGGGTGTTTTCATATTTTATTAGATAAAATGGCATAGAAAATTAATGGGAAATTTCTAAAATTAAATTGTATATCATTTTATTTCCCATTCAGTTTTATAAGACTGTTACCTGCTTTAACTCCCATCTGCCCCTGAGAGTTTGACATAAATGGGAAATATGACAGTGGTAAACATCTGTGAATAATTTTTGACAGGGTTTTTGGAGGAAGCCTTAAAAGAGGTTTTTGTTTTGTTAATTATTTTTTTTGAAACAGAGTCTTGTTATAACCCTACCTGGCTGTATATTTTGTTGCATAAACGAGGCCCTACCTCAGACTTTTGGAGTTCATTACGTGTGCTTTCCGATGGCTGGGACTCAGTTCACTACTGAGCCGCATGAACTGGTCTGAAGGGCTTGAAGTGCGTGTGCTCAGGGGTAAATGAGGGTGGGCTAAAGGGAAGCCTGCCTGCATCTCTTACTGGGTGTGTCTGTAGGGCGTGCTTTCCTGGCCCCGCCCAGTGACCATCCACAAAACACAGCTTGGCTCCTTCTCTGAGGCTTTCATTGCATTCTCTACCTGCTCGAGGTTCTCTGTGCCACAGCTCAGCTTAGTGGCTGGCGTGGCCTTGCGCATGCTGTCAAGTTTGTGGACTCATGGTGTCTGTGGAAGGTAGAGAGTTCCTCATTATTTTTCAGTTATTAATGTATTGGCTAAGTTTATGCTCCTTTTCTGTATGTGGAGGGCAAAAGTTAACCCTGTAGTGATTAAGGTTATAATCCTTAGGGAGTCATTTTGTAAAATGATAAATGTGCAGATCAGAGAGTGTCTAGTTGTGTATCCCATTGCTGAAACCCTTAGAACAAGCTAGAACTGAAGGTTATTCCATATTGACTGTGTTGTGTAAGAACAGCAAAGAGCATCAGAACCTCTCTCTCTGGCAGTGAGGGATTCAGAAGTTGTCATTGTAGTTCAGCCATGGTGTCAAATAAATAGTAAAGTAGTCCATCAAGATGACCCGTGTTTCCTATAAGTTGATTCTTTTGTTCTATTAAACCATAAAAATAAAGGGAAAACCTAATTTTCCTTAGATGGCTGTTATTTGTTTACCTTGAAGAGCAATTTTAGTTCTGAACTGGAGAAAAATGCAGTGTATTCTTGGCATTATCCATGGAAGACAGTGTTGAAAACATGAAGCAAGTTACTCCAGAGGCTGTGTGTGACTAGTGATGGTATGGGAGGTCCCCCGCAGGAGCTCCGTAAACATTTTATCACCCTTATTTTATCAAATAAAGTGATAAAAGCATACACATGCTTATAGTCTGTCACCCTTAAATAGATACAGATATGATTGTTTGACTCTTTTTCTCCCTAGAAGACATGAACATTTTTATTGAGTTGAAATAAGCCTCAGCTTTTCCACATGAAGAGGTCTTAGCTGGTCTAGAGATGTTGATCTGTGGTAGAGCAATTGTGTGCACATGTGAAGCCCTGTGTTTGATTCCTGTATTTAGGAGTAGTGTAACCAGGGCAGGCATAAATTAAACTTCATTCTATGATTTCAGAAGTGTTCCTTTTTTTTTAAGCACCACCCACAAACGAGGATACATGTATTTTTAAAACATCTGTTTTACACTCTTACTGACACGATAGCCTTCACAGTCACAAAACCCAGGCCAGAGCATGGCTAGGTTTAGGGTGCTGTCTTCTCTGGAGAGGAGCGCAGGGATCGCAGTTGTAAGATAGAAGCCTGAACTCGGCTGCAGGAAGGCAAGTAGGTTTCATAATAATGGTTTTCTGTCAGATGCATACAGGGTGCCTGTGGGACAAACAAACCATTTTACTCTGTAAATTGTGGCAGTGTTGGAAGTATTTCGAAGTAGCTATATGAGTTTACGTTCTGTGCCTTAAATGTAAATCAGAGAATTGGGCACCAAAAATATTCCCTGGCTAGCAGATAGCTGGAAAAGGCATCATTTGAAGATGGCCTGGTACAATGGAAAAGGCATGCCCATAGTTCCAGACTCTTTCCACCTCACATGTGAATCTTTGTTATTTGGGAATGTATGCTGATAGCAAATTATCAAGTTAATAAAAATCCTGTGGAAGTTACTGCATTGAGGAATGATTCTAACAATGGAGACCATGTGAGATGATTTTTTCCCGTGTGCAGACACTGAGGCCACCTGTTGTGGTGTGTGTT
Source organism: Phodopus roborovskii (assembly GCF_943737965.1). Taxonomy (NCBI): domain Eukaryota; kingdom Metazoa; phylum Chordata; class Mammalia; order Rodentia; family Cricetidae; genus Phodopus; species Phodopus roborovskii. The sequence continues at coordinate 6,811,779 of NW_026126563.1, forward strand.
TTCTTCCTGGGATCACTGTCACATGCAGATCTTTGGGCTATCATGATCTTGTACTCCAGCAAGGCTCCCATGATCACAATATAGACAGTGGCTTTACATTAAGATGAAATCCTCAGCTTGTATATTTTGTCTCTGAATATCAGCACGAAATATGTACACATAAAATTAAACTGTATCTATTGTAGTATTGCTATTTGGGTACATTTGATGTTCACATATATAATTAGCCTCAAACACCTTCTATATGAATTCTGCTTAATGAAACATATCTAGCATTATATTTTAAAGGGGGATTTAAGAGAAATTATAGCTTTCTCCTGTGTGTTACTAATAGTCACAAAATCATTTTTCGCTGTTTGTGAGCATGTTTCTATATTATTAAAGAATAGCCCTCGTCCTTGACAAAAATAGAGGAAATTCTACCATGTTTATGAAACATAGTTTACTCATGGTTATGTGTGTGCTAATATTAGTTTTTTAACTTTCCAGGAAAGGTAAATCTCAGAGTAGGAGTGTTGCTTACACCATATGTTTAAAAAAAATATTTTAGCCTATTCTCTACAAATAATCAGCATTCCATGAGTGCACCTACGAACATTTAAAACCACATATTATATTGTAAGCATTAACAATTAGTGTGTATATATGGGTCAATCAGGTTGTAATTTCATGTTTTTATGTCCCCTTGAGACTTGTATTTGTAATGAGTTGGGTACAGATGATGGGCATGTTTCTTTTCTAACACGGTTGCTACCTGGGATATGAATAGAGCATTGCTAATTTTCCAGTTTTGTTTTGTTTTTTTCTCCCTATACAGGAAGACAGTGATCCTCCCATTCATGAAAGTCTCAGTATAGAAAACACACTGTGGGCAAGCACCATTGTTGCTTCAGGTAAGGGAGAAGTTTCCCTGCATGAATCTCACAAAGGATGTTAGTGCTGGCCAGGTATTCTAAACAGCTTTCCTAAACTGCCCTGTGTTATTCAGGGACTGCCTGTTGAGAGTGTGTGGGGAGGCCTGGGCCACCCTTCCCGCCCTGCAGAACGAGGCCAGAAGCGTGAGAGCGTGGGCACGGCCATTGTGGGACAGGGTCATTTTTCTGTGTTGACATGTGTTACTTCAGCCAGTGTCCTTTGGTGAGGGTGTCGCAGGAGGGCTGGGAACTGGAGTAAGGTTTGATGGCTCTACCCACTTTTTGTCCAGCTGACGAAACCTGGAAGAGACTGGCTGGGGTAATGTAGGAGAGTCAAAGGTTAGATGAAGCCATAGGCCAGAAGAGTTAGAACTAGCCAGGGCTTTGAAAGCAGGGGGATCTGAATGTTGTTTGAGGGGAAATGGAAGACTGTGGAATACTCCTAGTGGTTAAAGAGAAGTTAGTTACTCAAGTTGACAGTTTTGGAAATAAATTTCTAAGAGATGGATTGGCAATGCAAAGTTTTACCACCTGGTGAGAAGTAGGTTGATATCAGTGACGATATTAGGAGGTAAGCTGAGAAGCAGTTACCTGACCTGAAGGAAGGTACCAGGCACGGGGGCACAGGGAAAGGGTGCTGGAGGAGACAGGGCCCTGGGGACACTGAGGCGGGGTGAGCACTTCTCCACACCGCTGGGATGAAGTGGTAGTGGAACCTGTCATTGGTGGGTAGGAAAGGCTTTTAAAACAATGGTCCAGATAATTCTAGCTATACTGAATACCACAAAAAAGTACCACATCCTATGAAAGTATGTGAGCCAAAGACCTTACAGACATGGTCTAGGGGAGATCTTTCTGCAGAAGAGATATTTAAAATGGGTTGAAGAAATACAAAGGTAGGTGTGACCATGTGTGGTAGGTGACAAGACTGTTGTGGGAGCATCCCTGTCAAATGACAGCTAGGAGAGGGCCTAGCACTGGGAAGACACAGTACCCTGAAAACAGGAGCTAAGGCCCCAGTGTGCCTGGTCCCAGGGGTGTGTGTGTGTGTTGACGGAGGGGGATATCAGGCAGGAAGGCAGAAGTCTGGTCTGAGAGCCTTTTTTAAAATGGGTCCTATTTACACCACAGCCCGAGAGAACTACAGATATTCACACTTCAGGGATAAAATATGAAAAGTTTATCATATTTCATGTTTTCGAAACAAACATGGAGGCGAATTGCGAGAGCCTTGAACGTGTCCACTTGTGTGTTGTGCCTGATGTCTGGATACCCACATACACTTGTAAACTCGTGCATAGAGAAGCAAAGATGCTTCTCCATGAAGGTTTCTCAGAGGTGGGAATACCAGGCCCTCAGCTCTGGAGACCACAGGTTCAGGGTTTTTGAAGTCATCTTAGAGAGGGGCTCATGGCTCATGGAAGCCCTTCCCTCCCCTCAGACTTTCCTGACCCTGCAGACTGATGAGCCTGACCCTGCTGAGTTAGGTGATGCCACCACTCTCAGTTCTGCATCTCGGATGAAGGATGCTCCAGAGTGCCCCGTGTGCCAGAGCTGTACAGCATTCCCAGCAGGGTTTGAGTACAGGTGTGGGCCCTGAGCTCACCATCAGTTTATCAGAGAGCATCTTCAATATAGGACATATAAATATGGGAATTTAAAATTGTTCTGTCATTAATCATACGATTTATAGTGTTGAATTGTGAATCATTAAGGAATTAAAAGATTCTCTTTTTTTTAAATAGTTCATGCTTTGTTCTTTGTTTCTGTTTTAAATATGTATTAGACTGTTGACACCAAATCCCAGTACTATTGATTTGTGGCCTTTCTCCTTGGAGACAGTGGCAACTTGAGCTTAAGGCTTCTGAGACGTCCCATGGAATTTCCTGGGCATAGTTTTTCTGTTTGACTTTCATTTTCAGAATGACCTTGGCATGCAGTAGCTGCTATGTGAATACTTTTGCAGCAGAGATACTGACATAGGCATCTCAATGTCTGTCACCTCTCAGCCCTTTGTATTTGCTGTCTCTTGTAGCACTGGGCATGATGGGATGGTTGAACTCTCAGAGCATGTTCTAGAGCAGTAGGCTCTCAACCTTCCTACACTGCTTCACCTTAACACAGTCCTCCTTTGCTTAAAACCGTAGGGCCTTAGGAGTGTTTCAAGTCCAAGACCACTGGAAATAACCTGAGGGTTATCTCTGTGTAACCAATCACAAGTTTAGAATTCTTTTCAACTGGATCCAGGATGGTACCTTTTAAAAATTAAATTATAATTACATCATTTTCCCCTTCCCCTTCTTCCCTCAAAGCCCTTGCATGTAACCCCTTTTCCTTTCAAATGCATGTCCTCGGTTTCTTTCATTATTGTTCCACATATATTTATTTATGTGTGCATGTGTTTATATATATGCATATACATGTATATATAAATATGTGTATTCCTAAGTATAAATCCAGCCTACTTAGTTCATATAGTATTATTTGTATGTACATGTTTTCAGGTTTAACCATTTGGTGTTGGATAACTAATTGGTGTGCTCTCTTTGGGGCTGCCTCCTTCTATTCTTAGCATTGCATGATTTCCTGTAATTCTTTGTCTAGGGTTTAGGCCCTGTGAACCTTCCCACCAGCATGTTTGTTGTTGGCGCTATCCTTGTTTAGCTCATGTTTAGGTAGCCATGTTGGTAAGACTTCATGGTCCTTTCCTTTTTTAAAAGCTGTGCTATCTTTACTATGTCTCATGGTTTAGCACATACCAATCAAGAATTGTGCAACTGTGCTACCTTTCTAGACCCAGAGTAGCTCTTAGAATGAAGTTATTTTTGACCTTCTTCCCTGTCATAGAGTTAAAAGTATGGGACTAGCCACTCAAGTAACGCAGAGCAATAATGTGTCAGGTGTTCAGCGAGAGTATTCCTTGCTGCCCTGTGCATCAGCTGTCCTATTGACTAAGACAACACTTATTCCTTTAAATCAGTGGTTCTCAGCCTTCCTAATGCTGTGACCTTTTAGTACAGTTCCTCATGTTGTGGTGACCCCCAACCATTAAACTATTTCATTGCTACTTTGTAACTGTAATTTTGCTACTGTTATGAATCCTAATATAAATATCTTCCTTCTGATCGTCTTTGGTGACCCCTAAGAAATGGTTGTTTGAACCCCCAAATGGGGTTGCAACCCACAGGTTGAGAATCACACAGCTTTAAAAAGCATGTTCGGTCCTTACATGAAGTTGCTTTCAAGCTTTCTAAAGCAGTGTATTAGAATGTATGTGCACAGATTGCCTCTAGAGCATAGTATAGCATATATGGTACTTCCAGGAGTGGTTGAAGTATTGTGGAAAAGGCATAAACTGAGAATAAACATTCAGAAACATTTATAGGCATCTGGTATAGTTTGGTATTACAAAAAATAAATAAGAAAAAATAATGACATTTTCTTTTGCTTGACTTTTAATTTATTTTCCTGGTAACCCATTTTTATTGTGTAAGTAGTAGTTATCACAGCAAATTTTCAGAATAAAGTCTAGCTGTTTTCTGTGTGTGGTTTGATATATTTCTATTCTAGCCAGGCATAGGTAGTTAGGAATTAGTGTGTTTGAGTGGAAAGAGATCACAGTCTGCTGGGAAGTCACTTCAGTGTCAATCACAAAAAAACTGTGGTTGAAGGTGTTGACAGTTCAATAATGCTTGAGTGTAGTAGGCTTTCTCTTGGGGCCACCAGCCAGCTCCCAAATCATGACACAGAGACTTATTGTTAATTATGACTCTTCAGCCTTATGTTATGCTTGACCTACTAGCTCTTATAACTTGAATTAATCTGTTTCCCTTCATCTACATTTTGCTCAGGCCTTTTTATTTTCCTTTCATTCTGTATGTCCTACTCTGTGTCTGTCTGTCTGCCACCTGGCTGGTTGGCCCTGGGGCGCTCTCTCTCTCTCTCTCTCTCTCCCCTAGATCCTTCCTCTGCTTGCCAGCCTTACCTATTCTTCTACTGTCTAGCTGTTGACCATTCAGCTTGTTATTAGATCAACCTTTACATCATTAAACAAATGCAACATAAGTGTAACCCATCTTTATATAGTTAAAGTAATATTCTGCAAAATAAACAAATATAACAAACACATATTTGTATAAAATAATATTCTACATTTCTCCCTTTTGTCCAAATAAAAAGGGTTTTAACTTTAACATAGTAAAAGTACATACAATAAGAACAGTTATCAAGTAAGAATTGCATTTACAATGTCCAGTCCATTTTATTTGACAAATTCAGAGAAAATAACTTCATTATTTATCCTATCATGTTGAGTCCAAAGTTTTGTACCTAATTTACATTCTACCATAAGGAAAGATGTAAATATAACTATCTAGTCGTCAACAACGTCAAAGACCCTAGAAGTATGTGCTATTACCTGCGTAAACAGGAAATTCACTGCAGGCCACTTCCAAAACTATAGAAATGATAGAGACATATGGCTGCCTGGACAGTCACCCAAGATTGCTCTGCAATGTTGGGGCATCCATTTTATGCTGACAGACCTAGAGTATTTGGCAGATTTTTTTATGGAGCAGGTACTTTGAAGAACTGTCCTGTCTTGTTTTGGCAAAATTTACCAGTCCTTTTCCTTTTTGTTTGGTTTATCTAGTTTGGACAGCATACTGTCAGCAGTTGAGGCAAGAGCAGGTTCTTGTCCAAATGGCTAGCTTTGCCACATTGAAAGCAAGTTCCATATGGAAGTTCTTCAATGCCCATAATCCTTTTATGAAGTAGATTGATTCTGCAAGGAGCAGACATGCCTCATTGTCTTATAGTTTTTCTTGCTTTATTTCTTTATGTCTGTAGGCAAGATTTTTAGGAGGTCTCCCCCAATCAAACCTGATCTGTATTAACCTTGAAGGAACCCACAATCTTTCCTTTCCTGTGGAAACAAAGCATAACCTCTTCCCCCAATGCAATACGTTTTATGACTTCCATTTTATAGTTAAGACATCCCTAATGTATCTAGGCCAGTTTAATTCAGCAGTCCCTTTTGCAACCCAGTGAACAGATCATCATCATACAGGACTTTACATTGCTTACTCTTTTTATATTACTTTACTTTTTCTTTAAAAACTTTATAAACTAGTTCTTTCAGTGACTGTCTATATCCATTTCCTTTTGTTTCTTAGGCCTATGTGTATTTTTGAACACATTGTAGCCTGTTTTAATTCCCGTCCTTGTCCTGTGCCATTGCCCATGTCCCTCCCACCCCCACCCCCACCCCCAAGCTGGACCTGTCTTTACTGCGCGTCTCTAGCCTTTTCTGACCCTGTGAACTCAACCTTAAACTTCCAAGCAGCTTTTTGCTGGTGGTCACTTCACCCAGTTGGGTCCCCGAAAGCTGAGCCTTATCCCCTGCTAGCCTGGCCAGAAGCTGCCTTCAAGTGGGGCCCAGTGTAACCACCCCAGCTCTAGGAAGCTGGTGCCCTCACTGTGGTGTGCGGGTGACTCAAGTGCTCCCTTTGTTGCAGAGCTTCCTAAAGGAGCTGTACCATTTTCTTCTCTTCTTCTTCTTCTTCTTCCTCTTTTTCTTTTTTCTTTTTTTCTTTTCCACCTTCCTCAGGCTTCATTTTGGAATGACAAATGTAATAGGCTTTCTTTGGGGCCATCATCCCATTCCCAAATCATGGCACAGGGACTTACTGTTAATGACGAATGCTCAGCCTTATCTTAGCCTTGTTCCTCTAGCTCTTCTGTGTGTCTAGCTGGAGGCTGGCATCTTCCCTCTCCTTCTTGTCCTCTTTATTTTTCCTCTCAAGCCTAGATCCCCTGCCCCCCCCTTCTTCCCGATGCCTGATAGCCCCACCTGTCCCTCTACTTTTTAGCCACTGGCTGTTCAGTTTTTTATTAGACCGAACTGGTACCTTAGGCAGGCAAGCAAAACATGCTGCATATCTTTAAACAAATGTTGCATAAACAAACATAACATACCTTTATATAGTTAAAGTAATATTCTGCAACATAAACAAATGTAACACATTTCTACATAGCTAAAGTAATATTCTACAACAGGATGGACTTTCACACAAAACACACCTGTGTCTGCATGTATTGTGTGAGCAGAACAGGTGAACACAAGAACTCTGTCTAGAGCATGCTGTGAGTGTGCTCTGACCTAGGTGTAGGTCTCCTGTGTCTCCCTGTAAGCTTAGCCATGTAGACTCTGTTTGACTCTGTTCTTGTTGCAGACCTCATGTGTCTCTCTCCCTTTGTCTCTGGCCACAGGGAGTCTACACATAGCTTTCTTTCTTTTTGTTTTTAAGTTTTTATTAGTTCTTATTAGTTATTTGCATCTTTTATACAATGTATTTTTATCATTTTCACCCTTCTCTCCCAATCCTTCCTGATTCTTCCCTTCTTCCTGACTTACACAACTTTGTTTTCCTTTCTTGAGTCCCTGATGTTGATCTAGCATTGACTTCTCAAGGCACGGCCTGTTGTCTGCACCAGGCAATAGGTACCTGGTGCTTGAATAACACATTTGTGCTACCTGGTTTCCTACCTTTTGGGCCTGGTTCTTCAATCAACTTCCTTATCAGTGAGCATCTGTAAAGCCTGCTAGTCAGGTCCTGGCTGGTGACCATGGTCCTAATGGCTTGACCTTATCTTATTTCTCAAGTTCTGGAAACATCACCAATAGGTGGTCCCCAATATTTGGCTGACAAATCTTTTGCACACACAGAGAATACATACTCTTATTGTCTGTATGGATTTCTGTCTTGTTTTGAGTGTGCATCCCACTGTTAACTTAAAGCCACTAATCAGTTTGTTAAAAGGCCTCAGCTTATTTTGCATCTACATGTAATTTTCTCCAGATCACCTAAAGTGATTATCCATTTATAAGATTGTTTGATGAGTACATTCCATATGCTGTCACCTCTGAATAAAAGGTAGAAGCTGAAATTTTTGTTACAAGTCTGATCGTTTAAAATTAAGAAGAGTAGTCAGCTTGATTTGTTTGGTTGCATTTTGTGGTCATGTGCTAAATACTTTACATGAAGAATACATTTCCCCCTATGTTTGATGCTGTTAGCATTTCTAGGTTTTCATCAAAAAGTTATTTGCTCTAAAATACAACTCAACTCTTAATTTCAAATTGGTATTTTATGAAATTTAGAAGTGTAGATAACAGGGCGGTCATAATATAGCCAAACATTAGTAACTGGCCTCCCCAAGTGAAAGCGATGGGTCTGAGGTCTGAAGTCCCTCGGAAGGACCTTCAGTGACCTTCAGACTCGCCCAGGAAGCCAGCCAGTGTCCAGCCTGGGGGTGGGAGGTTGGTTGTTAGTTTAAGTGTAATAATATAAAGAGCTGGTCAGCGGTCAGTGTGTCATGCTTATACTAGCCGTGCTTGGGACAGTTAGCATCAAATCTTTTCAGTGCTTTCTAAATGATTTTAGATAAATCACAATGTCGATTTTCACCAGATGAGTATAATTGTTGACTTTCAGCGCTCAGTGCTATATATATATATATATACACACACACACACACACACACACACACACACACACACACACATACACATACACATACATACATACATACAAACATTTTTTTTTCCCCTGTAAACCGAACTAAAATTTTGGTTCACTTGTAGATATTGTATCCCATTACAGATTTTGTTACATGGTACCTACCTGTTAGGAATTTCTTTGTGGTTGTGGGTTAACACACAAGTATACTTTTGAAACTTTTGAAACAAACTGGAGTTTGTCAGTTTGGAGCCAGAACAATAGCTTAAGTTTTCACTGAAAATATTGAAATTCTTGCACTTATGTGCTCTACCCCCCAAATCTGAACAGATTCAGTATCTTTCCTATTCTCTTTGTTTATCTGCTGCAGTACAAGAGTGTGTCATCTTGTCCTCTCAAGGATCAGTGGCATCTTCCCCATGATTCTTTCTGTGGGGTGCACTTAGCCTACACCATTCTCTAAATGCATACATATTCTTTGTCCAAGAGAGCCGAGAGTCCCATATAGCACTGGACTAATTCAAGCAATTCTAAGTAATTAAAAAGCATGAGGCTCAGAACAACAATGCACTTAAGCTAATTACACTGAGTAGTCATTTTTAGCAACCATCAAATGAGAGAATACAATGAGAGCCTTTAGCAAATGTTAATAGATGACACAACTCTAGCGTCAGGAATTGTGCTATGTATGCTGTGCTTCCTGTTAGTCTTGCATTTCTTTGTTTAATTTGAGTACAGTAAATTACACCAGCCTAGAATCTACATTATTCAGAGTCTGCCTTGGTTTTTAGGACAGGGGTTTTAAGCTTGATGGATCATTCCAGAGTCTTCTCTGACACTTGTTTCTTCTGCTGATGTTAAGTTGCATTGCTGTGGGACTGTGATTACTCACCATCAATGGCAATTTTACATTTTGAAGAAGTTAAATTGGCAAACAGAATAGGAAGAAAATCTTGATCAGTTTATATTTAACACGTAACCTTATTCCTTCAATATTGAAACAATTCTGTGGTGTAAACTTTTATGTGTTAAAGTTTCTGGTAGTATCACCTCATCAAGTATTAATAACCTGCTTGATAAATGCGGTCATCTTGTGTAGGAAGTGGATTATATATAATACTTATATATAATACAGAGACAGCTCTTGTGTAGCTGGGTGAGCTCCGTGCCCTTGTTATCCAGTCACACCTTCCCAGAACGTGGCGTTGCTGTGGTGCTAGCCAGGACTCCAGGCTCGGTGGTCTTTGTGCTGTACACGGCTACTTAGGGCCGTGTGGACCTGCCCTTCTGTTGCTGAAGCAGAAGCCGTAGCTCCATCGCGTGCCATGTGTTATCAGTAGAGTTCCGATGGAGGCAGACAGTAGTACATATTTACCTTGTGGCTCCTAACTTACAGTTTGCTAAGTTTTACATGCTAATCCTCATCTAGGGTTATGTGTATTGGGGGTGTTGAGGTTCTTGTGTATTCCAGGCTGGCCTTGAAGTTAGTAGCTTTCTTCCTCTGCCTCTGAAGTAAAACAGTTTTTATATAATTTTTAAGAGTTAGTTTAGTTAGGATTGTTAATTTCAGTCATTTATTTACATATGTATTTAATGTTTTTCTACTTTGTATTTCAATATCAATAGTTTTAAAATTTAAATTTCAACAGCAAAATTGGGACTATAAAGAGTACAAGTGTAATGTAGATATTCCATGGGTCTCATGGCTCTCAGCCCTTTAACATACAGATCAGCATACATCCCTTTAACATACAGATTGCACATACAGATCAACATACATCCCTTTAACATACAGATTACCACTTTCGTAAGTTTAAAAAGCACTATGTCTGCTTTACCTATAAATGTAGAAAACCAACCTTTTATAGACATCCATTAAAGAAATGAGTAGCTTCTAAATCTGAAATCAAATGTTTTAAAATTTTTGCTTGTTTGCCTTGTTCGTTTTTTTTTTTTTTTTTTTTTTTTTTTTTGTGGTGCTAAGGGTGGGCCCTGGGGCTAGCACAGGATAGCCCAGGGCTCCACTAAGTAGCATCCTGGTCCTCCTGTGTCATTTGATTATGAGCATCTGGAACAACAGTGGGAACACTTCCTGGTCTTACACACACAGCCGGGCCCTCAAGTGCAAGAGCTGGTTCTCCTGGTCCTGTCCTGGTCTGCAGTCCAACTGTGTTCTTTTCGGTTAGGACCGCTGCCTTTGATGCCGTTTTAGTGTGACCTTGTTACTGTTTCAGTAGACAGTAAGGAAAAGCTATATCATTGCCATTTTCAGGAAAAAGAACATACATACATTTTTCAATGTTAGATACAAACAAATTTGTATTGTTTAACAAATCATTTTACTCCTGAGTCCGTTTTAAAAGTTAAGGTTAAGTTTTCTTGAACTAACCAAATCAAATAGGCTGATGAATAAATGTGTGTAAGCACAATCAGTATAATTTATTTTCCATCAAGACAACTAGAAAGTGTTATCTCTGCTTTCAAGTATTGCTATAAGGACCACTTTCCTGTTTTTGCAGGTACTGTAATAGGTGTTGTCATTTATACTGGAAAAGAGACTCGAAGTGTAATGAACACATCCAATCCAAAAAATAAGGTAGGCTAGCTTAAGGAGTGACTGACTGCTCCCGTGAATTTGCCTTTTCCTTTCAGTAAGAAAGTCTATTAGTGCTGTATAGCTCGTTTACGTAGCATCATATATAACATGAAAAGTAGACTCAAGTGTTGGTGACTGTGATGAGCCCTTCCATTTCTATCCATTCTCATCAAGCATCCTCTGCCCCATCCTGATCCTTATATTGGGCAGTTAATTCCTGGTTTCTCATCTTAAGTTTATTTTATAGTTTGTGTTCTTTATGTTGATGGTTTATTTTTAAAATAGTCTACTAATCCTTTATATTACTTACCTTGATACTATCAGTTGTAATATCCGGTTGTTTCTTTCATTTCAAAAGCATATTGAAAGCCTAAAGACTCCTGGTAACACTACTAAAATTATCCCTTATGCAATCAACATGTGTGTATGAGTTAAATCACGACCAAAGTCGGTGTGAATTCTACATATTTGTTGTGTAGCTGATTCATCGTTCATAATGAATTCAGCATATTTAAAAGTACAGTCAAATGAGAAACTCTTACTGTTTAGTTTATGCTTATTTATTTGAAGTATGACATATGTATTTAAATGAAACTAACAGTTCTCACAGATACCTTACTCTGTAGGTTACTAATAGTGATTTGTTTTTGCTGGAAATTTTTCTACTAAGGAGTAGAAATGAAATGCCCTTAAAAATATATGTACATGTCTGGTATGATATAATCCATTTCTTTGGCTAAGAACTATTTTTAAAATGACCCTCCAAATAAAAAAGAAAAGCAAGGCAAGTGTAGTACCTTATGCCTTTAAGTCCGCCATGTAGGAAGCTGAGGCCATCCTGGGCTACCTAGTGGGTTTCATAACAAAGAGCCTGTCTCAGAACCAAATCAAAACAATCAACAGGAAAGCATCACCAGCCCCAGTTCATGGCCCATCTCCACTGCAGTGGATCCCCCTGGTCTTCCCATCTCCACTGCAGTGGATCCCCCTGTGCTTTCTGATATGAGAGGGGACTGCTAGAGGGTGTTCCACAACACTCTGACCAGTTGTAAGTCTCCGAGTAGTTGTGTGTGCCTCTATTTACTAGATAGATAGATAGATAGATAGATAGATAGATAGATAGATAGATAGATACATACATACATACATACATACATACATACATACATACATGATAGATACATAGATAGATAGATAGATAGATAGGTAGATAGATAGATACATAGATACATAGATAGATACATAGATAGATAGACAGACAGACAGAGCTATAGGATGACAGTAATCCAACAGAGAAACGAATGATGAAAGTTTGCATATGTGATAGAATCTTGCCAGATAATTAATTACTATGAATTTTAACTGTGATGATGAGAAATTTTTCTTTAGATTTATTTAAAAATTCTATTCTAGCTATCAAATATACTTTAGTCACTACTTAAACAATAGAACTAAAGTTATGTTAAATTTTCTCAGTATTTCAATTCAGTAAGGTGGTTATAGAATGATGCACATTTATACACGTTTTCAAAGAAGGGTGGTTCTTGTTTCCTCATGAGAACAGATAGAATTTTCTAATGCACATACAACTTCAACAGCTTTTTCTTCATGTTTTCACTTTTCTGTTGCTCGTGATGTTGAAGATAAGTTTAATTTTGAGCAGTAAGTTTATCATCTTAAAAGCTACCTTTTATCAGACTTTTAAATTCCACCTTATTCTCCAGTCAGATTACATCCTGTTGTGTTTTATTATCTATGGTTTATCAACCTTATTCTCCGCACACGTTCCAAGTGACTCGTTATGGTTCAGTTTATGGTCATAATTAAGGACTCCAGCATTTGAGCTTTGTCAGTTAATGAAGAATATAGGTTTTGCCACATAGCAGGTTCTAGGCTTTAAGCAAATGGTTTAATTCTGTATCTTAGTTTTCATATTTGTAAAGTACAGATGATGCCTGCAATGTGGTTGAGAATCAGCTCATTCAAGTATTTCTTTTAATAAAGAACTTGATAACTAACAAGTGCACACTAGATACTGTATTGCTGTTGTTACTACTACTGTTGTTATTACTAATGTTTATTGATAGAGTCTCACTGCATAGCTTTTTGGCTGGTCTGAAACTTTATATATAGACCAGACTGGCCTCCACCTCACAGGGATCACCTGCGCTTCCAGAGTATTGGGGTTAAAGGTGGGCATCACCACACTCAGCTGTGTTCTGTTTCCTAATGTTGTTCTGAAACATGAAATATTTTCAGTCTCAATCCTTGTTTCCAATTTAAAAATTGTTGCTGATTCATATGTAGACATCCTGAGCAGCTGTGACTAAAGAGAAGGCTCAAGGGCTGAACCTCTAAAGGTTCCCATTCAGTTCCCAGCTCTCACAACCATCTGTATGTAACTCTAGTCCAAGGGGATCTGATGCCACCCTGTGTCTCCTAGAGCTGGAGTTAGGGATTGTTGTCAGCCACCACCGGGATGGTGGGAACAAACTGGAGCCCTCTGCAAGAGCATCAAGCACTTCCAGTTAGTGACGCGAGCCCTCCTTCGTGGGGTGGAAATATCGTCGTTCCCTTGCCATTAGGGTGTCCCTGGAGTGTCCCAGGGTTACAGCTCAGTAGAAAAGTGCTCTTTAGCTGTCCCCACCCTGGGCCTGCTTCAGTGCTCAGTCACCTCTGCTTTTAGCCACACTCACAGACGTGACAGCTTAGGTCTGCAGAGCACTTAGTACACTATGGATAGTTCTTAGAATCTTCTCCTAAATTAATTTTAATTTTAAAATTTTATGATTACATAAAATCTAATCTTAATATCATTTTAATGATTTTATATTTCCCCCAAATTTGTGGCTTCTGTGTGCTCACTTCCACCTCAGACATTTCAGGGTCATCTGCACATTCACGTCTGAGTGTGCACATCCACACGGTGGTTCCCTAAAGAAGGTCATGTGCCAGAGAGGCTGACTCCTGGACACCGAGTGCTCGGGGCGGCCCCTCTGTACACCTGAATCCAGGGAGAAAGTGGGCTGGTGGGAGCTGGTGCCCTTCCAGGCAGGGAAGAGATCTGCTGGAATAGCCTCACCAAGAATGGTGCCTGCAGAGTGGGTGGCGGGAGGTGTCAGTGCAAGGAAGCGCTAAGGGAGGCCACTAGGATGGCCGTGTGTTGGAGGGTGTGCAGCCCCCACTGTTGGTAAAGCCATCGACATGGCTGACTGCTTGCACCAACCCTGTCTCCATGTAGGACCTGGAAACGCAAGCTCTTGAGTCAGACTTCTGAGTCAGAAACAAAGGGCTTTGGCCCCCTGTGGGATTCGGGTGTACTCTAAGGTGACTTCTGCTCTGGTCTCTGCCCTGGACTGTGGATGGCAGTTTCTGTCCCGCCCGGTCCTGCAGCCGTTCAGCTTATGTTAATTAGAAACGGTTTGGCCTATTGCTCAGTCTTCTTATTGGCTAGCTCTCTCTTAATTATTAACCCATTCTACTAATCTGTGTTTCTCCACATGGTCTTGGCTTACCAGTGGTGCCTGGACCTCCTGCTTCCTTGGTAGCTGCATGGCGTCTGGCTGGTGACTCTGTCTCTGCCTTACTCTTCCCAGAGTTCTCCTAGTGTGGTAGCCCCGCTATACTTCCTACTAGCCAATCAGCATTTTGTAACACCAATAGAAATGACACATCTTTGCAGTGTACAAGAGCATCATCCCACATCACTAAAAGACCCTGTATCAGTCAGGGTATCTGTAACTAGAGAGATGCTGACTACTCTAACTCTGCTGCATTCTTTATCTGTGTTCTGAAAATCTCTTCTTGTGCTCTAATGCTGTAGCTGGGCAGCAGGCTCTGTCTTATTTCAGGGTTACTAGAGTTCAAAGAGTGCAGTGTTATCATTCATATGCGGATACAGTTGTCTGCTTTTTCTAGACAGAGGAAAATGTTCTCTAATCATAGGGCTTACTCCAGAAATCGACTCTACACATATTTGGAAGTCATAAAACTTTGAACAAATAAAAAGTTTTTATTACTAAGCAACTTTACAGTGAAATTTGGAGAAAGTTTAAATTATAAGGACTCCAACTTGAGTAATGGACTACTTTATAAAACCTAGCCTTAGATGTATTTAATAAGATGATACTTGATTACATTTAAGAGGGAAAATTCTTAGAGAAGGTTAAAGAAAATCAATCGTGACAGGTTGCCATTTTCATGCCGTTCATAATAATAAGTTGCTCAGTGCAAGAGCATCAAGGATGAAATGATAATACAAATTGCTTCCAGCAGTTATTGTAATCCCTCGGGCATATTGATTTGTGTTTCTAATAAAAAGATGCTTTCAGATGTCCCATTGACAGAGAGACAGGTGACATGTGCCATTACGGGAATTGGAGCTGCCTCTCGTTATCTGAATTGTTGCGAAGGCATTTTCAGACAATAGAACAAAATAGAGTCAGCTGCGTGTACATTCCCAGTTGAAATATCAAGACAGTTTTGGAAAATGGCTTTTTTTTTATTTTAAAAAGGACCATATTAATATTTTAAGAGCCCTCTTGATCTATAGTAAAATAATACATTAGAATAGCTTGCTTTTGTCTTTCTTGTATTTGCAAGCCATTGTAGAACCCTTTGTTTTTTTAATAGCTGCTTTCTCGAGTGATATTTTCACTGATCTAGCGTGTGCTGCTCTATCTACTTCACCAAGAGCTGTGTGGGGGACACCGTGTTGCAGCCAGTCTCATGGATAGAGACCTGGATGCCTTCACAATGGTTATTAAAATTAACAAACCACAGTGTTTGAGAATCTCAGCAGGAAGACAAGAGCCATCGTCAAGACAACCATGAGGCCCTCTGGTAGCACATAGACAAGATACCACTCACCTGCTCAGGCTGCACTGGTTGGTACTCAGGTCACCAGCACTGTGCCAGGCACACTGTGGCATCGCAGCCACATTCAGCTTTGTGTGCATTGTGAGCATACACTTACAACTTGAGGAGGAAACATCCCTGATGGTAGCTGAGACCTTCTCTGCAGGATAAAAACATCTGAAGAACTGTTTTAAATATGGATCTGGCTATAGACCCAGTGCCCTGCGTAGGGAATGTGCTACTTAAATGCTTAGCACTGGACAAGAAGGGCTTGCTGCATGTATGTCTGTGTTAAGTAAGGATGCGCTTGCTATTGTTTCCTCATGCCCAAGTACTGGATTATCTGCAGTCTAAATTCGTTAGCAGAAATTTTTACTTTAAGCAGGTAGGCAATTTCAGTATCATATTCATTTATTGGACTCCTTCATTCCTTACCCCAAGGCCCTGAAAACTGTGAGGAGCTTGTGATATTACTTATTTTTCATATTTCAGACAAAAGTAAGTTTTTCTTCTCCCAGATCACTCTGACACATTTGTGATCACATGGTCTGAGAATAAGGCAGGAACAGTCTCAGACCTGTTTGTGGAGTGCAGTGGTTCGGGGCGGGGGGCGGGGGGGGAGGTGGCATGTTGTTACAGAGGAAGACTGGGGTGAGCCTTTCTGTCACTCAGAGGGCTACATGATGTCACTTTTCTCTGGACAGAAGATTTCTGTGAGCAGCTGATGCTGACCTAGGTGGATTTCTGTGTCCACTCTACCCTGTCCCCTTCTGCCCACTAGTAAGTAAATGGAAGCCCTCCATAGCCATCCCCTGTGATCAACAAGTCACATACTTGCTGTAGTTTCAGAAGCAGACTTCGCCGGAGATTTAGAGCCAGCAGTCCATTAGAAAGGGTCGCCCACCAAAGTCCTCTGGGGTGGAGTTGGGCTCTGCTGAGCATGTGAACCTCTCTGTCTGCCTTCTGGTGCCTCCTTCATTCACTCTGGCGGGCGGGGAAAGTCCCCTTCTGTGGCACACAGCCAGGCTCTGGGCAGCCCTGTCCCTGCTGAGCCACTGAGTCCAGGAGCCTGCGGCTGACTGTGCAGAGGACCCTTGACATACTGCACTGTAGCAATACTGTTCTCTCTTAACTGGACATGCGGGTGGAATGAAGTTTGTTCCCTCCTGAAACTGATCAAACGTGTAGAATTTCTGTAATGGCAAACAGTGGCCTCCGCCAGGTGACATGATCTCTTCTCCCCTCCACACCCCGACCCTCCCTCCTCACCCTCACCGCCCCTCCACACCCCGACCCTCCCTCCTCACCCTCACTGCCCCTCCACACCCCGACCCTCCCTCCTCACCCTCACTGCCCCTCCACACCCCGACCCTCCCTCCTCACCCTCACTGCCCCTCCACACCCCGACCCTCCCTCCTCACCCTCACCGCCCCTCCACACCCCGACCCTCCCTCCTCACCCTCACCGCCTCTCTGTGAGGCTCTTTGTCTAAGCTTGAGGGCCATTTCCCACACGCTGGTGTGGTAACCCTGCCCCTTCTAACACAGTTTCTTGGCTTGGATTATCCATTCACCCTGGTGTTTTGGCACTCTCCATAAGCTAGCTCCTCAGTAAATGCTGGTTAAAGATTACTTCGTTACTCATCCCTGCCTTCTCTGAGCTTTTACGTGTCACTGAGGCAGGAGCTGCGCTGAGCACAGTCTTAGACCCTATGCTCCGCACACAGCTGCTGGATGCTGGACAGGTGAACAAAGAGTAAAATTAAGAAACGGAAGTGACTCGACGGTGTCAGGCAGGCTTGTGGAAGTCGTAGAGAGAATGGGATGGGGGAACAAAGACAGTGAGCATTTGCCGCTGGGTGCCAGGCTCTGCCTGTGATGTCCTGTGTGGATTGTGGTGTGCTGCTCATGTCCTCCTTGCTTTGGCCTGTGGGAACCTTTTAAGCAGGTTCTGTATCCTATTATTATGAGAGCACCATCCTGAATATGTTTTGTCCTTCCACTAAAGATGTCTCTGGATCATCTCGTATCTTCTTTGTCCTAGCTCTGTGACCGTCCTAAACTCCTTTCATCAAAGGATGGTTTTAGAAGTTAGGTTGTGGGAGTGGGGCATGCTCATTGGTGTGTTGGGCCCTGTAGCAGACAGGACGGGTCGGGTACGTAGATGGGTATGTAGACAGTTAGTGGATGCTGAAGTAGGCAGATGGGTGTGCATACCTGCCTTTAGTTCTATTGCTTTACATACATATACTGAACCTAGTGAGTTTAGACACACTTCCAGTTCCGGCTCAGGTCTATAGTATTTGTTGCAGTTTCCTCTCTGTGTGCAGTAATTCTCTTCCCTGTCTGCGAATCTGTAATGTTCTTACATATGCAGTCCCTTTATTCTAACTAGCCT
The DNA here is from genome assembly GCF_943737965.1 of Phodopus roborovskii. Classification (NCBI taxonomy): domain Eukaryota; kingdom Metazoa; phylum Chordata; class Mammalia; order Rodentia; family Cricetidae; genus Phodopus; species Phodopus roborovskii. The sequence continues at coordinate 6,830,063 of NW_026126563.1, forward strand.
ACATCTGTGTTCATTCTTTTATTAACCATTGCATAATGGCTTCATTGCATAAATGAATGAAAGGTATGTTTAAAGGTGTCTAGTGTTGAGTATATAGTAGTATTTGTCAGTGATGGGTTAGGCTCTTAGGTCACGTGATCATACATTGCCCTCCAGTGTTAGGAGTGCCATGTTGATGGGTTAGGCTCTTAGGTCGCGTGATCATACATCCCCTCCAGTGTTAGCAGTGCCATGTTGCTTGGTGAAGGAAGGAACACCCTGTAGTGTAGCGCCCATCTTCCCGTAGAGAAACACGCGTAGATTTCCGTGCTCAAAGCCTGCAGTGTAGGTTTCCATCTCCTACCACCAGTCCCACGCCACTGTCCAGCTGTCACCTAGAGGAAGGAATGGCGGGCTAGTGTGTCACTAACCTCTTAATCAGCCTGTTGTACTTTTCTTGATAGAAACAGCATTTCCCTTAGTGAAAGGCTAATCCAAAGAGTGATGTTGTCTTCTTCCTCTTTTCCTATATTTTGTACATAATAAATAGAATAAACTAATGTCTTTGAGATGTGACTTACTATGATGGCATCAATCAAATATACCTGTTTTCTAAGACTAATATTCTAACTTAAGTAACCTTAGTGATAATAGACAGACTGAAGGGCCTAGGCCTAGAACTCAAACTTAGCATTTAAGCCACATAACCAGATTTCTGTTAACTTTGCCGTTGGTGCTGACATGAAGTATATTTTTTGCCATGCAGTAATGGTAATGGCTCACACTAACTGTGTAGCATAGTCGTGTAGCTGCTGAACTGCATTTTGGGCACTTTTTCTTAACTCTCAAATAAAGACTTAAAAAATGAGAAATGAAAGATGAGCACAAATATAGCATAGCTCCAGAGAGTATATTAACCTGTGGAAATGAGCAAGTTGTATATGACACAATTTAGAGAGAGATTTGTTTTGTTTTGGTTGAATATTTAGTCATTCAAGCAACAATTTTCTTAACTTAAAGTCAATAATTTGTTTTGTTATTACAATTACAAAAATTGTTTCATAGCCTTAAGATATAGACATGGTCTGAATCACACAATGTAGGGAATGGAATCTTCATAATGGACTGATTTAATACGTTTTTAATTCCAAACAATATAAAGAAAAATGACTACTCTGAGTTTAACCTCAGACTCCGATGATGCATTTTCCTCTGGTTTGAGTGAAGGCAGATCACGGGGTGGGGTGCTCCACCTCTCCCCAGCAGGCTGGGTACACAGCCCGGGCAAGGACATTGCCAGCAGGGAATGATGCTGAAAGACGGCTAGACTTGTCTCCTTACACTCTATCAGTAGCCAGAGCTCTTCTGAGAAACATTCCTGGGTAACAAATCATAACAACCCCAGATCAATTACCTTATTTACAGACAGACAGACAGACAGACAGACAGACAGACAGACAGACAGAACCCCATGAGCCAGGCTTGGTGGTGCACACCTTTAATGCCAGCAGTCTAGAAGCCGAGGAAACGATAATGCTGTGCCACATGCCTGTGTCGGGGTTGTAGCGCCAAGAGTGGTGTCACGTGTAGTGACATGTAGGGCATCATAGGTACCCTTTGCCTTATTAGATGCCAAAGGGTTTTCCTCGCCTCCTCCTGGGCCTTAGATGTAGGATAAAGAAGCAGTCACAAAGGCCTGGATTTGAGCTAATATAAATTGTTCATTTTAATGAGTTTGCTTAAAACTTAGGGAAATACCAAACATCTAAGAATGTTATATAAAACAGTGTCTACTGACTAAAACTCTGAAGCTTTGACTTGAGATAGAGAATTGCAGAGCTATTAGAGATGATACTGAATCTCCTCACTGAGGGTGAGGGCTGGGATGGTGAAATATTGGGATAGGTGCTTTCTGTGGAGATCGTGCTGGACAAAGAAGGACAGTCATGTCAGAGAGCCCTCAGGAGCAACAGAAGGCAAACTAGTGGGTTGAACACAGATCTGTTTCAGGAGTGTAAATTCCCAAGCATCATACCCTGCAGTCTGATTGGAACCTGACTTTCATGGGAGATGAAGAGAGGGCACGAAGTGATATGTTCTGAGACTCAGGGCCAAGAGAGCACTACCCAAACGGTAAAAGTGGCCATATTGATAGGGGATAACAGTAGCACAGAGGGCGTGAAATTACCAGGACAAAGAAGATGGCTGGTAGGCTAGACCCAAAGCAGGCATGGTCATAATCCTCAGAGCACATGAGAGATGCCTCCCTCCAGGGAAGGTGCCGGGAGTACACACGTGTACATGGTCCTGAAGTGGGAAGCATGCTGGACCTAGTGACAGGCAGAAACCGCCTGGGCTTTAGAGAAACGTCAGGATTTGGGGAGGACTGGGATGGTAAGCTGGTAGCAGACCTCTAAGAAGACTGGCCATGGCTCTGAGTGCTCACAAAGTTGAGACCTTGCTGTAGGGTGTATGGGAAGCCAGTTAGAACAGAGGTCCAGGAACAGATCCTGGCATGTTCAGCAGCTTGGGGTCAGGCACAGCACCAGCAAATCTTCTGGGGAAGTGGCCCTTCAGTGGTCCTGGGACAAGAGGCACTGCTCTATGGCATGGCTTCCTCTAGAGCCTGGGACTGCTTTGTACCGAGGTCACAGTGTTTTGTAAAAGGTAGGAGAGCATAGGCTTAAAACGAAGACAATCATCAGAGTCCTGTGAGATATAGTAGAGTTTGTGTTGTGAGCAGAGGAAGGGTTGAAAATCCCTTTGACGAGCAAGTAAAGGGTTCTAATAGAAAACTCAGCGACATGCCGAGACAGATGAGTAGTCTGTCCAGGATGTGGCAGCTTGAAAGAGCCAAACAGATGCTGGAGCTAGAACAACTGTCAGGACCAGAGTGTCTTGATGGGCGTCTTAGTAGGTCACATGCAGGTTGACAAACACCTTTAGTCATCTCTACCATTACACAGTCTGCAGCACAGGCAGTGTGATAAGCTGACACTGTACCCTTTGTTGTTGTAGATGACAGTGTAGAACATAGCTATAAAGCATTCGGATTCTGTGAAGCTATCTGATATTTTAACCTTATATTTCATAAATTACTTTGTCACTTTTATACTCTCTGCTTTTAACTACCCTTTACTCACAGCTGTTAGGACATTAACTATAGACCTGTCCTTAGTGCCCTCTATGCCCCCACCACATCGTGTGGCCAGCGTTCAAGCTATGCTAGGAAACTTCCTCTTACGCTGCTATGGTGCATTCAAACTATGCTAGGAAACTTCCTTACGCTGCTATGGTGCATATAAGCTATGCTAGGAAACTTCCGCTTACGCTGCTATGGTGCATTCAAGCTATGCTAGGAAACTTCCGCTTGACCCTTGAATTTTGCTAGCAAGAAGGAGCATTATATCTTTGGTTTAGTTTTTAATTTTTCACTGATTTAACACAGATATGCAAAATTACTTTGAATACATTTAAAATAGCCATCAGATGTAAGGCTGTAGAGAACCATTCTGTTATCTTTCCCAAGGTGACTACCATCCTCTGTCTAAAGTTATTTTAGCTTAATTTTTATGGTTTTAAAGATGGAATTAAACATGCATTCTTCAGTTTTTTACTTCTTTTGTACAGTGATGTGTGTGTTGTGTTTATATTATTTCAAGTCTGTGACATGAATACACCTAATGTGTGAGCGTCTTGGCTTAAGGGTTATCTGGGCCACCTTTTGCCCATTTCCCTGTGAGTCTTGTCATCTTCTGTAGTTGTATAGGATCTCTCTGTTCATCTGAACGCAAGCACCGTGTGGCCTTTTAGGCCACCATTCTCTCTACTGTTGCTTATAACCTCCTTTCACTGGGATGGGCCACAGCTTTAGTTCTGATATGGTCAACATGGATTGGTCTTTTCTTCTATGACTGCAGGAGTCTTCCTGCAGGTCCCAGGTCCTGAAGGCACTCCGTTCCTTAAATGACCTGCTCAGTGAGCTCTCTGCCCACCTGGCATTGTTTTGTGTGTAATGTGAATAGGAACAGGCTTCTTAGAGACCCATATCACTGAGCATATCCCTGCTCAGTACAGCTCCATCGTGAGTCATCTCCATAAAATGACCCTGTGTGTTGCTCAGGACCTCCTCATATATTAGGCTGTTAATGTATTCTGTGCTAAAACATTTTAGGATTGTAAGCATGTCAGTTATTTGCATTTTATCACCATAGAGCATTGAAAAGGACTTATCTTATGATTTAGTCTTTAATCAATTAGTATTATAAAACCCTTTCACTGTTCTTTATATTTTTCTAGAAGTTTCATACAAATTTGATTTCTTTTTTACTTGAAATTGTTTATGCTGTTTTAGTCATTATCTTTAAATCTTTTACTTATGTTTGTATAAAAGTAAAGTTCTGGCCTGAGTTGGTAGGGTGCCCCGCTTTCACAAAGCTTTCATAAAGCCAGGGTTTGATCTCCATCCACAGTGCTGTGCTGCTGGCTCCTGTCGTCTTTGCCCTCAGGAGGTGGAGGATCTTTCTCAGCTACATGTGCATGTGTGTATGTGTGTATGCGCATATGTGCATATGTACATATGTGTATATATGGCTACGTGTATATATATATATGTATACATATATATATATATATATTCTAATTTCTCTTTGATAGCACATTTACAGTTACAGACCTGGAAGTATTCAGCCAATGACCACTCTCACCTTCCAGGTAGCTGAGTCCACAGTGATCTCATGCCTGTTCTTCAAATGCCCCTGTTATCTCCTGTGTAGAGAGGTCAGTTTCCCAGCTTCTGTAAGGAGAATGTGTTCAAACATTTGGTACCCAGTTAGTGGCACTGTTGGGGATGCTGTAAACATCTGGGACATTGGGGCCTAACTGGTCAGCTTCAGCAGGTAGGTACCACCCAGAGGAGAAGAAATTTGAGGAGGAGGAGATTGCCAGGCAGTGTGCTCTTGGGTCAAACACTCTGCCCCACTCAGGAGTCAAAGAGGAATGATAACATGGCTAAATCAGGAAGGCTGAAGAACAGACTTTTTAAAGGAGCGCTCTGAACTGGAAAGGACTACTAGGCTCTAAGTTTCCGGAGATCATGGAGTATGAAGAAATTAGTGATTTTATTGTTTGTTAAGTAATATAAACCAAAATTTAAGCTTATAGATTAGTTATTATTTATCTATGTGGAGTTAATTTTGTCAGAGGAATTTGGTTATCCATTTGACTTTTTACTCAGCTTAAGCGATCTTGCCTTCGTTTTTCTCCAGGACCATAAACAGATGGACAGCAGGAGTGGCCTAGCTGCCTAGCCTGCAGTGCTCCCTGTGGGAGAGCCTTGGCCTTCCTACTTGTTCTCTCCTCTCTTGTGTTACCAACTACTTAAAGTAGTACCACATTTTCCTCCTGGGTAGCAAGTCCTTGCCAAGGGCCCCTAAGCTTTGAGGATCTTTCCTAGATCTTCCAAACCTTGAAGAGTTATATCTGCTCTGTTCCGTCCTTTACCCAAGCGCTGGAGTTTGCTGACCTTTGCTCTCATCCAAGGTGCTGAGGGTCTCAGGAGATTTTCCTTAGATGTGTGCTGTCCTGGGCTTCAGCCGTAAGCACCATTCATCCAGAATTAGAACCTGTTGACTCTATTTTGCCGTAAGACAATTCACTAATTACTAGAATTTTAGCTCTTTTAGTTTAGGGCAACCTTTTCGTCATTGTGTGGCATGCTTGTTTTTAACAGCTAATACGTGTAATTACATTTAAAATAAGTACGCTCCAAGTACTTTCACAGCATTTTGATATTGGTGCTGTGACCTAGCAGTTGTCTTCTTGGTGGTTGAATAATTAATTTGTTCCTAAGAGCTTTTGAGTTTGATGGTTGTCTAACACAAGGGTTTCCTTGTGGAAGGGTTGCTGGCTCCCAGTGACCCTTTGCTGCCATCTGGTACAAATTCAAAGTGGTTCTGTCATCTGCTGCTAATTGCTGTCACCTGCACATTTCAGCCCCTCATAACTGAGACTCTGGGAACGAGACACTTGCATTTTGGAGGGAGGTTCCTTGTGCACTTTCAGATGCACCCCTAAAATGGAAGATGGGATTTAAACCAGCAGAAGCATTTTAGGTCAATTTATATTTTAATACCTAAGGTGTGAGAAATGGTGACCGTTTTATGAAAGTGATTAATTCACTGCATTGCAGGGGTTTTGTCTGTTTTATGACTTGTTTTAAATGGCGCTGGTGCTTAGTAAGTAGCCTCTTTAGGCTGGCAGGGCCGTTGCTGCGCATTTTCCAGAAGGCTTCTGTAATCCTCTCCCTAAGCTGATAAGCTTTCGGCAGGGCACTAGCCTATAGCGCCATATTATATTAATGTATTTTACGTGTAATTTAGGGAACAAGAAGAATGTCCTGATTTGAAGTCTAAACTGTCCCCTGTGGCACTGGCACAGCTGATAATCGCGAACGAGAAAGATGTGTATATCAAATAGTTTACAAAATGAAGGCAGCTGTGTTTCCCTACATACTGTGGCTTCCTGACATGCATCATTAAACCTTATTAGCTACTTCCTTTTACAAAGATTCTTGTAGTCTTGAACATTGCATATTAACATTTTCTGCCCCTCCAACTGGAAATTATTTGCTTTATTGTAGAGTGTCAACTCGCTCTAGTTTCTGATGCGTTCTAATTGGTACTTTAGAGTATAATCATCGTGAGATACCACGCCATGCATTTCTTTATTTGGAAATTAATACAGACCTTTTCACTTTATCTGTCAATCTGAACAACTTTTCACACAATTCCCAACTCTTGAGATTGCTTACAAGCCATTAAGTATGAGATGGTTCATAAAATGTCTGTAGAGACATAAAGCAACACAAAAATTTCAGATGGTTTAAAATAATGTTACATTTGCCAAGATACCAGCAATAAAGCTTTAGACAGTTTTAATAATAAAGGGGTGATTAAGGAAGATGAAAAGTTTATTTAACCATATTACCCTTATCATTTAAATTTTTAGCAAATCTTCTTAATTCTGTTCCCCCCCGCCCCATAAACATGAGGTCTATGGATTTTGGAAGCTAAGGAACTGATTTAGAGTTGTTTAGGTATGATAACTTCCATCTATTCTTTTTCTTTCCTATTCTGTGATTGCTGTTCTGCTGTGCTGTCTTAGAAATTAAGATGTTTACCTCTTATTAACTTGTAGTTAGTAGCTACTTAAGCTGATGTGTGGGTGGGACAGAAAATGGCAGGCGATAGTAATGCTGAGCTGCTCCAGACACTGGCCAGTATTTTAAATCTCCACATGTATTTCAGGGTTATTGTAAATAGGTGATATGCATCTCATTCCCAGTAAACTTAATGAATTCATCTGAAAGTGTGCTCCTAGGTTCTTTTGTGGTGATTTTTCAGGCATAGATAGACCCTTTGAGTCTCGAGTGGCTCTTGAAAGCTCTCATGTTGGTTCTTTGTAGGATAGATGTCCTGGGGAACAGGGAAGGGACCTTCTTCAGTGGCCCATACATCACACATGTTCAGTCACCCAAGAAGCAGCAGGGAGGTTCATACCCCACCTTTGGCACAGTGACAGCCTTTTGAGCTGTTTCCCTGCATCCCAGCCTTTCCTTCCTTCTGAATTTCAGGGATCAGACTGGTTCAAGCAGAGTGGAGTGCAGGTTCTTAAGCTGTGAAGCTCGAAGAGCTAAACTCTATCGTCCTCCAGCTATCCCTCAAATGCTGTGGCAGATGACTTAGCAAGCTTCCACCTGAGAAAACACATTGTGTGGAAACCCAGAGTGCATACCCTGCAAGCTCTGACTATGTATGTTTAGTAATTTCCATAGCAAGTTTTGATAGAGTTCAGAATTTTAATATTGTTATCAACCTATTTTTAAAAAAAACAAGATTTTTTTCCTATGAAGTAGTATATTTTATAACCATCATCCTCAAATGAATATTCAGGAGTAACTCTGAAGAATGTTCTTTCAAGGGTACTTAAAATAAGATACTTGCTACATAAAGAAATAGACACACACTTGCACATGTGCCTTCCAGAATACAAGTGTGTCAAATAGTATCTTTTCTTCACATTGAATTCTTAACACCAATGGAACGAAATGAAAGGAGGTAAGGGTGGCGCTTTGACAGCTGACCCCAGGACATGCCCTTGCCCAGGTGCGTTCTCATTCCAGTGAGGGCATTGCTGCCCAAGGCTCAGCACGCTATTCCCACAGTGAAGATTAGGCTAGTAGTGTTCTGCATTTTAAACAAACTCCAAAGGGAAATAATATTTATTAAAACACATACAAATTGTCAAATAAATTTCATGTGGCCTGATGGGCGTGGTTAAGACTTCATAGTTTGTATTCCCAAATGATTAATTATCTTAAAACAGAAAAAAAAAAAACCTACTAATATTATCGCACACACACACACACACACAGCACTCACATGCCATGGACAGGGGTTTCAGATCTTTAATAGGATTTCTTCCTTATAATGGTAGATTATCATTCTGGGACCTCTCCTGCTGTGAAATCCAGAGTGTTAAAGCCTATCAATTCTGCCCTGAATTCTGCATAGCAAGAAGATATTTAGGTCAACTGTCAACTCTGCTGTCAAAAATAAGTCAGTCCATGTGGCTGATGCACTGAGCCTCTGGCTGCTGTGGTGGGGAGGAAGCCATGCTTTTCTGAGAGCAGAGTCAGGGAAGACTGTGTGCCTGGAGCACCCTCTGCTGGCAGAACCGTGCCATGCCACACACTCCCCGCTGCTTCTCCTTGGGCTTAAAAAAACATGGGCATCAGGAGCGGGTGTGGGCTGCTGAGTGTGTTGAATACGAGGAGAGTGTGAGCTAACCTTAGCATTTAGTCTCCTTTGTCCTTACTTTAAAGAGAACTGCAGCTATGATACAGTACGACCATAAGTAAGGCACTTTAGAAAAGTATAGGCATATCTTAATACCCACCTTTTGTGTATAGAAAGTGAAAATGAAGCTTCCAGGTAGATCTTTTATACATTTCCCTTATTCATTTTTGTTTTAAACATGATTTTGATGCTCCACAATTGAAAATTTTGAAATAACCTATAATTTTTCTAAATAAAAAATTTTAGCAACATGTTAAAGCCATTGCATTGTCTTATATTTGCTCACTTTTAGTAATTTTTTTATATTTCAATAAAAATTTTAATATAAATAAAGCTGCTAACCAGTCAGCAGGACCAGGCTATCCCTCTTAAACATAAAGAATCAGCACAAGCTTTTCAGAAGCAGACCCAGGACCTGACTCATGCAGATGCAGACGCGCTTAGTGACTGCACTTCACGTATGCGTGGACACAGGCGCTTGGCTCCTGGACCTGACGCATGCGTGGGCACGTGCGCTTGGCTGCTGTGCTACTTCTTGGTGTTATTGGAAGTTATGAAGAATGTCTTGGTGAGCGGGATATGTCAGGAAAAGCCAGAGCCAGTGTGTGAAGACCAGCATCTTGAGAAGACGCACCAGCATCTTGAGAAGACGCACCAGCATCTTGAGAAGACGCGTAGGACAATGCTCTTCAAGCCAGCAATAAATGTACTTGCGGGAACCAGCACTCAGTCGGTCCCAGTGGTGAAGCCATGTCACCGGCTGCACTGTTGTACATACACATCAGGAGGGAGGTGGGGCCTAGCTTGTGCTATTCAGCATGAGACCCACTTGGAAGCCTTTTGTCTCCTGATTATAATTCTCCTTGAGTGTGGAAAAAAGTTCCGCTCCTTTGTTTGGTGCCCAGTACTTATACTGGTATGTTTGTTTATATCTACAACATACAAAGACGATGTTTTCTTGTGTGTGTGTCTATACCACACACGGAGGCCAACGCTGATGTTGAATGTTGTCCCTCATCCCCTCTCCACCTTTTATCTTGAGGCAGGGTTTCTCACTGGGCCCAGAGCACACTGATTTTACTTCCTGATTTTACTTCCTGCTGGCCAGAGTGCCAGGCTCTCCCGCCTCTCCCTTCCCAGCAGGGCGATTACAGAAGTGTGCTGACACACCCACGCCCAGCTCTACATGGCTGCCAGAGACTGAGTTCAAGGCCTCAAGCTGACACTGTAAGCTCTTTACCTAACACTGGGGTCTCCCCAAGGTACCCTCCCCCATTTTCTTTTTAATGTCAGTAACCAAGGAGAAGGTGTTTTGTGTAGCAAAGCCAAGAAAAAATTCTTAAATTCTGAGTGAAGAATAGTCAAGTTTTATTTGTAGATAAGAACATGGGTCATGAATTATTGTTTGGTAGTAGACCTGAAAGTCACATAAATTCAGAGTTTGATGTTTTAACTTAAGGTACATACACTACAATATTAAGCATTGTCACACTGATAACTTGTTAAGAGAGCTTTTTAAAGCACAGATTATTGAGCCAGTAGACAATAATGGCCCAAAGAAGCCCTTCTTATTTTGCAGATCACTGGGGCGGCAACAGTAATAGCTACATCGTCAGCGTGGCCAGCCGCATGGCTGCAGACAATTAAGACTTAGTAGTTCATATCCCAAAATGAATAAGTACACAAACTTCAGGTGGCAAAAGGCTATCTCATGGCATCATTCTTTGATGAGATAACTTAAAAACAAAACAAAAAACCTTCTGCTAATAGTTAATAGTGAAGTCCCACGATCGGAAGTTATTGGTATAAGCTTCAGGAATTAGAGGTGATGGGCAACTTTCATTTATTTGAATGCAAATGAAGATCTTAAAAATACTTTTTGCTTCCTTAATATTGGGCTAAACATGGTAGGTAGTACAGTCTGATTTCTCTCAAAGATACTGAAGTGGAATATTTGTTTTATAGGAATCCAGTTGGGTCCAAAGCAGTTCTCCATCCATCTTCTGCTAAGTCTGAATATAGAGTAGATAGTTAGTCCAAAAAGAGCTGGAGACAAGACACTAACATCTTAAAGATAAACTCGTGTTCATGAAGTCTCAAGTGAATTAGATATTTGACCAGGGGCTTTTCTCTTTTTCAAATTGCACTTTTTTTTTCATGGGGAAAACACGGGGCAAGTTAGAATATATAGTTTTCTTCAGGGTTATAAAGGGACTCTTTATAATTTTGTGATTTTGAAATAATTCCATGTAAAGAATGAGTCCATGTGAATCTTAGTGGATTAGTAAGTGTGCCATAATAGTTTGACTCTTCTAATCTTGGAGCGATGGTACCAGCAGTTACTGCTCCTTTCCAGCTGTGTTTCACTGGGACTTTTGAAAGTGTGCAGAACCTAAGGCTTTATTTATAACTTGCTGCCTTTTCTCCAGCTTGCTGTGCAACATTGATTTCCTAGGGACTTAGTCTATGCCGGTACTGTTAACCCTGAGATGGATGGGAATGGTACTGTTCTACAGAGATAAGGTCCGATTCCCACTCGTCCATGTGTTCATTAAAGGAAGAAAAAAAAAAAAAAAAAAAAAAAACCTGACTGATCTTTTCTTGATTAAGCAGGAGAACACCGTATTTACCCTTTATTGTTGGTATAAACCATTATTTTACTGAGAACCATTAGCTATTTAAAACTTGGTACATAAATTAAAGAGGAGCTAAATGGATTTGTGATCGTTGCCATTAGTAGCATTTTAGATTATACAGGCAATTATTGTGTTCATTATCCTAGAACAGCCCCTTTGCAGAGCCATTGTGGTTGTCTTAGGCATTATGCACAAATTTTCCCTTGGAGATTAAAATTTCCAGTAGCGTATTTAATTTTGTTATCACAGTTGTTTCAAATAAAACAAATATTATGACAAGTAGAAGAAAATTTGCTTTACTAATATAAGAACTTACAGTAAATGTTGAAAATTACTTCCTAGAGTATTTAATTTACCTTTTCTCATACAGTCATAATTATTTCAAGTGATTAATAATATATCTTAAGGCTAAAAAAGGTTTTACAGCCTTTTAGCAGAAGGTCTGGCCTGTTCGGGTATCTAAGACGTTCTTTAATAATGTGGGAGACACACATCAGAGCAGAAGGTTACCCTTCATAGAATCTGTAACTTTACAGTCAACTAGTTTTCCTTTGAAGTACTTTTTTGATTTCATCTTAGCCTTGAGATGGAGAAACTTTTAAAAAAGTATTGTAGAGAAATTGAATATAAAAAGATTATTAATTGAAAATGTTTTTGTTTTTTAAAACAAACTGCCCTTTCTTAGAATTAACCAAACTCAGGGTTGTCATTCCAGTCCAGGAAAGGCAGGAAAGGCACCCGGACAGGCCATGAGGGACGACCACTGTCATGCTATCTGGAGGAGGGTGGCATCTGTCTGTCTGTTCCGTGCCTGTCACCCTTACCTTCTCTCTGGAAGGGAACATTTGGTTGGCTTCAAAATTGATATCCACTGGTTGGCCGTCAACTACATCTGTCTTGGTCAATTAGAAAGGTATTAATGCCTTGAGTTATGTGCATATCCTGTGCTTGGGCTGCTTTTAGTGTTTCCATCCTCCATGTGGCATTTTTTCAAAGGGAACTTTGTATTCCTTTCTCGGAGGTTGTGTGAGCTTTTGGTCTTTGACTGCTATGATGCAGGGAAGAGTGTGAGAGGTAGTGGTTATGCATTTCGCAAGACAGTAATTCTTTATTTTATTACAAAAAAAAGGCCAACTCTGGAAGGCCAGATTAAATCATTCCTTTCACTTTTTAATGGGATTTGGATGAATAGAGTAAAATATGCACTTTGCATTCATTGATAGCATCTTTAGGTTGAGGTAATTGAGTCTTTTTTCCCTGACTGAATGAATAATGACTTCATCTGATCCTCACTGAGGCCTGAAACTTAGACCGCCTTTGTCACAGCACAGAGATCTGGGCTTTGAAACATGCTCTACTTCCCTGGCTTAATTTTTCTTCATTTTAATCCAAAACCCTATTTTTCTCAATAATTCAAGCATAAACTACGTAGTCGTGAAGTAGCGGAAATCGCCTGGTATTTGTCCTGCTTGTGCTGCTTTTCAAACGGAGCTGATAAATCAGCTGCTGCAGTCTGAGCTGCCTGTTCTCAGGGGGAGGCAGCGCTGGGGACTTGTCAGGGCTCCTGCATGCCTTTCCTTTCAAAGTGCTCGTCTCCAGGGAAGTGGTCACCTCTCTGTTGCTGGGCAAGACCTGAAGATGGGCGTGGGGGTTCCCACATGACTTCCTGGGCTCTAAGGCAGTCCATCGCTGCTGCTGAGAACCAGAGCCCATGTGGTTAAAGCCGGCAGTCTTCAGCCCAGGGAATCTCTGTTGAATGAAGTGCTGTGTGCAGATGAATCCACCACGTGGCTTTTGTTTGAAGTCCCTTGATGAGGAGCCTCCTGTGATCTGGTGGGGCATGCCCTGCAGATGTGTGGGGCATGTCCACAAGGGCAGGGAGGAGCCGCCTGCAGCCCTGCAGCCCTGCAGCCCTGGGGCACCTGTGTGCTGCAGGTTGTTCTCTGGGCCCTGGCAATGCCCCTTTGTTTCTGTAGTGTTTGCCAATGTAGTTCAACATAACCCTGGACAGAGACGGGCACTGCGCCCGCACATCCCTCTTTCATAAGGCATGTAGTACTAGCGTTCATTTTGGTTTTCTTAGTAGACTTTCTTGCAGGTAAAAAGGAATTCTCATAATTAACTCATTTTCATAACTTTAGAGTCTAGCACAAGGTGTAAGAGGCATGTAATTACTTGCTTAATTAGTTTTCTTTACAATTGCACTTAATGAACTTTTGAGAAACTTGGTGCTTTGTTTCTAGCAATGGCTTCTCGTGGCCTCATAAGAGTTTGTGGCAAATATTAATCAAAACTAGGTTTAAAGTGAGTCATGAACTGGCACTATAAAATAAACTATATTAGCTTAGTTAATTCTCAAACTTTTAAGAGCTAGAGTTTTATTTTGATGTTTTTTTCTAATTAAGATCTTGGCAATCACATTCTCTCTTTCCCTCTCCCTTTTTCTCTTTATATTTCTTTCCTCTCCTTTCTTCTCTCCCTGTCACAGCCACCCTGCCCTGCCCCCATTTTCTTCCCTTTTTTAAAAAGGGGTGTTGAGGGGACGGAGAGCTGCTTAGCCTGGTAGCGCTTGTCTGCTGTTGACACTGCCTGAGTCAGAGACAGCCAGTTCAGTCCTACACACTGTGACCAGGCCACATTAGGCAGAGGCTGTGACCTCGCCCAGCATTACATGTGTCCGCCAGTAACCTAACCCCTCTAGCTACCTTTACTCTGGATGGTTCCATGTCATTGAAGAGTTTGGTGCTGGGCCACATGCAATGGCTTGTGCCTATTGTTCAATACTGGGGAGGTAGAAGCAAGATCAAGGTAGGTTGGAGGCCAGCTTGGTCTGTGTAGGGAGTTCCGGGTCAGGCAGGGCTACAGAGCGAGATCCTGTCAAACAGTAAATAAAAAGGAATGTTTTTTAACCCGAAGACATACAGGTTATCTGAAGAGTAAGTGCCCGAAAGGTAAACACAGAGTGGTGGAGATGCCATGGCTGCTGGGCTTGTGGGCTTGCACTGTAGGGCACGGCACACACTGTCACACACTGTCACGCTCTTCCTGAGCCTGTCAGGGAGCTTCTGATGGCTCCTCATTCTGCAGTAACAAAATGGAGGCCCACCGGCCAGGGTTATACACTCAGGAGATAGAGTCCTGTCCCGGTGACAGGTCCCAGTACCTCCTCCCTGCCTCCTTCCCTCCCTCCCCTCCCTCCTTCCCCTCTCTCCCTCCCTCCCCTCTCTCCCTCCCTCCCCTCTCTCCTTCCCTCCCACAGCTTCTCTGTATTAACCAGCAGCTCAGGGAGCACATCTCCTCTGCCCGCCTCTGCTACACTTAGTCTTTGTGGGTGAAGTAGGGAGAAGAAATCCACAGAATTTGTCAGAGCTCGAAATCGGTGTTGCACATTTCAGAAGAGATAGGTTTGCGTTTGCTTTCCTATTAGGGCCACAACTGTTTGTGTGTGAGTGCTCCCTGTTTCCAAAATCAAGAAAAAATGAACTGCTTTCTTGGGTGTAATTTTCCTTCGTTTATGTGCTCAGCTGTCCACAGGGTGAATTTCAGTGTGGTATGTTACACTGGAGGAATCGGAAGTGCAGGACTTGCTTAAATCTAGTAGGTTCTAATCCTAAAGTGCCCTCCATGCCTGGCCTTCTTTGTAAGTTCTCCCAGAGACTTTGAGAAAGGTGGACACTCAATATCCTGTACTTGGGGACTCTGGAACTGAGTGGAGGGGTGCCTGTCTGACCTGGCATGTCACAGAGGATGGAGCATTTTTGCTCACAGAGGAGTTTTGGTGTAGCGCGGGGCCATGGAGAAGGCTAGGCAAGCCCTGCTTTTGTAACTCTTGATCTTGTCATCATTGGTGACATCATTCTGTCATCCACGCAGCGGATCTGACTCTGCTTGTTCAGTTTTCTGCTCTGGTCTACTATTCTACCAGCAGATAGTCCCTGAGTGAGCTACAGGCCACAGTACATTTTCAAAAATCCTGCCTAAAGCTATGTTTTGTTTTGCATTATTATAAAGACAATTGAAACCTCTCATTTTCTCAAGTCATCGTTTCATGTATTCTGATCAGGCTACTAGGGACGGGGCAGCTTGAGCCATGTATTAATGCTATGTTGTGTTTCTTCCCCCAGGTTGGTTTGCTGGACCTTGAACTCAATCAGCTGACAAAGGCCCTATTTCTGGCTTTAGTTGTTCTTTCTGTTGTTATGGTAACCTTGCAGGGATTTGCAGGTCCATGGTACCGAAACCTTTTTCGGTTCCTCCTTCTGTTTTCCTACATCATTCCCATAAGGTAGGTTTAAAGTAAAAGAAGACTATGTCTCACTTCATACTGTATGATTTTGCTGAAAGAAGTTATCCAATCAAAGCTGTAGAGAAAGGGGCCAGGAACCCGGGGGATTTAGCGGGTCGTCTTACAAGCGCAGACTGGGACATGACTAGCTTTGCCCGAGACCGCTTTTCCTGCTTTTAGTAATGCTGTCTCCAAGTTGACAAAAGTATGAATCTAAGGAGAAAATTTTTACAAACTGCTGGTTGCTCTTTCATGCCCAGTGCTCTAGGGTCTGTGTGTTGTTGACATTTAAAGTGACCTATATTTAAAAGCCAGGCCTAGTGATGTGCACTGGTAATCCTTAGCCGGAGTCAGAGTGCCAAGGTCTGGCTCCATAGCAAGATGCTATCTCAAAAACCAAGCCAACAGGTCCCTGCTGTTTGAAGGAGGGTTAGATAAAGTGCTGACTAAGGCACTCTCTGAAAAAACTCTTTCTCAAAATGATAAGCAGTGTAATGAGATTGGTATGTAAACAGTTACTATTCAGTACCTATTGAAAGACTCATTTGTAATATGAATAGTCAAAAAAATGGGATCTTTAAAAAGAAACCCTTTGTGTGTGTGTGTGTGTGTGTGTGTGTGTGTGTGTGTTTACTCATATAAAAGACTGAGAATTTTACGTGAATAAATAACCCTTGTGAGTTGTGACTCTCGGCCAACCATCATTTGTAATGTCAGTTAAGGTGGCAGGCAGTGCCACAGTCAGTAAGCCTCTTGCATGCTACTGCCTTTGCGATCCTGATCCACTGCTCATGCAGACATCCCTCACTTTCTGACCGTTTCAAAGCCTGACAGCTGTGACTCTGGCCCCGGGGAGCATAAGTATGCTAGCAAGATTATCAGTGTGGCCAAGCAAAATCTGTCTCCAAGCCTTGGCTGTTACATAAACCAGGCTTGCCTTCACCTCTCCAAGAATAACCTAAGACTGTTTACATATTAAGTTCCTCACACCTAGCTGTGCTGTCTATGCAGGTATCCACTGTTAGTCCCTTGTCATTGAGATGTTACCTAAGTACACCCCTCAGGCCTTAGAAAAGTCCCACCATGCAGTCACAAGTGCTTGCTGTCCTGTGGGTGACAGCAGTTCTGCATGGGTCTGTGCTGATGTGTGTCTTTTTTGCTGACATGCCTCTCTTCCAGTAAGCTCTATAAGAGATAAAGACGCTATGAACAACTGGCTTGGTGTCCAGTGTCAGAGCCAGGTGACACAGTGTGCAGGAACTTACATATGGTCAAATCATCATAGAAGTCATGAATGCTCGTATTGAATAGGATAAGTGAAACCCAAGGACCCACTAGGTACTGCAAGTAACCAGAGTGTAAATGTGATGTCACCTGTCTGTTTTATTCAACAGTTATGACAGAATTTACTCACATATGCACATTCTTCAGATATTTCTTAGTTAGCGCCCTTTCAACCAGTGGCTTGCATTGATCCCAGCCTCTGAACCATCCTCCTCCTGGACCGCCCACTGCCCTACCTTGCCTAGTGTCCTCCTCCCCACTCTGCCCCCTCCATCCTCATGTGTGCACTCACTCATCTCCCCTTGCACATACCCACTGTAGCTGGGCATCAGCCACAGGGGAAGCACACTTGCTCAGGGAAAAAGAAGGATGCGTCCCCTACTTAGGAACTCCAGCTTGGGCCAGCTACACTGTCGTGCCCAGTTCTGAAAGGAAGAGCTACTCCTGGACAAGGCTGCACAGGTCCCAGTCAGAGGCTAAAACTGGACCCACTTTAAGGGAATAGAGTGGCAGACTTTTTCTATGGAAAACATGATGCCAACTTTTAGACTTCTTGGTAGACACTTTGAAATAAGTGGTAAGACACTTAACCACTTAAGCTTAAGGTATATTAGACTATATATTCATTTTTTATCTGAGCTTAAGGGCAAAATACTTAGGACTTCTGGCCCTTACCTCCAGATCTTCATCACACTTACTTTTGTTATTGTTTGCATGAAGTGGTCAGTTATAAATGTTTCAAGTGTGCTTAGAAGTATTTATATTCTCTGAAGGGAATTGTACACATGTCAATAGATGGATGCTTCCTGTTAAAGGAAATCTCTGTGTTTAATCTTTTACTATGATTGTGGTTTTATTGATTTCCACAGTTCATTTGTGTATTTTAAGGCTATGCTATTAAAAGTTTACAGGCTTAGAATTGTTGTTGTTTCCCCCTTTGTAGTGAATGAAAAGTTTCCAGATACAGTGTGTAGTATTCGGTCTTCATGATCTTTACATTTATTGCAGTTATATGAGTTGTCTGCATTTAACATTTGTTTTTACTTTATTTGTCCTACCTCTATTTTTTTTTTTTTGTGCCCTTTTGAATTTTTTAAAAAGCCCCTTCTATCCATGTACATCTTTGTATCCTCTTGTGTAGCTTCCTTAGAAGTGTCACCTTGAACATATAAAAAGCTCTATCTTTGCTTCTCCTTAGAACAATTCAAAGACCCTAAAGTACTTGAACTCCAGCACCCTTGCCTCGTGGTTAAAGGTGCCCCACTAACACACACGTAGTAGTCTTCTACTTGTATTTAGCCGGCCCTCCTGTTCTATGCACCTGTCTGTCCTTATTCATGCTCAGGGCTTGCAGGGAACCTCCGGGGCGTCAACTTCTGCACAGCATCCCTGAAGTGGGAGGTTCTAGTAGTGAGTCACCCTGCATATCCAGGACAGACAGAAGGGTAGGCTTGGAGCTGTGCCAGTGACATTTACAGAAATCCATAGGGATTATGTTGGAAAAAGACTTGCAAATATTTTTATTATTAAAGCAGCATGGAGCACCTGTGGGTGTAACATAGGCAGCAATCAATGCAGAGGTTCAGTTGGATAGTACAAAGGACAAACAAACCGATGCTCTGCCCCTTCCTGTCCTTCCTCTTCCTCACAGCCCACTGTGCTGGCCACATCATTGTGAGGCAAACTAGGGTCTCTAGGAAAGGGAACTAAAACTGAGAAAATGTCCTCATCAGATTGGCCTCTGGGCAAGTCTGTGGGCCTTTTCTTGATTCGTGATTAACCTGTAAGGGCTCACTGCTGTGGCTAGGCCCGCCTACTCAGGGTGGTCCTGGCTTGAATGATTAAACAAGGTGAGCCAGTCAGCAGTGTTTGTCCATGGACTCTGCAGTGATCACCTCTAGGTTCCTGCTTGAGTTTCTGCCCCGACTCCCCTCATTGATGGATTGTGATGTGGACATGTAAGCCAAATAAACATTCTCTTGTTCACGTTGCTTTTGGTAATGGTGTTTACCACGGCATTAAAAAGCAACCCAGGACACTTACTGGCCACCCAGCTGAGCCCTGGATGATGACAAGCACCAAGCAAGACAAAACAAAGGGAGAGAAAGCCAGGATGGCTCTGCCTGCCGGTTTGCACCGCCTCTGCCTTGGCCATGCTCACTTGTGCAAGGCACCTGCTCTCTCTCGCCTGTTCCGAGTGGCGCTTCCCCATGTTTCCGGGGCGATTCTCCGGATTTTCGTTTCTTTCGTTCTTCCTTTGGGTTAACTGTTTTTAACCTGTCTGGAATGTGCTGTCATGTCACATCAAGACACTTGTGTCTGACTGGAGGGAAGGCTAAAGGAGCTTTGCTTCTCAGCTCTAGAGTGCCTCGGGTGGGATCTGGACTGTAGCTCAGTCTCCTTTTGTCCCAGTCTTGAAGGAAGTAACAACATAAAGGTTTTTCTTTTGTTCATTTAGTAGAGAAAGTAGCTGTTTTAACAAAATTATGCCTTAGGAGGATTGTTGGAACTAACAGTGATTTCTCTTGTTTTTATATATAAATAATTACATGGATTTGTAGTGAAAATGGAAAATATCTGCTAAGAAAGTAAATATAATCTTACTCCATATAACTATATGAAACCTTTTATGTGTTAAAACTGGGAAAATGGCCCAGAGGGTTAGGTGCTTGCTGCTCACCCATGAGGACTGACATTGGGCAGTGGAGGAAGGAAGGTCCCTTGGGCTCGCTGGTCAGTCCCTCTTTCCAAAACCACAAACTGCATGTTCGTCTCCAAAACTGAAGAAGAGAGTAATAGAGGGAGACGCTCGGTGCTGGCCCTTACCCCACAAGCACACACGCCCCCCCCCCCTCACCTTCCACACACAGGGTCAGATCTCATGTGAAGGTGCACACATGCTTCCTTGTGCAGGCATCTTTGCGCCAGCATGCACCCCGGTTTTTCTTCCTCTGGTCTTTTAATGCCCGTTTGCAGCATGATCGCACCAGACTGTCTACACTCTTTCATGCCCCGGTGTTTCAGTGAGCGTGTTTAGCGTGCCGAGCAGGTGTGCAGAGCCTGACTACACAGTATCGCAGCCTTACCTCTCCTCAGCTTACCACACGTATGCCCACTGCAGCACAACACACTGCTTTGTTCTGCACACCTGGACCTGCAGTTGTGTACCAACTTAGCGGAAGGAATGAGAGCTAGAGTGTGAAGAGCGCAGGCGGCTTCCTTAGAGACTTGGAGTTTATCTTCCTTGAAAATGAGTTTGTTTTCGTATTGCCGAGTTTCCCCAAAATTAGGATAACCATTCATTTTAGAGTCTATAAATATGTTATTTTGCAAAATATGCAAATCTAGGAAGTAAAGTGCTTTTTTCTTGTGTCCTAAGAATAAAAAAACTTTGTAAGTTAAGGATTTTAAAAATTATTAAAAAATAAATTTATTAAAATAATTTTAAAACAATTTTTAAGCTACTTGATAAAGTTTACATTATCCTTTTTTGTTTGTTTTGTGGGTTTTGAGATAATAGTTAACTAAAGCATTTCTGTTATTCTAAGATAAATATTACATGATAGAGCTTTTTTTTTTTTTTTTTTTTTTTTTTTTGATTCTAAAGTGGACATGTGTGCCTTCAATCTGTGTCTCTCTCCTAACATGAAGAAACTGGCAGAACTGCTCAGCATGGCAGCGCATGTAGGACTGAGAGACACCATGGGTCATGTTTTCTCTGTTCCTTAGGAGTGTGTTCTCTCCAGATGGTTTTAAATGCCCCATGTTCTAATTGATAATCCAAAACCTGACTGACTGCTCAGTGCTGAGTCAAAGAGACTTTGGCTTCTGCATAAGGCATCCATGAGCAAGAGGCGAAACTGCTGTAGACAAAGATAATTACATCCCTTCTGAGGCGCTTAGGACCTCTTGTGCAGGCGGTGGGTGTCTTTCTTGGAGCACTGAACAGCAGGGGCTGCTCGCTGTTGGCGGGAGACGGAGTTTCTCTTCCATTGCTGAGGTCAGCACCTGTGGGAGGCTTCTGGGCATAAATGCCGAGAGCGGCCGTGGAGGAGTGTTCCTCCTCCTCAACGTCCTCTCCAACATAACCCTTCGTCAGAGTCTTTGATCTTAGCCACTCTCACAGGTGGAAGATGGTAGGCCTCTCAGACGTCTGGATTTGCATTTCCCTGATGGCTCAGGATGTTTAGCAGTTCCTTGGATGTCTTCCGGTCATTTGAGTGTCTTCTGTTGAGAGTTCTCTGTTTAGATGTGAACCCATTTTTTAATTGGATTATTTGGTATTTTGAGGCCTAGTTTCTTGAGTTCTTTATATATTTTGGAATATCAGCCCTCTGTCAGATGTGGGGTTGGTAAAGATCTTTTCCCATTCTGTAGGCCGTGCTTTGTCTTTTTTGCCATGTCCGTTGCCTTGAAGAAGCTTCTCAGTTTCAGGAGGTCCCACTTATTAATTGCTGCTCTCAGTGTCTGTGCTACTGGTGTTATGTTCATGAAGCAGTTTCCTATACCATTTTGTTCAAGGGTACCTCCCACTTTCCATTCTATCAGGTTCAATGTAGCTTGATTTATGTTGTGGTCTTTGATCCACTTGGATTTGAGTTTTGTGCATGGTGATAGATAAGGATCTGTTTGCAGTCTTCTACACGTCAGCATCCAGTTGTGCCAGCACCATTTTTTTGTAGATGCTTTCTTTTTTTTCCCACTGTATTATTTTAGCTTCTTTGTCAAAAATTAGGTGTTCGTAGGTGTGTGGATTAATGTCAGGGTCTCCAATTTGATTGTATTTGTTCACTTGTCTGTTTTTATGCCATTACTAAGCTGTTTTTGTTACTGTAGTTCTATAGGCTAATTCAGTTGTCAGGGTTGCACTACAAAGACTTTTACTCACGGAGCCGTCCTATTTGACCCCAAGTCTACTTTCTTTTGAAACGTTGGTTGACCACTAGAATCAAGTCTGCCTTTAGTAAGAGATCACAGAACTGATAGATGTTAAAATTAGAAACTGATACAAGTTATAACTTGCATCAAACATGATAGTCGGAAGACAGTTGGCAGAAGTCCATGCTAATTAGAATATACACTAAGTGGAAAGATTAACCTGTGCTGGCGTTTTCTGGTAGGAAGGTTGCTGGGAACATTGATGCAGGATTTCAAGTTCAAGATGTGGACTACACATTTAGCTGGGATTGGTGGTGTAGGGCTGTAATTCTAACAATTTAGCTACTCAGGAGGCTGAGGCAGGAGGACAAAGAGTTCAAGACCCACCTAAGCTATAATGCAAATTCTAATGTAGCCAGGCCATTTAGAGAGACCCTTACTAAAACTGGGAGGGAGCCAGTGACTGTGACATAGCTCTGTGGTGGGGCTCTTTGAGCAGGAAGGTGAGGAAGTAGCCATGCTGACTCTTTCCTGTTCACTCACAGCTGTGTCGATTCATCTAAGGTTAGAGGTCGCTCAGGCAGCAGTGCTGACCCAGAGTCCAGGCGGGACTCTGCTGTCCCTGAGACGACAGGGTTAGCTGTGCTATGTTGCACGGGGTTGGTTCTGTCTTCTGCTGCCTGCACTTTACCCTCAGAATGAAAAATGCAGGAAGATTTCAGATGACCATCAGTGTCCTTCAGCCTTGGCTCCTAGGAAATGGTTTTGATTACGTTTGGTAAAAGTTCTGATGAAATGGCTTCTCTTTTCTTTTGCTCAGATTAGAATCGGCACGTGAATTATTTCAGGTAGATTCGTTCTCCAGGGAGAATTGTGTGTGTTTCTCAGGCAGGCTGGGGAGTGGGCTCACCTGGCAGTGATAAGTGCTGGGGTTTAATTGTAACAAATTAGAGCTTAAATATAGCAAGCATCCTGGGGCCTAAATGGAATTGTATTGTGTATTTTGGGGAAAATGCACTTGAAATTTATTTAGACTCTGAGTTTCTTCTTCAGGTATTTGTAGCTATGGGATTAGACTGTTTGAACAAAAATAAGCTGTCATGAAGGCATCTTGAAATCCACCTCCAATTCCCTATGATTGCAAAAAATGAATGTTTTCATATGTGTTCCATTGGCAACGTCCCCGAAGGACTACTTATCGGAGGCACTTTCATTCTGTATGATAGGAAAAGTGTTGATTGTGTCCTGGCTCGGTGAGCCATTTGAACACAGATTGCTACATTCTACCTGGAATAGGTCTGTGGCTATCAGGGTCACAGCTCCTAAGTCATCAGTAGAATGGATTTGCAATGCATCTGGTATCTTCTGCCATCTAACATGTTTCCGTAAGCATATGGTCCATAGATTATGGAGCATGACAGAGTTGTCACCTCCTTGGATAAAGGTCTATATAGTCAGGGCATTACTAAGTAAAGTCAGGGTAGTGTCAGCGATACTCAGCTACCTTGGTGTGTGAGTGCCTTAGAGCAATCCTCGAGTCAGCATTTGACCAAATTCCCAGCATGCATCATGGTACACACGTGGGACTGAAATTCCTTGTGTGGGAGTGTTGACCTGTTTGAGACATTTTACTGAGTCTCTTTGGGGGTCGATTTTGTGTTCTATGCTCCTTTTACACTCTGAAAGGTAATTCTCCTCTTTGCCACTAGCAGCTACTGTTTGGTGCGATCTTTGGGAGATGTTTGTATTCAAACTAAAATGGTCCAGGAGTAATTATGATTCTCTATGAACACTCTTGTAACTCAACAACATGATTACTCATGGTTGAAAACAACAGCACACAGAACTTGGAACTGCTTTGGTTCTTGACACCCTGAGCCTGGTGACAGACTCTAGGCTGAGGACAGAAATGACAGCTAGTGCAGGGTGACATTTTCCAAAACATGACCCTGCTTTTCCAGTGTGCAGGTCTCTGAGCCAAGTGGGAAATTATAGACAGCTGTCCGATGTCCCTGCTGTGTCTCAGGTGTGTCTTCCCCTGCTGGCCCTTGTGCCCATGCTCATTTCAGCACCGCCCGTTGTCTTTACTTTATCTCTCTTATTCATGAAAAATGGGCCCAAATCAACCAGAATCTAAGGGGAAATGTTTTTTTGCATTCTTCTTCAAATACTGCCTTCATCCTAAACCTACCTCGAAGGATTTCTCACCATTGACACAGTGACCCCCACACTCCTTGAGACTTAACATTAAGTAATTTAGCAGCTTCTCACGGATCCTGGGCTGCACACCCACACAATGTTAGACCTGCATTGGGCCCCTGTGCCTGCCCGCAATGCCAATCACTATCCTTCCTGCCTAAGGACTGTTGCTTCTCTCTTTTAACAAGGATATATGTAGCCAAAAACTGGGAGGGTGCTGGCTGGCAAGAGATGCACAAGTAATGCCAACTAACAGTTTCTTTCCAATTAATATCATTCCTATGATTTTTAAGGTGTGAACCCTACAGATAGGTTAATGAAGTTATGCTAATTGTATGCTTCTTAACTTATGCATTTACTACTGACTGATTCCTGAATATTGTTTTTTCAAAAACTTATTTATTAATAGGTTGAGCCATGTGAATTACCATGCTGATAGGTCATAAATGGTTGATGAATAGCAGTTTCATCCCTATGGTTTACACAGTCTTGTTTACTGAGTTTCCATAGTTTAATTAGGGAGAGATGAACATGTTTGAGTTGGCACATAATAGGTGTGCTGAGACTATTTCCTCCACTGGGCAGTTTTAGGATGTGTTCTTATGTAGCCACTCTTTAATAAAGCCCGGAAGACCTTCCAGAGGCCATCTATTATGGCCTATTACATAGAGACTTGAAATGTGTAATATTACAAAGTATGTACTATTTTAAAAATCACTAAGAAGCAAATTGCCTATTCCAGATGCCTCAAGACCTAGTTCACATATTTTCTGACAACTAACCCTTGCTTGATCTCCCTGAACATATGCATTTCCCTCTTTCCTGCCGCAGTGCTCTGTGTGTTAATGGGACACTTAGAACCATTTGCCTGCTTCCCTCACTCATACTGGAGTCCCCCAACTTTATCACCTGAAACGTTATCAGGGTATATAAGCGTTTGTTTACTTAAATATGCACAAGTCGTTTATTTTAAAGCCTGAGATCCAATGCTGTTCATTTCTGCATAACTTAAAGTGTGTGTGTAAATACATCGGGTGTGGACGTGCTGTATGGCTCCGGGAGCCCTGACCATCATGGTGATTTCACTTGGCAGTCTGCGGGTCAACTTGGACATGGGCAAAGCAGCGTATGGATGGATGATCATGAAAGATGAGAACATTCCTGGTACAGTTGTTCGCACCAGCACAATACCAGAGGAGCTCGGACGCCTGGTGTACTTGCTGACAGACAAAACAGGTACTGTTGGTCTCTCTTTGTCTTTCAGGCTAGGACCTTCCAGGTCCCTGGTCCCATCCTGACTCACCTAGCATCGGAGCCATGCTGGTTACACACTGTGTGCGTCCTAACTGAATACTGAATGTATCGGTCTCTAGACTCCACCTTCGATTACTGTGTGTATGCTTGACTCTCCGTTCTCTCACACATACCTTCACTGACTTCACAGGTAGTGAAATGTAACTTTGCCACGGCTGTGTGTGACTTATTTTTGCATTTTGAATTTTGTAGAATCTCACATATTTTTCTTCACTGCTATTACATGGCTGTCTAGTGGCTTAAAAGCAGAATGTGTCTGTTTATTCTAAGATGAGCCTGCAGTTGTTAGAAGCTGTGTAAGTTCAGGGTTTTAACAATAGTGCCCTCCTGTACAGAATGCTACACCTACTCGTCCTATTCTGCAGCTCCGTTTTATTTTGCCCTTATTTTGTGTTTTTTTTTTTCCTATTAAAGAATTCTTGATCAATCTGTAATGTACTAATAAAGGATAATGATTTAAATTTCTTGTGTTAGTGAACTAAAAGTAAAAACAGCATATGTAGCATAATTAAGTAAAATATGTCCCAGACACTCTTCAGCATCACCTTTGCTTAGTGCTTAGTTGAACGACAAAGAACAGGGATACACGCACAGCATCATTTAACACTGTTACAGAACCATCTCCACTGAGAAAGACAAGAGACAGAAGTAGGTATGTTAACCAGGAAGGAGCATGCATTTACAGATATGGCAACCAAGGCGGTCAACTGATACCTAGTTAAAATGTTAAATCAGCAAAATGGAAGATTGCAGATTGAAATATTCAGAACAGCCCCTCTAGGTGTAAGTGGAAAATAAAGCTCCCATTCATGGTGGCTCACATTTATCAAATGTGGATATGAGCCTCAGGACTGGAAGGGAGTGTGTGAAAAATGTCATTGCTGAGAAATATAACTAAACATCTGATAAATATGAATCAGTATTCTACAGATGTCAGCTCCCATGGGGAACTTAGTGTAGCTTAGGGTCCAGTTTGGGAATATTATGTGGATTTCAGTACAGTAGCAGGTGGAGAAAGCCAAGGAAGGGTGGTGTTGGTAAATGCAAGTGACTCACTCACTGAGGAAATGGGTTAGGAGTTTACAGAGGACTCCAGTCTATGGCAGTGCTAGAAAAAGTGTAGAACATTCCAGAAACTGGAAAGACCTGAAGCAAGGAGGAAGTCACTGCCAAGCACCCTGAAGCTCAAGATGGCTCCTAGGACGAGCACACGAAGGGTAGAAGTGTGCACACCGGAGCCCTGGAGAGGTGGCGGTACCGCATAGCCTGTTGCTCGGGCAGGTGGCTACAAGGATAAGCCACTGGACATGTGTGCACTGCTGTTCAGGGTTCACAGGCAGCCTCTGTTCAGGGACTGGTCCGTCCGAGTAACAGATGGGGCAGCAGGGTAAAATTCCCCCACTGCTATGAGCTGCCTAGTGCTGCTGATAGAGTCACTAAAGCCAGCAGCTCCAGACTCATATCAAAGCAGTGATGAGCAAGAGAACACAGAAAGCCTGGGAGAACTTTCAGGAAAATATTCAGTTGCATAGTTGCACACGTTACAGAGAAAGCCACAATGAAGCGTGCAATAATAGAGAAAGCACAGCAGGTTTGAGACGTTTGTTAGAAGTCATGGCCTATCTATGATTTAAGAAGGAAAGCTCATAATAAAACTTGAATGCATTGAAATAGCCTTAACTCTGCTGTTTGAAGCCCTGTAATCAACAAAATAGGTATAGCTCTAGATAGATGTGCTCCAGCTGTAAGGCTTGTTTAAATTCAGAATTCTATCTTTATAAATTACCATAAGAAGCAAAAGCCCAGGGACCCCAACAACTCAGTAAAGCATTTGATGGAATTCTATTCAGAACCTATACATACGTTGTTCATTAACAAACTAGAGCTGAAGATGAACTGTTTTTATTCTAGAAAACGGTACTCCCAACATATAATCTTATCATATGTAGTAAGCATTAAACACCAGTGGAATATTTAAAGCTTTGCCTCAAGACTAGGAGTAACAAAAAGATCATGCAGTCAGTATCATTCTTGAGTTACTAGCTCCTGTGGAAAAGCAAGGGAAGGGTCAAAGGTTAAGAAAAGAATGTAATCCTACCTGCTTGGTAGAAGGGTGGGTGTGGAGACAGGAGGAAATGCAAATCCAGGGTCTTCCAGGACTACAGACTAAGTGCACAGCCAACCTGAGTGTCTTAGTAAGATCCTGCCTTAGGAGGAGAAAAAGAGAAACATGTCTGGAGCGATTGCATGCGGAGCACTCTAGGTTTAGTCCCTGGCACTACCAAAAACTAGGGGTCTGGTGGAGGGGAGGAGGCGGACAGCAAAGTACTTACTAGCAAATAACATCCATAGAAAATCTAATAAACTTATAGATTAATATTAGCATTGCTAGGTCATTTTAGCAAATCCGATACAGAAAAATCTATTGTGTTTACAAATAACAAAACCAGAAAATGTTACAGAATAATGTTCAACGACATAAAGTTAAAATCATCGGTGTAAGTTGGAGAATGTATTTCCTGTAGCGTTTGACCTTCCTCATTTCGGAGTTTTACACTTAGGCAGAGTATGCCCGAGCTTGGCGTAGGGCAGAGAGAGCTCTCCTACTCTGGCCTTCGTGGCTTTCGTGCTGGGCCTGCCTGCAGTGGGGTTGGCCTGCCTGCTCTTGCCTGTCTGCCTTGCCCTCTGACCTTGGCCTGAAGGGAAGCTTCTCATTTGATTGCTGTTCCCCAGGGAGAGGCACCATGTCCTCCACTTCATGCAAGCGCTGCCTGTCTTTCAAAGTTTGCTCTACTCCACACAGTGGCGCCAGACCCTCAGTGGACACCAGAGGGAGTTGGAGAGAAGGACCGGTCAGTAGTGCAGGCCGCAGGGCCTCTGTAGGTGCTTTGGGCATCGGAGCCAGCAGTAGTGTTGATTAGCAGGGTGCTGGCCTGGGTTGACCTCATCGCTCCCAAAAGCAGCGCTTTGAATGTCATCGTTGGCTGCCTGCAGTTAATATGTAAATGTTCTGTGACATCAGTCCTCCCTAAAATGCTGGTTCCCTATTTTAAAAAACAAGGATGAGATTCTTAATTACAGCTGCCCGTTTTCTCTTGTGAAATTCATCAAGGTAAGATCCTAAAACCCAAAGCTGCCTCACTTGTTGCCGCTTGTAAAGCTAAACAGTGCTTTTCCCATGCCCCATGCAAGCAGTCTTTGTGTTTGGGATTGGATAACAGCAAATCCAGAAGACTAGAGGACAAGACTCGCTGTGCAGAAAAATAGTCACGTAGACAAAAAGCAAACGGTAGCTGGAGCATTGATGTGTGGGCAGACTGTTTAAGTGTACCACTGTCACCCCTCAGACTCTCAGGGCACTGGTCTAGGGGACAGAGCCTCATTCAGTGAACAGTCTGGGGCCTGAGGCTCCTCCTGCCTCGTTTCCAATCCTAGGCTCAAGCAAGTAGAACTTCTCCCTGCTCTCAGGAGTCCTGAGAGAAGCAGGCTCTCGCCAGAGGAGGGGGTGCAGTGTCTACAAAGTGAGCTCACTGCAAACAGACCCAACAGTCTGTTTCTCACATGGCCCGAGAGTGAGGCATCAGCAGAGCTGTGGAGTGCACTGGGAGCAAACCAGATGCAGTCACGTGCTTGTCTGTCCAGACGTCTCCCCCTCTGCTTCCTGGGCTGACCTGGGACTCACTGTGGCTTTGAACTCACGGCAGCCCTTCCACCTCCTCCTCCCAAATGCGGGCTTACAGATGTGAGCCCCCATGCCCACCCACCACTGCCATTGTGAAGAAGCCTTTGTTCTAGGAGCTGCTGAGGAAAATGCCATCCTTGGCTGAGTGTTTCCATTGTTTGGCCATTTGTTTAGAAATGTTGTAATTGTTTGGGCTACATCTCCAGCTGCAATCTCTCCCTAAATCTGTGTCCCAGGAGACCCTTGCTCATCACCTGTTCTCAGGGTAGACCCAGGCGCTCTGGATCCCCGATTCTTGGGTATCCCAGGGACTCTTGAAGGTAGTAGATCTGTCATAGCCTATCATAAAGGCCACTCTGACTAAGTCATAGACTGATGGGTAACAAAGGACAAATGATACAATCATTATTGTCAGCGGCTTAGAGGCATTTCACTTCTCCCATCTCGGTCTTACTAAAAAAAAAAAAAAAAAAAAAAAAAAAAAAATGCGTGTTTCACAGTCAGATGAAAAGGCATGAGAGTGAGAGGTGGCCAGCCCTCTCATTGTAATCTCAGACACGTCTTAGCTCTACTGAGTGAGACTCGTCAGCCTCTCCAGCTCGGAGGCAACTGCTGGACAGCTCTAGGGGCAGTAGGTAAGCACCAGTAGAAATCTGGGTAAGTCTAACAGTGCCCATCTTGCCCTCAACCCCTTTTGCGTCCTGCTGAGACAGTGCACTCTTGGTGTTATGTTCCAGGATGTAAATTGCTAGTTCTGTCTCATAATCTCTATTTTAGTCACATGAGTAATGGCTCTGAGTTCTCCTGCAAGTATATGTGTTCTGAGCATATGTGTCGGAGCGGATCAGGTGTTCGCTGCTGATGCCTTGTGTCCTCAGGGGCAGCCGAGCTTTCAGCACTGGGTGTTAGTTGGCATGAACAGCTTTGGTTGTGGAAAGCAGGGGAACAGCACTCGGGCTTCAGTCAGCGTTCAGACATCTTGTAAGGGCTGACTTCCTCCTGAAACGCTTGAGTGTAAGCTGGCATCCAAGGAGCTTTACATTACCGACATAATTGCAAGGTGGTCCTTCCTTCGTATGATGGTAAATTGGGTTTGTGCTTCATCAATAAGCTTTTTGACAAGAAGCGTCCATCACAGTGGCTCTCTCATTTGCCACAGCAGAATAGAAAATGAAGTGTCCCAATAATTGCATTATAGTTTCCTTCTTGTGGACAAGAAAGCAATGTGGTATAATTAGGTTTGATTGGAGTGCACGTTTCCGGTAAGATCTGAAATTAATGACGTTGCTATAGTGACACATCTGCGGCCAGCAGCGCGTGAAACATAAAGTAATTCATTCGACGAGAGTCGACATCTGTTAGCTGCAAGGATGCAGAGCATATTGACACTGACCAGGAATACTAGGCGGCCTGTGATAAATGAACAAATGATGCTGAAACGGGACGGATAACTTGTACTTAATCTGCTGGGAGAACTTTAATCTTCTCCCTGGTTGCATTTGACAACGCCATTGTTTAAAGAACAGTGCTGCAGTGAACTCATAAATTTTAAAACTTACCTCACAGTGCAGCCTATTAAAGTAATACGTTAATCCCTTTGCTGGGAAGTTTCCGTCTTCATGTAGAACAAAACCACTACTTGAAACAACAGGACTTTTTGGACCTATATTTTAATTATAGCATCCGTTACCCAAAATGTCATGTTGTTCAGGTGTGAATATTGTTTGACAGAAGAGCACCATCAGGAGAGAAATGCTGTTTTCATAGATTTTAAAAGCCACAACAACAACAAAGAGATAGGGGTGTGTGCTGGTTAGTGGATATAGTAGGCAGATTTGAACCTAGGGTTCAGAGGAAATGTTTAATGCCCTCTAACCCAGAGCCACTGAGCCCCTCCATCTTGCTGTAGCTGCAGTATTCACTTGTAGCACGGTGTGCTGTCTCACCAGGCAGGGCAGCCATTCACGGAAGTCCATGCTTGGATGGGAGTGGTGTAGTTAACATTTGGGTGTTTAGACTGATTGAGATACTCAGCACCTGCAGCGGCTGAGCAAACGCCTTTCTTTGGGAAAGGCCTGATTGATGAGGAGCATAGACTGACCCTACACGAACAGTGGTGTGTGTGTGTGTTTGTGTGTGTGTGTGAGACAGAGAGACAGAGAGTATGTGCGTGTGTCTGTGTATGTGTGTGTGCATGTGTGTGTGTATGTCTCTGTGTGTATGTCTGTGTGTGCATGTGTGTATACATGCTTGTGAATATTCATGCTTGTATGTGTGGTGGCCAGAGGACAAGTTTGGGTGTTCTTCGGGTGCTCACACTCCCAGGTAAACTAGCCTGGCTGGCCCTTGAACCCCAGGGATCCATCCCCAAGTCTCCACCTCCCTAGCACGGGATTACAGGGGCATGTGTACTGCTCAGCTTCTCACAGATCTGCCTGCCTCTGCCTCCTGTTAAAGTTTAGTGATTGAGTCATCACCTGAGAGATTCTGTTTTCATTTACTCGGTTGCTTTGCCTTGCTAGAATCTTCGCAGGAAACCCTGTAGTCTTCGGGCTAGTCCCTGTGCCCGTAGGTGCTTCTGTGTGTTAAAATCACCTGTCTGTGACTTGGCAGAATCCTGGTGTACCAGCAACTTGCAGCCTGGTGGCTCTGATCAGAGGATCCACATCTGCTTCCCAGCGTGGACCGCATCTGTTGCCGCCCCGAGAACAATGCCTGCAGGATGTTTTTCTTAAAAATCAATTTCCTCTTTGCCTGCCTTGCTCCCTGCAATCCAAAAAGCCTCCTCTTTATAAAAGACTACTGTGCTGCTTTCTCTTAGAGATCACAAGGAAGCCTGTTTTCCCGGGAGCTGCGGATCATAAATAACCGTCACTCTCTCGATGCCATAGCTCCCTACCGCCTGGTTCCGTAGCCAGCACCTCTTTTCTGACTTTGGAACCCATTGGTCTCTGTCATAGTAAGATGACAAAGTCAAGCCATCACCGTGTGATTGAGCTGGGAAAAGCACTTGATGTGAGACAGACAGAACTCTGCAGTGCTGTGTTCTCCTGAGACTGAGCTAAAGGGAGTCTGAATGAATACAGGAGGGAGTGCACCCTGAACCCTAACATAACATTCCCAAGACCCCTCTCTCTCATGTGGGAGTATTCCATGCCTTCAGCTAAAGGAGCACCTGTCTACATGCACATCCCAGCTCTGGGACCCAGCCAGGTGGGATGCACTTAACTGGAATGCTGAAGTCTCAGGACACTTCATTTTTTCTTAATCTGGTGAGCAGTGCTAGTCAATGGTTTGAATATATGTTTTTAACTGATTCACACACTGTTTATTACAGCTTAGACATTTTAAACTCAGGCTTTCCTTCTCTTCCACAGCACTTGCTGTAACTATTGTACGGTGCTTATCACAGTCCAAGTTTAGAAATTTCTCGTTACCCGCCCCCCCCCCCAGCAACCCTGTGTGCACTGACAGTCACAGCCCACTCAATACCTTCTCCATCCATAGTCCCAGAAGCCCTGGCCCTGCTCTCTGTCCCTGTGGATTTTCCTTATGGGCATTCTATAAATTAAAAAAACAAAACAAAACTGGGCTCTGTGTTGGGCTTCATTTAGTAGAATATTTCAAGGTTAATGCACAGCGTAGTGTATAGTGGGTACCCTCATTCTTTTTTCCTTTCTTTCTTTCTGATAAATGCTATTCAGTCACATGTGTATACTTCATTTTCTTTATCCACCTATGAATGAATGGGCTTTAGAGTTGTTTCTCCATTTTTGCTTATTGGAGATAATTCTGCCTTGAACATGTAGACATTTAGCCAAGGCAAAGTAAACATGAAATGTAGTGGTGTTCATATTGTAGAGGAGACTAAACTGTCTGTTTCTGTATGGTGCAGTCTTATATATAGGAAGTCCTCATGGATCCTTAAAAACCTAATAGCCAGAGTATGTACAGCAAAATCTTTCATAAAAATGAATTGTATTTTTATATACTAGCAATAAACTACCCCAAGGTTGAATTAATTAGAAGGCAAACTTCATTTAGAATAACATCAAAATTAAAATACTTCTTAGTATATGCCAACCAAATTCATCAAAATAATGTAGAGATTCCAAATTCATATTTTTCAGCGCTTGGACAGTTGGTCTTAAATCCATATGGCTATATTGGGAGGGACCAGTAGAGGAAAGTAGTCTTCAAGAAGAAAGTTAGGACTAGCATTTCCTCATTTCAGAAATGACTACAGGACTAATGTCAACAGGACCGTGTGGCAGAGCAGAGGGCAGACACAGAGGGTTAGGCTATGCGTGGACTCAAGCGCCTTTCGATGAGGCTACCCAGACAGTGCTCTGGCGCCTTTCAATGAGGCTACCCAGACAGTGCTCTGGGAAAGAAACAGGCATCCCCACACTGGTACTGCTACAGGGATGTGTATTTGCAAAGATGAAGGCGAACTCTACCTGGGGCGGGGGGGGGGGGGGATTCTGAACCTAAATACAAGCACTAAAATTGTAGTCTTTGGTTGTTCAGTCTTAAGAATTTGCTCTGACTTCTTCATGACATCTTGCCTCCAAATAAACAACTGAATGAAAGGCTCCTAATAATCCGCACCCTGAGATGGGTGTGGTGACACATACCTACTCCAGAGGCTCAGGCTGGGCCACATAATGGAAGGAAAGAGCTCTGAATACAGAGCTTCATAATATCTCTATAACTAGAAGGGGATGACAGTTGTAACGGGGGTTTCAGTTACCTTTTACATCAGTTTAACTAAATGTACTGTGCAACAGTGTTGTAAAGAGTTCGGTTTTCCTGCCCGCCGCCTAGTCTGGTCCCGCCGCCACACCAGCCCCAGTTAATACACAGAGACTCTGTATTTGATATAATGCTGTTGGCCAGGTACTAGTTTTTTATCGGCTAGCTCTGTCTTAAGTATTAACCCATTTCTATGTATTTCCATGTGGTCTTCTTACCAGGGAAAGGGGCCAGCTTCTCGTCTCCCCAGTCTCTCCATCTTGACCCTTTCTTCCTACTTCCTCCTTGTCTCCTATCTTCCTTTCCTATTGGCCAACAGTGCTTTATTCATTAACCAGTATGAGAAACATATAAACATAATGGCATCTCCCATCATCTCCTCTTTTCTGTCTAAATAAAAAGAAGGGTTTAACCTTAACATAGCAAAATATATAACGCAAAGGTTTTCAAATAAGAATCATAGTTAACAATATTTAGTCCATTAACATTTAGCAAGATTTAAGAAAATATTCCATCATTTATCCTATCTTTGTATGTCTAAAGTCTATGTAACATCTGTAATCCTAACTAAAAAAAACTATAACCATAACTATCTGTCTTCAACTCCTTCAAAGACCGCAGAAGGATAGTATATAAACTCTAGAAATGACAGAGACAACTCACTGCCTGGCAAGTCAGTATTTAGTGTATTTAGTATTTTAGTGTTCTCTGTGTTCCCTTTATTCACAGTCTGTGCACGTGTGGAATTGTTCTTAATTTCTGCAAAGATTTGCTAAGAAGCAAAATACAGTAGATAGCATTGTTAAACTTGGGAAACTTAGACTGTAAACATATCACAGACTTAAAAGGATGACTAAAGTGATATATTAAAATAGGAGCCACATTCAAACCCTAAATTTACTATCTAGAAATAGTCTGAATGGAATGATTGTAATGATATGTCTTTGTGTAATGATATGACTGTGGACCTGTTGAATTTGAAATACTAGGTTTTTCTTTGCCCGTAATCTGGGGGGGGGGGGGGCGGATACACCATCAAGTGAATTCAAATGCATACAGTGTAATATATGCCTTCTCCTATGCATCTTTAATTCCTAGGTTTCTAGGTTTTTCTTTTATCAGTTTCATTTTGTTTGCTTGTCTTCGGTTTTATTGTTTGTTTGTTTGGGTTTTGAGATAGAGTCTTACTACACATCCCTGACTGACTTGGAACTTTGTAACCGGGCTGGCCTGGAACTCAGAGATCTACCTGCCTCTACAGCTTGGGTACTGGGATTAAAGACTTGGCCACATCACATCTTGCTAGTTTCCAGTTTTAATTAAGCTGTTTTCTTTATTCTTTTTATCAGGAGCTATTTTCATTCCAGATTAAGAGCTGGGCCTGGGGATGAAGTGAGATAATGCAAGGTTCCAAGCTGGGAGTATAACTAAGTGACACATGCTTCCTGACATGCCCAAGCCAGAGGTTTGATCGCAGCGCGGGGGCAGGGTACCTAGCTGGGGACGGTGGCACACACCTGGAATGGCAGCATTCCAAAGGCTGAGGCAGAGTCAAGAGTTGGAGACTAGGCCTGGTTTGTGTAGTCTTCTTACCGATACTAAGCCCTGCTAGGTAGTGTCATTCTCTAGCTCAGTGCAGAGGCTGAGTCAATGGTGACTTAGCTTCCTAGTGTACGCCTTCCTCAGAACAGCAGAAATTGCTCTTGTGCTGGTTAACAGATCTGAACCAAATGCGGAGACAGCTCTTTTTTTCCTAGCGTCCCTTCCATTGTTAATGTGACATGTTTGGTGAAAATTCTGCAGGCACATTGCCTCTCTGACAGGTGTCCCAGGGTGTAGTCAACCGTGTGGCCAGCACCCCGGGCCCTTATGGGGCAGCAGGGCCATCCCTGCTCTTCCTGTGTTCACCGCTGCTGGTCTCCCCATCACAGGAACGCTCACTCAGAACGAGATGGTGTTTAAGCGTCTCCATCTGGGCACTGTCTCCTACGGAACAGACACTATGGACGAGATCCAAAGCCATGTCTTCAATTCCTACCTGCAGGTAAGCGAACGCCATCTTCTCTTAGTGCACCAACACCAGGGAGCCAAATTGACCTATTGTATGCTAATTTGATTTTTCTTTACTCTTTATTGTTACCTAGCTATCATTTCTAGTATCCCAGTCAAGAAATTGTGACTAGCGTTTCTGTATTAACAGAATCATAGGAAATGCAGTGAGCTTGAATCATTTATTTATGTTATATTCTTAATGGATTTTTCTTTTCCTTTTCTTGTGGGAGGTTGGTTTTTCAAGACAGGGTTTCTCTGTGTAACAGCTCTGGCTGTTCTGAAACTCACTCTGTAGACCAAGCTGGCTTTGAACTCACAGAGATCCAACATGTTCTGCCTCACAAGTGCTGGGATTAAAGGTGTGTACCACCATCACCTGACTAGTTAATTATTTCTAAAAAGAAACTCTTTAATAAACAGTATTTTAAAGAGTAATTAATAGAATACTGATATTGCTATGTTTTCTAATAATCCCTTTGTTTTTCTTCATAATTAATAAAATGTTCTGTGGTTTTGAGAAAATAAATTCTGTTTTTCGTCTTTTTTAATAACTAAGGTAGATAACTCCACTGAACCCTTACTACACGAGGGTTTGCTGTGTTGGCAGGCACTCTCTCTCAACATGTGACATCAGCTAGGGACCAGCCGTGTGTTTTACATACAGCAGTTTGCTTCAAACATGATATTGCAGACTAAATTGGACTTTTTCTCCTTAGAATTCAGTTGTCAACAGTGTATTCAAATTTTTGGAAAGGTCCTTGTTCTGTAATTAACCACCAGCCTAACCTATACTGTGTTCTTGAGATGTTGCCAAACATCAAAAAATTCTTACTTGCATAGAATGCATTTATTTTATATGATCTGTCTGCGCAAATGCCAGAGTATCATATAGGTGTGAATGTGATTTGTCTAAATATAATTTATATGTGTACTGTGTTTAAGAGTATTTTGTAATTCAGACTATTTTATTATTTTGAAATGTTTTTGTGAAAAGTTCACTTTAAAATTTTTTAAAATACAGTTTTAAAAATTAATTATTGGTTTTAATTTTATCATTTCTATTCCTCCCCCAAGCCTTCCTATCCCCCTCTTGCTCTCAAATTCATGGCCTTTCCATTAATTGTTGTTATATGTACGTGTGTGTGTGTGTGTGTGTGTGTGCGTGCGCGCACGCATGCGTGTGTGTCTCTAGTGTCTGTGTGTGTGTCTCTGGTGTGTATGTGTGTGTGTGTCTGGTGTCTCTCTCTCTCTCTCTCTGTGTGTGTGTGTGTGTGTGTGTGTGTGTGTGTGTGTGTGTGTGTGTGTGTGTGCCTAAATACGTAAACGTATCCTCTAGGTCTGTGTGGTGTTACTTGCGTATGTATGTGCATGGATGTTTTCAGGGCTGACTGTTTGGCATTAGATAACCTCTTGGTGTACTCTTGTGTGGGGACGACTGTTTCTCCTGCTCAACATGCCTGGTCTTTCCCCCGCCCACTTTGACATGTCTGTTACTGTTGTCCTTCTTCTGCTGATTATGTACGCAGTCATGTTTGGTGAGCCTTTTTGGATGTAGCTTCTGATATTCCTAGGAGGAACCATCTCACAGCAAATTCCCTCATCCTCTGGCTCTTACAGTCTGTGCTCACCTCTTCCAGAGCGCTCCCTGGGCCTTAGGTGTGTAAGTAGTTTTTTGATGTATCCCTTTGACCGGGCTCACAACTCTGCATTATGATTGGCTGTAATGGTCTCCCTCCTTTGAAAAGAGCAGTGTCCTTCATGACTGCTCTTATCTGTGGGTCCAAAGATGTTAGAAAGCAATTAGGAATTACGCTGGTTTAGTGAAGTGGTATGCTGGCTAATCTTACGTCAACTGGACACACAAGCTAACATCTGAAAGGGTGGCCCATCAATTGAGAAAATGCATCCATGAGATCCACCTGTAAGGCATTTTCTTAATTAGTGACTGATTGTGGGTGTGGCCACCCCTGGACTGCTGGTCCTGGGTTCTGTTAGAACACAGGCTGAGCTAGCCATGGGAAGCAAGCAAGTAAGCAGCTCCCTCTTCTCCTGCGTCCAGAACCCTGCACTGTTGGAGCTCCTATCCTGATTCCCTTTGACATGAACACTGCTTTGGAAGTATAAGATGAATAAACCCTTTCTTCCCCAACTTGCTTTTTGGTCATGGTGTTTTGTCACAGCAATAGAAAATATTCATTTGTTTTAGATTTTTTTCAACTTAATGGAGTACAGGTTTTTAAAGTATTCCATCACAATTTTCTGAATTCCACTGACGTCCGTTGTAGTGTTTCTCTGTTCGTTATTCCTGATTATTCCTGATTAGCAGTACTGTGGGTTCCCTGTTTTCTCCCATTGGTTGGCCAGGCCCAAAGTCCGTCTCCCTATGGTCTCAAGGGAGCAGCTTTTAGGTTTGCTGAGCCCGTGTCGTTTTCTTTGTCCCTGTCCCTTTTATTTCTGCACTGAGTTTTGTTACTTCTTGCTTCCACTGCGTTTGGATTGGTTTCTTCTTTTTTTTCCAACTTTTTGAGTTGTATCATCCAGTCATCTATTTGTACTCTTTCTGATTTTTTTTTTTTTTTTAATGTAGGCACTTAGAGCTATAAATTTCCCTCATAGGACTTCGCTTCAATGTGTCCTAAGGGGGGGTTGTTGCTTGTGTTTTTTTCATTTAGTTGCAGTACATTTTTTGAAATTTATGTCTTGATTTTTTTCTTTGCTCCATTAATAATTCAGTAATAAGCTTTATTTTTTTTAAATTTCCCTGAGCTTATGTATTTACTAGAGATGTGTTTTCTGTCAGTTGCAAGTTTTCGCACAGTGATCAAAGAGGATATGTGATATTATTTCCATTTTTGAATTTGTAAAGATTTGTTTTATGTCCCAAGATATGGTCTGTTTTAGAGAAGCTCCTATATGCTGCTGATAGAATGTATATTCTTTTTGTTTGGGTGGACTGTTCTGTAGGTGGCTATTTAGTCCATTTTGATATATTATGTCACTTAATTCTGATTTATATGTACATATTCATATATGTACACATACATACACTACATATGGAAAGTATTTTATATTCTATATATTTTATTTTAATATTTTGTGAAAGATTTTATTTTATTATTTTAAATTTTAAAAACACATTTTACTTAAAACATAATTATATTACTTTCCCCTTTCCAAGGTTCACCTACACACACACTCTTAGTTTTTCTTTGATTATTATTTTTACATATACACGGGGTTGTGAATGTGTGTGTGTGCATAAATATAATCTGCTGGTTCCATTTTGTTTATGTGTATGTAGGTTCAAGGCTAACCTTTGTATTGGGTAAACACATTGTTATTTCAAGTAGTTCTTTGTCTAGGTGTGGGACCCTCCCCCTCCTTCTTAGCATGTCTGTTGATATTACCACTGTCTGTGTCTCACAGCAGACTTGTTTTCTGCCTCACGCGGTCCTTGAACTCCCATATGTGATGTTCCTTGAGCCAGAGATGTAGCCACTGATCACTGATTGTGTCCAGCTGTGGTTTCCTGTCCATTTCTACTTGTTCTAGAGAGAAGTTTCTTTGGTGAAGGGTAGCTACGCTGATCTATGGGTGCAAGGCTACGATCGAATGTAGTTAGAGAATTACACTAGTCTAGCAAACTGGCGGAAGTAGATTTCTCTTTTAGGATCCATAACCTCACAGCCCCAGGTAGTTGGCTAGGGTTCAAGTACCAGGCATGGGCTCCCTCCTGTTGAGTGAGCCTTAAGTTCAGTTAGACAATGGTTAGTTACCACCACCATGTGAATGCCATATCTGTTGCCCCTTTACAGATGTCTTTTCATACTGTCATTATTGTGGGTCATAGTTGTCACAGCTCTTTCCCTCCCTTGGCAGCTTACAAAGGACTTTCTGGTACTATAGAAACTAGACTGTAGGAAGGAAGCTTTCAGATTAAATCCAGCTAAAAAAAAAAAAAAAAAAATACAAGTCTTTTGTCCTAAGTATGCAGTCCTCAGCAACAGGGGCCCGCCTTCAACCTCAGAGGGCCCAGCAATAGTGTATATTCTTAAGGAGCCATTTGGACTACCCTGTATCCGTGGGCATGTGTGCATGCGTGTGCGTGCATGCGTGCGTGTGTGCGTGCGTGTGTGTGCGTGCGCGCGCGTGCGTGCGTGCGTGCGTGTGTGTGTGCATGCGTGCGTGCGTGTGTGTGCGTGCATGCGTGCATGCGTGTGCGTGCGTGCGTGCGTGCGTGTGTGTGTGCGCGTGTGCGTGCGTGTGCGTGCGTGTGTGCATGCGTGTGCGTGCGTGTGCGTGCATGCGTGCGTGTGTGTGTGCGTGTGCGTGCGTGTGCGTGCGTGCGTGTGTGTGTGCGTGCGTGCGTGTGTGTGTGTGTGCGTGCGTGCGTGCATGTGTGTGTGCGCGCGCGTGCGTGCGTGCGTGTGTGTGCGTGCGTGCGTGCGTGCGTGTGTGTGTGCGCGCGCGTGCGTGTCTTTGGCAAATGCTCATACTGCTGAGCTTAACAAAAATCTAAAGGAGAGAAGAGCTCAAGCTTCCTTTTTCCTAGCAATCTTTGTCCAGAGTGAAGTGTTTACCAAGTAACCACTGCCTGATAAAATATTCATTTTTCTGGGTGTTGTGGTAGACACCTGTAATCCCAGCACTCAAGAGACTGAAGCAAGAGGGTTGAAAGTTCTAGTCCAGTCTAGGATGCATAGGAGACCCCAAAAATAGTAAAGTTAACTTATGGTATCCATTAATGTGACTATTATAGAGCATATGTGGTTTATAATAATTATCTTAATGAAGAATCATTGTATAGCAGATATTTAAAGTTCGCTTATTTTATCTAAGAGCATTTGAGGATCTTTGACTAAAGGTCATGGGCTCTGCCAGTGTGACTGTGTTTGTGGGACTCGCTAGTCCCCGTTTGCTGTGTCTCTGGCCCACTCTGATGTAGCACAGGTCTTTCTTAACCTGATTGTCTTCACCCACTGGAAGCACTAGGGATTTAAGAGCTTACTCTGTAATGGAATTCGTGTGAAATTAAATTGCCTAGGCATCTATGAGCATTGCATAATTCAGAAGAGGGACTGAACTCCTTTGCTGCTGGAGCAGCTCAGTGTAAGGTGATGCAGACAGAGGGTGACGATGCTGTGGGCAGCACAGCTGAGCACTGAGCACATACCTGTGCAGGGGTACACACACACTGAGCACATACCTGTGCAGGGGTACACACGCACTGAGCACATACCTGTGCAGGGGTACACACGCACTGAGCACATACCTGTGCAGGGTACACACGCACTGAGCACATACCTGTGCAGGGTTACACACACGCACTGAGCACATACCTGTGCAGGGTTACACACACGCACTGAGCACTGAGCACGTACCTGTGCAGGGGTACACACGCACTGAGCACATACCTGTGCAGGGTTACACACACGCACTGAGCACATACCTGTGCAGGGGTGCACACACACGCACTGAGCACATACCTGTGCAGGGGTTACACACACGCACTGAGCACATACCTGTGCAGGGGGCACTGAGCACATACCTGTGCAGGGGTACACACACGCACTGAGCACATACCTGTGCAGGGGTCACACACACACACGCACTGAGCACATACCTGTGCAGGGGTACACACACACACTGAGCACATACCTGTGCAGGGGTACACACACACACGCACTGAGCACATACCTGTGCAGGGGTACACACACACACTGAGCACATACCTGTGCAGGGGTACACACACGCACTGAGCACATACCTGTGCAGGGGCCACACACGCACTGAGCACATACCTGTGCAGGGGTTACACACGCACTGAGCACATACCTGTGCAGGGGTACACACACGCACTGAGCACATACCTGTGCAGGGGTACACACACGCACTGAGCACATACCTGTGCAGGGGTACACACACGCACTGAGCACATACCTGTGCAGGGGTACACACACGCACTGAGCACATACCTGTGCAGGGGTACACACACGCACTGAGCACATACCTGTGCAGGGGTCACACACGCACTGAGCACATACCTGTGCAGGGGTACAACACAAGCACAACCTGGCAGGGGACACACACGCACGACACATACCGTGCAGGGGTACACACACGCACTGAGCACATACCTGTGCAGGGGTACACACGCACTGAGCACATACCTGTGCAGGGGTACACACACGCACTGAGCACATACCTGTGCAGGGGTACACACACGCACTGAGCACATACCTGTGCAGGGGTACACACACGCACTGAGCACATACCTGTGCAGGGGTACACACGCACTGAGCACATACCTGTGCAGGGGTACACACACGCACTGAGCACATACCTGTGCAGGGTACACACACGCACTGAGCACATACCTGTGCAGGGGTACACACACGCACTGAGCACATACCTGTGCAGGGGTCACACACACGCACTGAGCACATACCTGTGCAGGGGTTACACACACGCACTGAGCACATACCTGTGCAGGGTTACACACACGCACTGAGCACATACCTGTGCAGGGGTGCACACACGCACTGAGCACATACCTGTGCAGGGGTACACACACACACGCACTGAGCACATACCTGTGCAGGGGTACACACGCACTGAGCACATACCTGTGCAGGGGTTACACACACGCACTGAGCACATACCTGTGCAGGGTTACACACACGCACTGAGCACATACCTGTGCAGGGCAGGGCACACACGCACTGAGCACATACCTGTGGGGTACACACACCACAGCACTGGCACTGAGCACTGAGCACATACCTGTGCAGGGGTACACACACACGCACTGAGCACATACCTGTGCAGGGGTACACACACACACGCACTGAGCACATACCTGTGCAGGGGTACACACACACACGCACTGAGCACATACCTGTGCAGGGGTACACACGCACTGAGCACATACCTGTGCAGGGGTGCACACACACGCACTGAGCACATACCTGTGCAGGGTTACACACACGCACTGAGCACATACCTGTGCAGGGGTACACACGCACTGAGCACAACCTGCAGGTACACACGCATACCTGTGCAGGGCCTCACACACACACGCACTGAGCACATACCTGTGCAGGGGTACACACACGCACTGAGCACATACCTGTGCAGGGGTACACACGCACTGAGCACACCTGAGCACTGAGCACGCACTGAGCACATACCTGTGCAGGGGGTACACACACGCACTGAGCACATACCTGTGCAGGGGTACCACACACGCACTGAGCACATACCTGTGCAGGGGTACACACACGCACTGAGCACTGAGCACATACCTGTGCAGGGTTACACACACACGCACTGAGCACATACCTGTGCAGGGGTACACACGCACTGAGCACATACCTGTGCAGGGGTCACACACGCACTGAGCACATACCTGTGCAGGGGTACACACACACTGAGCACATACCTGTGCAGGGGTACACACACACGCACTGAGCACATACCTGTGCAGGGGTGCACACACGCACTGAGCACATACCTGTGCAGGGGGTACACACACGCACTGAGCACATACCTGTGCAGGGGTACACACACCACTGAGCACACGAGGGCCCCCTGAGCACGTACCTGTGCAGGGTTACACACCACGGCACTGAGCCAGACCTGTGCAGGGTTACACACACGCACTGAGCACGTACCTGTGCAGGGGTACACACACGCACGCACTGAGCACATACCTGTGCAGGGGTACACACACACGCACTGAGCACGTACCTGTGCAGGGGTACACACACGCACCTCCTCACGCCGCCTGCGCTCGGTGGGGAGAGGCTCATACTCAGTGCCTCGCAGGCTCTCTGACCCTCAGTCCCTTCTAAGCACTGTCCCGAATCTCTGAATTTGATAGGAGAATGTGGGTTGGGTCGTGTGCTCTGTCACCCACCCTGGTAAGGAGGTGAGTGACAGGTCACTGACTCATAACCAGAGCTGATGGGCCTTAGGGAGATCTGCAGTGCCCAGTGGGCAGTTGCTTCCCATGAACAGGACTGAGATGTCAGGCTTGTTTTCCTGGACACAGCCATTACTATATCTAATCTGTGTTAGCTACAAACTAGGCCACCAAAGTTCAGAGACGGGAGAGTCTTAAGAGTTCTGGCTGCTTTGCTGTGGTGTTGTTTTACGTGCATATGTGAGGTGACTATTCTGCCTTGATGTCTACTTGCTGTTGTAAGGAGTAAAGTAACTGTTGACTGAACTTAGGAATGGAAACGAGCCCGGCTTTAAGATCGTAGCAGATACTAAGGTGTGTTTGACAACCTTGAAATAGCCAAGCGTTTTGCATTGCTGAGACAAAAAGTGATTTATATTCATGGGTACAGTGTAAGAGAAAAATCAAATCTCTGTTCTTGTCTCAAGCAGCTTATTTTACCTCATAAAACATGCCAGTAATTTCTGTGCAGACCCTTCATTCTGTTTGTCCTCGTTAACTCCCAAGGTACACTCCCAAGCAAGTGGCCACAACCCAAGTTCTGCTGCACCGAGAAGAAGCCAGTCTTCAACCCCT
The DNA here is from genome assembly GCF_943737965.1 of Phodopus roborovskii. Taxonomy (NCBI): domain Eukaryota; kingdom Metazoa; phylum Chordata; class Mammalia; order Rodentia; family Cricetidae; genus Phodopus; species Phodopus roborovskii. Next base: position 6,874,524 of record NW_026126563.1, read on the forward strand.
AAAGTTAAAAAAAGCGTCAGCAGCAGAGTCCATGAAGCTGTGAAAGCCATCGCCCTTTGTCACAACGTCACTCCCGTGTACGAGGCTCGGGCAGGAGTCACTGGAGAGACTGAGTTTGCTGAAGCAGACCAAGACTTCAGTGATGAGAACCGCACGTACCAGGCGTCCAGCCCTGATGAGGTCAGTGGCTCCCTTAGAGCACCTTTTTTTTTGGGGGGGGGGGGTGTCCTTCTCCGGGCAAGCCTGTGTGGTCTGTTTCACCTGGACTCTGCAGGCTGCTTCTTGGGAGCAAGGATTCAGGACTGTGTCCTGGATTCTGACAAGGACCTATGCTGAAGTCCATGCAACCTCTGGACATAACTCGGGCCTTCCAGGCTCACCTTTGACCCTAAGGTGTCAATACCTAAAAGTTAATCCTCTCCATCCTTGACAGCCACAGACTTGACCTCTGAAATTCAGGCTGTTTCAAGCTGGATTTGCTGATGGTATTGAGGGGAGATTCTTAGAGATCCTGGACTTTTAGCTTTATACCATTACATTCAACAGTTTTCACTCGAAGTAGCATGGGAAGATTGAGCTGCCTCTATAACAAGTTAGTTCCCAACATAAGCTTATTACTGTTGCTGTACTTCCTTGGCCAGTTTTGCCTCAGTTGCAAAGTCACTGGATTTGTATATTAAATTTCCAGTCGTTCAGTAGAATTTAGATACAACTATTGTTTAGAAAGATTTAGACTATAAGTAATTGAGAAACCCACAGAAATGATTTTTAAAACATAAGTGTATTAACTTAGTCATTTCTAACCTTACTCCATCAAGATTTGGTAAAATCCATTATTTAAATTTCTACCTCTTAGGCAGTCATTCTGAGTGTGTTTATAGAGTCTGTCTTCTTGGAGTACTTTAGACAGTTGTGTAAAACAATCAAACCGACTATGGAGAGACAGTGTTAACAAAGTAGAACTTTCAAATACCTTGCACAATTGGATCATGTAAGTACATAATCAATATGTTTAGGGAATCTGCTAAACTCTGGCTCTGGAAACAATAGAAAGGCAGGCGTGGAACCCCAGTGTTGTTGATGAGCCAGGAACAGATCATGGAGAGTGGCGGTCAGCGCAGTCCTGCAGCTTCATCTCAGATCCCAGATGCCCTCTTTTATCTCTGTGCCCCACCCACATGTGCTCCATGCTCATAGGCGCCTAGTAACGGGGCCTGACTGCCTTGTGTGTCACCCCTGCCCTTGTTTGTCTACATGTTGTTATATTCCTCAGAGGATTTTTCAGTAGTCTTATTACTGTTATGATTCACCTGAGGTGCTTTATCCCTGAAGGCTGAACAAAGGCCGTTGTAGTTAACTCTGTGCCCCGTTAGTACTAATCTACTTCACTGGGCATCATTTGCTGTGTCCTAAGACAAGTCTGAGTTTACCTCTGGCTGTGCATGGCTGTCCAGTTGAGCCTTCTGTGTGAGCCTCTCTCCCCCCACAGAGCAGCGGTGTTCTAGTTTGAATGTGGCAAGTTTCACACAGTACTTGTATTGGACTCTTAGTCCGTAGCTGTTGATGACAGCTTGATATATCTGAAGAAAACGTAGGCCACTGAAGTGGGTTCTTCGGGATATCTTCTCCTTGTCCCTTTCTTGTCTGCCGTGAAGTAAAGCAGATCCTCCAGAACATGCTGCCCATGGACTGAACCCTCTGGCACCCTGAGCTGAAGTAACCCTGGAGTTGTTTCTGCCAGCATGTTGCACTGTTGGAAAGTAGTGTCGCAGAAGGCAGGGTCACAGCTATGACTGCCAGGCTGTGTGGTCCTCAACCCTTGGAGACTAGTGTAAGGAGGCATCTGGGCTAGGCTGGTCTACACAGTGAGTAGCTGTCATTTTCTTATTTATTGACGTGAGTTCATACCTAAGATTATCTTGAGTATCACTGGAGTTTCTGAAGTTGAACTTTTGAACGGTCTTGGAACTATGAAGATTTTGTGAACCCTTTGATATGGACTAAGTAGGCGTATGAAATGGCATGAGCTTAAGGATGTTATGGCTTGAATGTAAAATGTCCCCCACAGCCTGTTCCCAGCCCATGATGTGTTCTGGAAACTTTAGGGTATCTGGGTCTGTCTGTCCTGGTAGTCTCCCATCCCCCTCCCTGCCACACCCTGGAGTGAGATTACCACACTCTCCCACCGCCATGAAATCCAGGCCAAGCTCACACTCTCCCACCGCCATGAAATCCAGGCCAAGCTCAGGAGGTCAAACACCCAGGGGATAAACCTTGTGAAACTGTGAGACAGAGCAAGTCTTTGGTCTAAGTTGTTTCTGTTACATAGTTTGACCACAGATACACAAAAGTAGCTGACACAGTTGGACATGTCAAGGCTGGACTAGAGACAGTTACTGGATCAGGGGGAGGAAGGGAGGGAGAAGGCTTTGTGGGCTTGTAGGGACAACTGAGCTGAGCACCCTTAAAGATCCGGTAGGCTCTTATTCCTGTGAACTGGCAAGGCTGCTACATTTAGCATTCAAATATTTGCCTACTGAGACATAATAAAACTACAGCAAGAAATTTAAGATTCTTCCTGGAAGTCAACATCACATCTCTGATTCCGAAAACACTGAGGTAGCTGGGAGGGTGGTACACACCTTTAATCCAGCATCCACGAGACAGTGGCAGGGAGAGCCAGGAGTCTGAGGCTAGCCTGGTCTATATAGCAAGCTCCAGCCAGGGCTATGAAGTGAGGCCTTGCCTGCCCCCATTAAAAGTACTGACAGTAGTCTGAGAAAATCAGGATTAGTTGAACTGTTGGTGATATTCAAGGAGCTCCAGAATAGAATCCCATGTTGGTTTTAAAAAAGGGGGGGGGAGCTAGGGAAATGCTCCCCATCCTTTGAATACCTACAATATATAATTCTTTAGTCAGTATGTCTTTGCCATGGCCCCAACATTTAACTGGGTATCTTTTCAAACCAATGCAGTTTGTCAAAACAGTGTGTGTGTGTGTGTGTGTGTATGGGGGTGTGTGTGGGTGGGGTATGTGGTGTGTGTGTCAGTGTGTGTGGTGGGGGGTGGTGTGGGGTGTGGGGGTGTGTTGGCAGGGAGTCTCAGAAACAGTTTAAAAGTCCTAAGCCATTTGGAAACCTCAGGGTGGCATGGTATGTAGTAAGGTCTGTGTGACTTACAAATTACTGTCCTCTTAGCCCTCAAGAAGGTTCTCAGACAGAAACAGGACACACAACTGCCTTAGGAAAAGGCTTACCGTTCTTTTTCTCAGAAAGGGTTAATGCTGCTTTTGCTATTGTGGCATTCCAGAGCTCCTCTGCAATTCCATATGATCACATGTTGAGAAGGAATTTCCTGGTCGTAAATATGGAAGCCTAGACCAGAGGTTTTTCACAGCAATTCTCATTTGAAGTTCAGAAATACATGATTTTACATAGTCACTCTATTGCCTACCAAAAGACATGTTGACATACATAGAAAACTTTAGCATATTAGGAATTCACTGCCAAATGACATTTCATTGATTTGAAGACTTTTAAGAGCTTAGAGACATTATAACAAAGAAACCTTGTATTTAACTTTTTTGACTTGTATGGAAATTTGACAGTGATTAAAGACAGGATGTTAAGAAATATGTAAAAAAGATATGTGACACATATTTTAACCCTGAAATGAAAACAGTGTGCTTCGCTGTGATTTTTAAAGTGTAGTATTGATGTGGTGTGTGCAGATCCCAGAGCCTCGGGAAGGGCATCCAATAGCCTGCTGTTTGGCATATTGAACTTTGCTGCTATTAGTGTGACAGATGATAGCAATGTTTCCCAGTCACCACAGTACCATTGTAAAAGCATTTCTTATTGGATAGAGTGCTCAGAATATTGCACCCCGGAGCTTTATTTAGGGAAATGGTTCAATTGATGCTTTCTGTTTAACCCAGTGTTGACCTATCACAACATCATGTTAATAAGCAGTGTTACCATTTAAAAGGCTGGTTTTATACAGTCCTGCAGTCCTATTTAGTCATGGCTCTAACAGTCACTTCTACATAACTTATGAGACAGAGCGTCCTACGTTTTTGCACATCATGCTGTCATATGATAGTCCCCATCAGCTCGTGGCATTGTTTCATCTTATTCTCAGGACAACTGTGGTTTGCTGACTGCCCCCATTGTGCGTTTAAGCCAGTAGCTATTCTGTGTAGTGTAAGCTGCCTCGGTTTTCATTTTCCTGAATGAAAGGTGATCTTTTCCATACCAGCATTTTTACACAGACAAGCTTTTAATCCACAAATAGTAGACTTCTTGGAAGGTTAACTTTGATTTCATGAAGGTCCGGTTAGACACTGATAGTGAATACTTGCAACAATATGACATCCGCTGAGTGATAGCGATGTCAGAGAATAAATAACTGACTTGTACGTATGAGGTAGGACCTGTTTGTACACTGGTCACTGTTTCTTATGATAAGTGATCAATATTTCATTTTCTCTGAGAGAAGAAAGCTCTGTTTGGCTATCATTTGTGTCTACAGGCTCATCATGGCAAACCAAGGCTGAGCAGATGTTAACTTTGTCATAGACATTCCCTCACAGGATGAAAACCCAGCCTTTCCATTGCTCAGCTGCGTGTCCAGTGCAGTTGCAGGCAGCCAGCACTGATCTCCAGTCCCAGGGATCATGAGAACCTACGCTTAGGCTTAGTGTGGAAGTCATCAACACAAGTGTTCAAGGCATAGCGGGACCTCTGCTGATGTGGACCAAAAGATTGATTGGCTCTGATTTTTAATGACTGCTTATTCCTGTAAACTGGATATTTATTAGTAGCATCCTTCCCTCTATGTGGTTACGTTTTCTCACATCAGTAAGTTCTGTGTTTAAATATTATCTCAAGATACAATTGTCTTTTCCTTGTAAAGAGTCAGCTAGATTAATGACAAATAACAAGTAGAATATTTTAAAATAAAGGAACAATGTGTCCTTAATAACATTGCATTTGGATTTACAGAAGAGCTAATGTATGTGGAGTGCTGTATTTTTTTAATTCATTTTATTGTGTGTGTCTATTGAAGCAAGACTAATTGTGGTGTTTTGTCGATATATTTGTGAGGAGCAAATCATTGTCAGTGACACAAAGCCTTCACTCTGTGACCTTCAAGACCAATGGAGAATAAATACTGCATAGCCTGTCAGTGAATATTGATCAGCACTTTTTCTAGATGATCAAATTGCATTTTAAGTTAATAATTCTATTAAATTATAACAATGATTGTAATAATCATAATAAAAAATGATGAGATGTCGATGATTAAATTATGATTTATAAAGTACATGGTAAAATATGTCCTCTAAGGGTACAGCTGACAGCTGTGTGTGCATGATTGCTAATAGGATAAAGGAAATTTCTGCCAAGCGTTTCAAGAATAGTGGCACAGAACTTTCTGGATAATGGAATTATAGAGAGAGGCATTGATAAGATCTCGCCCTATGTGTTATTTCCTCCCGTATGGTGTATCTCTGGGACACACTTGCCTACTCTGGTTACTTAGCTTGGAAAAATGTGAGTGTGCAGATGAGGTGCCTGCTTGTGACAGCTGTTTAGTGCTCGCTAAGTGGCCAGTAGAGGACAATAGAGGGAACTTCACTCAGACTCTCGCTGCTGTATTTTTTTTTAACATTCTCATTTTAATTATTCTTGCCTTTGAATTATCATCAATAGTCACATTATGTATTGGAAATTTCAGATGATTCGGTAGTCATAAAAATAGTCATTCAAAATATACGGAGCCTTTTACTCCCGGATTATCATTTTACAACTCAGAGAAAAATATCCCAGAGGTTATTTCTTGTTATAATTCCAGGTAGCAATTAATGTCATTTATTATAGATGCACACAAGGAGTATTTAATAACCTGCTCCCAAGTTTTTGTTTCATTACCTACAATTGCTTTATAAAATAGGCTCAAATGATAGCATTGGGCACATGGTTTCATTAGACAGTGCTGGTTGAGGGATGTATTCTTTGGTTGCCTCTGCATCCATGAGGCATGTAGAAGAAACAGTGTAAGATGCTGCAGGCGCTACTCAGTAGTAAAATATTTGCCTAGCGTGGACATGGTCCTACATTTTGTCCCAGCTGGGAGAGAAGTGGGTAGGAAGAAAGACATCCACTGTCCTGTCCTCCCCAGAGGCTCGTGTAGTGAGTGCTTCTCGGTTTCTTGATCATCTTCTTTTTAATTCACATTTGAGTTAGCCATGTATTTTGGACTTCCGTAGTCTCTAAAGAGACTTCACCACCACAGTGCTCAGGTAGATCTGCCCTTTACTTCTGGTCTCTGTGATGGGTCACCAGCCCTTCTGCAAAGCATCCAGAAGGGTGTCTGCTGGACAAGCCTGGCACAGCAGGAGCCCGGCACAGGTGATACCGACATCACCAAAAAGCACCTTTATTCCCCATTTTAACCACAGCTCAGTGTCACAAGGACCGAGATTCTTGGGGCTTTCACCTAGCTGGACAAGGAAGTGTTATGGAAAAGCCCACATTGGGGTCTAAATGTTGGCGGTGGGCAGTGACCTTGGTGTCAAACACTGTGGAGAAGAGAGCGGATTAAACCGTTGCTATAAAGTGATTGCAGACAGCACTCTGGGGACACAGGGAACAGTCACCTGGCAGTTTGCTTGAGTGAGGACACACTGCACCCAGCTTTCCCAGACTCTCTTAGTTTTTACCCAAGGTCTTCTTCCATCTGAGGGTCTGCTCTAGACTCTTCTTAGTTGGGGCAGTGATGGGAAATGCCAGCCTGTAAATATGTTTCTCTTATTGGTTAACAAATAAAGCACTGTCGGCCAATAGGAAAGGAAGATAGGGGCGAGGAGACAAGGTGGAAAGGGGAAGTAGTAGGGAGGAGATTCAAGATGGAGGACGGAAAGAGCAGAATGTCAGCCCCTCTCCCCAGTAAGATGGTAAGATGAGACCACGTGGAAGTACTTAGATTGATAGAAATGGGTTAATATTTAAGACAGAGCTCGCCAGTAAGAAACTAGTAACTGGCCAACATCATTATGTCTAATACAGCGTCTCTGTGTGTTATTTGGGGCTGGTGTGGCAGTGGCTCCAGGCTGCCAGAAAAACCTCACTCATAACAGGGCAGTTTCTCACTTCCCATGTTTTGATGATGCTTTAGGAGGTGGCAGGCGAGGTGGATGGGGCTGGGAACCTGGAAGGAAGAGAGCACCCTGCATTACATCACATCAGGGTCCACAGGAGCAGCAGCCTTTTTCCCCAGGCCTCCACGGAAGGCCACCCTTTCTTTTCCTCATTTAACGCTGCATTCTTTGTCAGCCAGGTGTGGTGGCACTCAGGAGGCAGAGGCAGGGGATCTCTGTGAGTTTGATTCCAGCTTGGTCTACATAGTGAGTTCCAGGACAGTCAGGGTTTTGTGGAGAGACCCTGTCTCAAAAAATAGTAACAACAAAAATGTATCAAAACAGCAGCTGTCAAAGGAGTATTGCGCCCCCCTCCTTGAGGGTGAAAGGCCTGTATAAATTATGCTTTTGCACGACAGCGTTTTCCATGCTCTTTCCATGATGTACTTCTCACAGTGGGGTCACAGATACTTGTTTTATACTTGGGCTTCTGACCCCCTCTAGTGCTCCTTTCCATATTTAAACGTTGCCTTGTTTTCTGTGCATATGGGGATGCCACAGACATATCTTATATTCACTTTCCCTCCACTTTTACAGGCAGTCATTCTCAAGGATACAAGTTGAAACATGAAAAGGACCACAGCCCCTGAAACTTAGAGATGTGTAATAGTGCTGCATTTCTGTGATAATGTTATCTGTCCCTTCGGAGCATATGACATGCTTTCCTAAAGCACGCTTTTCTAAAGGATGTAGGTTTTGTTTTCTTTCGTTCTATAATGGAGGCTCATCCGTAGTCCCCCAAATATCTCTTTAATTGTTGAAAGAAGATAGACTCTAGCTGCCAGTGCCACTGAAGGTATCTTTGCTTTTATTTTTATACGTAATGTCATCAGATACAAGTCGTCAGAAGAATACATCCGATCTGTTTCAGATACAGAGACTTCACTGGAGATCTCCTTCATCGCACAGTTCTCCAGTAACTGCGCCAGGGTTCAAAGCTCAGGCTAGAGCTGGATCAAGGGTGCTGAGGGTAGGGACAGCTGCCCCCGGGAGTTGGCAGCTAGACTTGTGTTAGGGAACGGCAGTGAACGGCACGGTCTGAATTCACAGCAGTTCTCCTGCAAGACCATTTCCTCCAGTCACCTGTTTAACTTTGTATGATCAAAGGAATTCTGCCCAATACCAAGCAGGTCACACTGGACAATAATTAACGTCCCTGTTTTGGGACTTAACTCTGACTTGCTTGGCTGGATATAGATAGGTGATCCTCCCTGTGATTAAACTTTTTGGATGGAATGCTGGGCTAGGTGTAAGTAGCTGAACGATTTTTGTTATAAGCTGCTAACTCAAACGGAGCTGTGAAGCCAAGCATAAACTAAATAATAAACAGATGTGGGTAACCAAATATAGAAAGCCTGGTCCTGACTGCAGTGGGGCACTGTGAGATGATAGGGTACTCACGGAAAGATGCAATTTACGGGTCACAGTGTAATAGTAACCTTTCACTGCAAATTGAAAATGAACCTTGGCATATTAGATCATCTGCAGCTCACGGAGTCATTCTCGTGGATAGGGAGAGGCACTGTGGTCAGGTGCCAGCCTTTCCTCTAGATGGGGTTATTCTCCTAACATCTCATGTCTTCCTCGGTACTGTAGTTTGGAGCCAGCTGTTGATGCTCTCAGCTACGGTACTAGATCACCGGGGGATGTTCTTCCTTCTCTTCCCGGAACCTGGAGATTCGGAGTAAGAGCTTTGGTTCCAGCTGCACTGTACGCACCATCAAACGTTCTCTGCACCTTCTTAACCAGCAGACAGCAGCCGATGCTGCTGCTGCTGCTTTGTGATAAACAACTCCAAGACTTGACATAGAAAGCCATTTGATTTTCATAGGCACATCCTCCTGCGGCCACACGGGTCTGCACGCAGTGTCTGTCCCCAGTAAAGATGACAAGGCTGCAGAGATACAGTGACTTGGTGGCCTTGTCAGAGGCCGCCTTAGAAGACAAACCCTGCACTGACTCCTCACAAACAGGAATCACAAAGCAAACAATTTCCGGATGCCTAGTTCTCTCAGTCCTTGACCAGCCCTGGACATTCTGTTACGGTGTGTGTGATTTATCTTCTGGGAGAAGGCACAGAGATCTTACTGACTAGCAAAGGGAGCAGAGTTGAAGGTTACTGATTGCAGGGTGTTTTACAAAAAGGGAAACTGTCAGTTACGTGTTGAGAGAGGACAGGAGGACTCAGGTTGATGAGGGCAGTGTCTGCATGTGTCCCACCCGCACAGTGTACTCTTCAAATGCAGCAGAGGTGAGTGCAGTTCTTCAGAGTGCAGAGTCCAGCGCTTTGGTTTGCTCTAGCTTGGTGTTCTGTCATATCTCCTGCTGTGAGTCCGGTTTACAGTTTGACCGTAGTTTCACTCTGTATCAAAACACTGTAACGAGATAGTGCACCGCATATCATTTGTGACTGGTAACTTAGAACTGTCGAAGGTTGTTTATCACCTTCAACAACCCTCATACTAATGCAGTCCACTCCTTCAGGAAACGCCACTTGAGAGCACAAAGAGCCCAGGAGAGGCCTCATGAAGAGAGCAGGCCTGCCAGTCCCTTTCTGCCACACCACAGGGGAGAAGGCCGCCCACTTCACCTTGTAGGGAGCGCTGGGCATCACATCCCACAAACTCTTCTGTCCTAAACAACCCCCAGGTAGTTCTGGTCGAGTGTCCCGGCGCTCATGCATGCGCCGCATTAAAGGTAAAGAAGCAGCTGCCCATTCCAGACTCTTAACAAAGAAGGGGGCAAGTATTATGTAGTTGGTTTGTGGGAAATTACTTAGAAACCTTCATTTTTAAACGATTCCTAAGCAGTGGTAGAAGTGAATACATAATACTTAGACAATCCCACTCTTCCCCAAGAGAGGTTCATGCTCCACAAGAACCATGCACTCCTGGCCACTGGCAAAGCTTCATCTGCAGGACCGAAGCAAGGGGAGGCTGCACCACAAACCCACTGAGGAAAGCCGTGGCCCCGTTGGGCTGAGCTGGCACCCTTTAGGTGCTGAGAGGGTTAAGTGCTATTTTAACTCTGTGATCAGGTTGCTTCAGAGATAACCCCTTTTTCAGACAGAGTCACAAAGACCGTTCACTATTAACTTAAAATTAAGTTTGCCACTAATGACTTTTAAATTTTGCAATAAACAGCTATAAATAAGAATAGCTCCTATGTTTGAACATCTACATGAACAGGAATTTACTTACATCATTTCAGCCTCAGGACAGGGTGCAGGTGTCCTTTTCACATCACAGAGGAAAGCAAATCTGACAAAAGAAAGAACTAGACCCAGAACTTCTGGGCATCACAGCCATACTCAGGGCTCAGAGCCCAGACTAGACATCTAGCTGTCATTAATTGTCCACTGGACACGGACTAAAGTCACCCAGAATAGAGTCTCAAGTGAGTAATCTTTTTCTCATACTGATCTGCGAGCATTTCTGTAAGGACGGTTGCAGGAAGGCCCAGCCCACTATAAGTGCTGTCGTCCTTGAACAGGTGGTCCTGGGTATATTAGAAAGCCGTCACACGTAGGCTGCCAGTGAGCCATCAAGCATGTGTCCCCACGGCTTCTGCCCTGATGTCCCTTAGTCATGTGACCTAGAAGTCTAAGCCAAGTAAGCTACTTCCTCATGTGGCTCCCAGGAGCCAGTGTTTCACCACAGCAACAGAATGAAACCAGGGCAGCCTTCCTTACATTTGTGACCGTTACGTAGGCGCCCTGGTGTTCGGTATCAGGAGTTCATTAATCAGCTCTCAGCTTATCTTTTCTATTAGGACAAAAAGGGTGAAGAGGCTGTAAAACTGTTGTCTCCCTAGAAGTCTATAGAACCGCAGGTGGTGAATCGGAACAAATCATGAGACTCAAGTCCAGGGTGGGTTGTGGGAGATCCTTCACAGGGTCCAAAGCCAACTGCCGTGGGGATCCAGTCAGTACACATTGCAAAGGGTCTTCTTTCTAACAAACCATTTCGTGTTTGCCTGCTAAAGCACGGGGAGAGAAATGAAAGGCGTCACGCTTCGTTTCTCTGCATCATCTGTGTCTCGGTTGTGTGTGTGTGTGTGTGTGTGTGTGTGTGTGTGTGTGTCTTCACGTGGTTCCTCACACACTCTGGTCTCCTCAGGTGGCACTGGTGCGATGGACGGAGAGTGTCGGGCTCACTCTGGTCAGCAGGGACCTGGCTTCCATGCAGCTGAAGACCCCCAGTGGCCAGGTCTTGACCTACTGCATCCTACAGATGTTCCCCTTCACCTCGGAGAGCAAGCGGATGGGCATCATCGTCAGAGTATGTCGTGCCCTTACCTGCTGTGCTCACCACCCACCCCTTAGTCCAGTCACTGCGTCCCAGGCACTCTCATTCGATACCCTCACACACCCCTTAGTCTAGTCACTGTTTCCCAGGCACTCTCAATCGATACCCTCACACACCCCTTAGTCCAGTCACTGTTTCCCAGGCACTCTCAATCGATACCAAACTTCCCCCCAGAAAATGTTAAGGTCAAATATTGTGTTATTGTTCATTTTAAAACACACACACAAACACACACACACACACACACACACACACACCTCAGTAATACATGACCTGAGAATCTAGTATGGCTCCATCTCCTGCAACCGCTGAAGCAGAACAAGTAGAGGACAGTAGTAATATTTTAATTAAAATTGTATTTTAACTTTACTACTACCTACCTTTATTCTGGTTTTCTTAACCAGTACCAAAAGTGTATTTTGGAATTTCATTTGCTAAATAGTGAAATTTCATCACATTTGGGAAAGTGGAGAGCATTAATAGTTACACTGTAGACCAGATCTGTCTCAAGAATTAAAGTTCAGCATCTCAGGTGTTTGCTGACCTTGGCTCTCCCTGCCTCCCTGGTCCTTTCTCTAAGACCTGCTTCCTCCAGAGCATCCTCCTTCAGGTCAGTGGTTATTCACAGGGAGCAGTGCAGCCCAGCTGTCTTCTGTGTCTGTTCTTACCCTACTACAGGATGAATCCACAGCAGAAATCACATTCTATATGAAAGGTGCAGATGTCGCAATGTCCACCATTGTCCAGTACAATGACTGGCTTGAAGAGGAGGTAAGCAAGCTATTCTCAGCGTGCACAAATGTCTTCATGAACTGGAGTAAGATAACAGCGGAAAAGCAGTGTGTTCTCTGCACTTGCACCATTGCAGTGAGTCTCCCCATCGCCGTCGCAAGCCAGACATGGACAGGTGCCCAGGGGTGGTAATATTTTTCCACTAAATTCTCTGGGTATTTGTAGTTCCTTCCAGGTTTGTACATATAAAGGCTAAAACCCTGGTTAGTTATACAAACTCTGCTTCCTATAGAAATAATTCCATTTTTGTTTAGTATATAAATTGTGCAGGTTTAGTGTATGAAGTGTGTGTGTGTTATTGTTGTAACAATATTGCAAGGACTTTAATTTGTGTTTTAATCTAATTTGTTCTCTTTATTCCTAAACAAGTATATTTAAAGTTAGCCTTGTGGGGCTATAATATTGCTAAAGTTGTTTATTGATCAGTAATTGGATTTAAAAGTAAAACTAAGGTTGCTAGGATTGTAGCACCTTCCTGTGTACACATTACTCCAGGTGCCCTGATGTCCTGTTCCACTGTCAGACTGCAGAGATGGCCTGTCAGCACAGCAGCCACACCCGATATTCACGATGGTCCTGGCAATATGAATCAATATCTCCTTCCGGGCACTTTGATTTAATCAGAGACATGAATAAATTAAACTCCCTGAAGACCTAGTAAAATGCCATAAAAATTACTTTTGGTCATAATGACATGCAATTAATTGTAAAATACTTGTTTAATTTATTTAGCTTTATGAGGTCAAATCAATAAATGTCTTGCAACAGACAGATAATGTCAGATTGTTGTTCAGAAAGATAACTTCATTAAAAATCCTATGTGCATTTGTTTGTTCACACTGTTTGCTTGCCGCAGATAAATCTTCTGCCTCTTCGCCAACAGAATGTGTGTCACAGTTCTGCTGTTGCCTGAAAGCCGTTCACTTTACCAAGAGCAAAGTAAAAGGTGGTTTAGCGAAGTTCAGGGTGTGTTTGTTAACATGCACGTGGATCCGGGCTCCTTGGAGCCTGATCCCTGCCTACAGTTTGGCAAGAGCCCCTTTGTTTAGAATCACACTGTTAAAAGTGACATGCTTAGCACTGGAGCAACTTAGACTTTGAAATGAGTCCCTGGCTGCCTAGAGCGCAGCCAGCATTGTACCCTAACCCAGCTAAACTTCCTGCCTTTAGGAAGGGAAAACAGTATCCTATCTTAGTTACTCTGCACAATAAATGGGATTAGCATCTTTTCGCACACCTATCGGATGTCTTCCCGCTTTTCATTTATTATAGAAAAAGGGTGATTACTCATCCATGGCCTCCTCTCTCCTTTTCCAGTTAAGACCTGAGCCCCGAGCCTGGTGCGCAGGGTGACCCTGCGTGATCAACCCTGCACATGTTTGTGGTGCTGCATTTCTGCCAGGCACTGACATGCGCCTTTACAGCAGGGGACTAATGCCACTCCAGAAGAGCCCCTGCTGAAGCAGTTCCTGAGATGAAACTGACGCAGACGCTCGATGCTCTGCCCAACAACACAGGCTGCTGTGATTCCCAGCCCACCCATATTACACCTCTGTCCCTCCCCACCCCCTCGGTGGGGCAGTCGGTAGAGACGTGCTGTGGGCTGGGACATAGTGGTAGGGAGAACTTGAAGCCCTGTCCTGCCGGTTTCCTCTCGCAGCTTTGCTGTGGTCTGTGGTCCTTCAAGTTCCTGTGCTTCCCTGCAGTGGGCCTGCCGGAGAGTCCCCGAGGCCCGATGGCTGCCAGCTCAGGCACTCAGGGAGCCACAACCAAGACCCCTTTCTTTTCAGTGTGGAAACATGGCACGTGAGGGGCTGCGCACCCTTGTGGTGGCAAAGAGGGCCCTGACGGAAGAGCAGTACCAGGACTTCGAAGTGAGTTGTTCAGCCCCTGTCACTGAAGCCTTCCCTCCTGAGGAGGCCTTGGTTTCCCCACGGAAGCTCAGCCTTCCTGTGCCATTGTAAAGTGTGGGGGCACAGGCTGCAGAGTGACTGGGGACCTGCAGTGTCATCTCCTCAGCAGAGACTGAGTGTGCCTCAGAAGTGCTTCCGGCCTTGCAGCTGTCTGGATCCTGCGGTATCTGCATAGATGGCAATTTAAATTATCCATGCCCTAAATTCAATGCTGAAGCTTGCTGTATTATGATGTCATTGCTCAGGGTTCTGGGATATCTGCATAGTAGATGACAGATTAAGTTGTCCAGAGCCCCCAAGTCCCAGCACTCCAAAGTCTGAAGCTTTTTTAGTGTGATGTCATTGCTCAGGGTATGTCTGCCTTAATTATGTCATGTTTCCATATTAGGGAAAGTTCAACCAGAGTTAATAAATTTTCACATAGTAAATAATTACAAATATTTAGAGCACTTATACCTAGCATTTGTACAGCATGTTACCTCTGACCCCTAGATCCAACTCACTCCACAAAGAGAGAGCATTTACACACGTTTGCTTGTCCCCTGTGCCGTCAGAGCTGATACAGTCGTTCACATGAAGCATGCACATATCTGCATACCTGTTTCTTCTGTCCCCAGAGCCGATACAGTCAAGCCAAACTGAGCATCCATGACCGGACCCTGAAAGTTGCTGCAGTTGTGGAAAGCCTGGAGAGGGAGATGGAGCTGTTGTGTCTCACTGGGGTGGAGGACCAGCTGCAGGCTGATGTGAGGCCCACACTGGAGATGCTGCGGAATGCAGGGATCAAGGTGCAGCCTGCAGCCTCTGACTGCCAACACTGCTTTCTTACTGAATCAAACTCAGTTTTTCCTTGAAACACTGTCCATGCACTCCGTGGGGGGGGGGGTGCAAAAGACATCTTCCTCATCATCATCCTGCTTGTCCTGGCTCCAGAGGTCTCCACAATGCCCTACTCCAGTCTTACCTCTGACTCTATCTTGTTAGGAGCAGTTTTCCCACCATCCTGGTCCCACAGCCACCTCAGCCCCAATTAACACACAGAGACGCTGTATTAGATATAAAGCTGTTGGCCTGTTACTAATGTTTCTTATTGGCTAGCTCTGTCTTAAATATTAACCCATTTCTATTAATCTAAGTGTTTCCGCATGGTCTTATCTTACCAGAGAGGGTCTAGACCTCTTCCTCTCAAGTCTCTACCTCTTCATCTCCTCCCTTACATCTCCCAGAATCCTCCTTGTCTCCTAGGCCCGCCTATCTTGCCTTCCTATTTGCCAGCAATGCTTTATTTGTTAACCAATAAGAGAAGCATACTTACAGAATGACACCTCCCATCACTGTCTTTCCACATTCAAGAAGGCATAGCCTTTCTGAAGCAGGGCTTCAACCCTGTCCCTGCCAGTGACACATGCACTTCCTAGGATAGTGTTAGGTAGGGTAGTGTCAGGGCCTGCCAGCTTCTGGCCCGTGCACACGGCCTTCAGTCACACTTGCCTTGTTGATTATTTCCTCACCATCAGACGGGAACAGAAACCTCCTTGAAGTAGCCTGTGTAACCATAACCAGGAGGTTAGGTGGGAGAGGCCCAGCTTTGTGCAGGTTTCGAGTCGCGCTTACTGAGCCCTCTCATGTTGAGTCCTCACACGCTGCTCCAGAGATGGAGTAGACAGAAACCAGAGGCTGGGCAGGGTCACTCGGAAGCTGTTACTGTTCAGCTAGCTGTGCTTCAGAAGCAGTGTGCGTCCCTTGCCACAGAGTTAGAAGGCCGCAGCGATAAGCTGCTGTTGCACTTTCGTGCGGTCTTGAGTACAGCCCTGGGACCCTTCCTGCAGGGGCATGCAAGAATGCAGATTCGGGTGCAGAAGTGTTGTTTGTTGTTGTTTTGTTTTGTTTTTCTGCCTGCACCTCGTGACACCACACATGAGTTCTTCCTTCCTGGCCACTTGTGACCAGTCTCTCAGGAGACTTCCCTCCCTCCCAGGCCTCCCCTTGCCCACACAATGCTCAGCTCCCCAGCTGCTCCATTGTGCAGCTCTTGGCATTTGGAAAACAGTGTTTGCAGGAATCCAGCTGCCATTCATTCCTGCCGTGAGCTGTGAGGGTCAGCCCCTTCCCCAGTGGACTTGGTTTCAGGGCAGCATTTTCCCTGGACATTCTCCCTCCCTGCTGAGCCACAGTGCCCTTCCTCACTCATCTGTGTCTAAATCTAGCGTTTACAGGGTCAGTTTTCATTTGGGGGGCGCTGCTTCTTAGGGTTGGGTTGGGTTAGGTTAGGTTAGGTTAGGTTAGGTTATGGTTAGAAATGGCTGAGTGTTGAAGTAACCTATGGCCGACTATAGGACTGCCTGCTAGATTATCAATAGTAAGGTAGCAAGGTCCCTTGGTATAGGACTTGGGTGTTGTAGTGTGACAGTGAGTACCACCTGTGTGTGGGGGCCTTGCCCTCCACATCCCACTTGACTAGACTGGAGAAGGGAAGGTCGTGCTTGTCAGCCATGCCTCACTGTGCCTCCTGAGTGACAGGCTCAGTGCACGCTGTGGTTGCTGCTCACATAGTCATAGTTCCTAATCGTAGGTGCAGTAAAGCTAGTGAAAGTACGCTGATTGCACACACGGGTGTGCCATCTGGGCTTATCTGTTTCCTGCTCCCATAGTGCACCTTTCCATGTGATAAAGTCTGAGGCTCTGATGATGATGAAGTTAGTAATGCAAGGGCTTCCTGCTACTCTGCATGGACACCCTGGGCATTTACCCCGTCACAGAGCTCTGCATGGACACCCTGGGCATTTACCCCGTCACAGAGCTCTGCATGGACACCCTGGGCATTTACCCCGTCACCATCAGCACTTTCCAAGCTTTTCTACTCATGATCCCTTTTTGCCTGAGAGACTTTTTTACATGACCCTGAGTGTATACAAAACAGTCTTACAAACAATTTACTGACTATAAAGCATAAAGAAATTTATTTTAAGACAGTTCTTTATTATGATTTTGCCATTTACTAAAGATGAGCCAATTTACATACTAATGAGATTAATGTCCTTATTTATTTTAATATAAAGAATTAAGCCTTGGCTGAATATTTGATACAGCAGTATGTGTAGAGCATCTTCAGCAGTTTTCAAAGTAGACATCTATTTTATTTTAAGTTATGAATGCCATTTTGCATAAATACATAATGAGGGGCTGGGGCACGGATTTGCTTAGGACCCCATCAGAAATTAGGAATTCTGTCCACTTCCAAGCCAAAATTGGTTGCCCCTTTTTTTTTTTTTTTTTTTTTTAGGAAACTCACATCAGCAACTAAAACAGCAACTTATAAAATTAAACATTCTAACACACTCTGATACAACCCAGACATTTATATACTGAGGAATGGCTTTATTGTAGCATTAACAAGGAGAAAAGTTTGTACAGTAAAGTGCTGCCTCCAGTGGTCTGGCGTCTGAGCTGCAGCACTCAGTGTGTTCATGGATATTGCACGGTGTGGGGTGTATGTGCTAAGAACCCAGTCTGCAGCACCGTCCTACGGGGCTTCCAGGCAAGCGCTGCCCAAAGCACTGTGGGCTCTTTATACATTTGATTTTAAGTTACATTTTGTTGATTGCATACTCAGAAACCTTTTTATTGCCATTTTTTTTTTTTACAGCCATCCTCACAGGTAGTTAGGTACATGATTACATACAAAGTCCTGACCTACAATTTAAGCAGCAGGAGTCCAAGTATATGCCTTGACAGTGCATTGTCCGTGTGTGTGCAGCTTTTTTAATGTCGAAGTAGCAGTCTGAGACTTGATTTAAGTGCATTTTGGTTTGTCTGGGCTCCATCAGGCCGTTTGAAGGTCACCTCCCAGCTGAAGCACTATGTGGACATGAAGGCCTGTGTGGCCTTCTGGCTGTGCACTGCCTTCCCACACCTTCGGGCTCCTGCATCAGCCTCAGCTGCATGCCTGCACACCATCCTGGCTTGTTCTCCCTAAGCAAACTCGAACTCTGTGTTGTGTGGTGCAGAACACACAGCCGTGGTTGCCTTCTAGCCCCTTGTAGGTGTACCAGTCTTTCTGGGACCTCCAGCCCCCAAGTCATGACACAGAGACTCATTATTGGTTATTAATGCCTGGCCTTCCTTATCCTACACTTGTCCCATAGCTCTTATAATTTAATAAACCTGCTTTTCTTCATCTGTGGTTTGCCTTGAGACTTTTTGCCTTTCTTTCATTTTGTATGTCTTACTTTTTCTGCTGCTTCTGTGTTTGTCTGGCAGCTGTCTGGCTCTCTGACCCCAAGCATCTCCCTCGTTCTCTTCTGTCTCGAGCCGAGGTTCTCCCTCGTACTTACCCCCTCTACCCTCTAGCCCGCCTCTCCTCCTCTGCATAGCTACTGGCTTTTCAGTGTTTCATTAGACAGATCAGGTGCCTTAGGCAGGCAAAGCAACACAACTTTACATCACTAAATAGCAGCATAAATATCCTGCTACATAAACAAATACAACACATCTTTACATAGTTAAAGTACTATTCCACAACAGTAGTACACAGCTGAATTCTCTGCAGCCATTGCTGCCCCCATGCCCGTAGCTCTCCATCTCCCCAGCCTGAAACTCCCCCACCTAAGCTCTCAGTCCTCACCTCTGCGAATGTGGCTTCTCTGGACTCCTCATGTGTGGGGGATTGTGCAGTACCTACTCTTTGTATTCAGCTGATGTCATTCAGCAAAACGCCCTTGAGGAGCCTGGGTCAGAACTTTCTCCATTTCAAGGATCATGGACGTCACCACATTTCATTTCTCAGTGGGACTCAGTGCGCTCTTGGCTTGCTTAACCTCGGCCCTGTTGTGGAAATCCTATGAGAGTGGCGTACAGACAGACATCTGTGCACCAGAGATGCTGTAAAGAAATGAAATCATATTATTGAAGTTCACAAGCTCACATTTTTCCCCCTAGATTTGGATGCTAACAGGTGATAAGCTGGAGACAGCTACTTGCATTGCCAAAAGCTCACACTTGGTGTCCAGAACTCAAGACATTCATATTTTCAGGCCAGTAAGTACATCTCTAAATCACTTTGAATTGTTAATTGGCTTTTGTTTGTTTGATTTTGTTTCAAGGGGTTTTTGGTTTGGATTGGGGTTTTTTTTTTTTGTTGTTGTTGTTGTTTGTTTGTTTGTTTTGTTTTGTTTTTCCCCGAGACAAGGTTTCTCTGTATAGCTCTGACTGTTCTGGAACTCGATCTGTAGTCCAGGGCTGGCCTTGAACTCAGAGATCCACCTACCTCTGCTTCCCAAGTTCTAGGATTAACATGTATGCTCCCATACCAAGCTAGATGTTGAGTGTTTATATTACACTTAAACTGTCTATATGGTAATTGAGAAATACCTTTTCAAAATCAGTGTTGGAGTTGTTTTCTTACCCTGTAAATACGCATTGAATGGCTTTGAAATGTATTTTGATGGTAAACAAGGTGTCAGTTGGAAAGCATTTTTCTCTTATACATCTCATAAAGGTGTCGCTCCCTATTTTAAATGGGCTTGCTGCAATCATTTTCTAATCAACTTACAAGGGATGCTGTTTTACTTTTTAAACACAAGAAGTACCTAGCCTGCTGCCGTTTTAGATTAAAACCTGTCCTTTAACTAGTACAAAGAAAATGATAGAGGGGTCTGAATTTATATGTTTACTGTACATACTAGTTATAAACGTTTAATTCACACAAGAAGTAGACATACCTTGGGTCATGATTGATGGTGGGCAAGCAGACACCATGTGTCTGTGTCTGTCTGAATAAAGTGCTTGCACCTACAGAAATGATTATTTCAGTATCATTTACATGTAAATGTATTTTATTTTGAAACATCAGAATCTCAAATTACGCCCTGAAGACTACTATTTGCAATTAAATTATTAATGCTTCTGATAAAACTTCCGATCAATTTTTGTTGACTTTTCAGAGTTATGGCACCACAAATTAAAAATTTCACAATAAAACCTACCTACTTAAAGATGAGTTGAAGATTGATTTGGGGCATGTGAAACTTTTAATTTATTTCACTCCTATATCAATTTTAATGCCCTATAAACTCTTCTCAGAAAGCATGTGCAAAGCCAGTACATTGATTTCTGGCATATTTTCATTCTAAAATGAGTATTTCAACATTATGGCTTGACTTCACCCTTTTTGACTGCTTAGTACTTTAGACATTAGGCCAAAGTGCATGGGATGAGTAGAAACTCATGGCAGAAATGACAGAAGCAACTTTATTAATTTATTTTGCATTCTTCCACATATTATGAAGAAACATGTTTAAATAAAACCCGTCTATGTAATTATGTCTCTTACCTGGTGTGTGAGAAAGGGAAACTCAACTTCCTTGGGCCCTGGTATCCTGGCTTATAATTCTCTGGGGCTGTTTGTGATGCTATAAGCCAATTATGTTCATCAGTGCTCACAGTACCCACCTACCCCCACACACACACACCAGTTTAATAACTCATCTTACAGAAAGTGCTAGAAAACCCTTGATCATTACATTTTTATAAGGATGCTTTTATAACAGCAGTGGCCCTCCCATGCCTTCATGACCACAAATCAGAAAACAGTCCCTGTTAGAGGTGTGGGTATAGAATTTGTAAGGACCTTGTTACAGGGCTTCTGTTCAAAGGTTAAGCGCCTTTAGCTTCGAAATACAATTCCAATGGCTCTTACTGTGATTCCCTGAAAATGTCTCACTGCTTTATTGCCTACATTTTTAATTCATGATGCTTTTTTTCCTGCAATGAAGGTAACTAATCGGGGAGAGGCCCATTTGGAGCTGAACGCGTTTAGAAGGAAGCATGATTGTGCACTGGTCATATCTGGGAACTCTCTGGAGGTGAGGCTGAGTGTGGGCATGTGTCCTAAGGACATGAGCTGGTCATGTCTGACTCATACTCTGTCCCTTCCTGTTTTGAAGCTGCTTGAGTTTACCATCTCCTGACTCTTAGTCCCCTGCTCATTGTTAATAGCATCGGCCTGCAGTGGCTATGACAGCTCAGCCACAATATTTACCCTGCATTTGTCCAAACCAGGGTTTGTTTCCAGGTGCATGTTTGTGGGACACATGGCTACTTGGGTAGAGCTGTTGGGCCCTCCGGTCAGCCTCTGGCATTTGTTCTCAGGGCACCTGAGTATAGGGGCCTGCAGCAGGCTGCAGGAAAACCCAGGTGGGAGAGGCCCCTGGACCAGTCGTTTGTACTCAACTGTGTGGAGTTCACCTTCATGGTCACAAGGTTGGAGTCGCCAGCTCCTCCTTTTCTCCCTAGTTCTGGTTCTGCTGCTCTGACACACTTAGGACACGGACCTTGTATTGTGGCATCACACAACATTGGTGTACTACCAAACACCAGTGTCTGTAGAGCCACACTGCAGCTCCGCTAAGGTTCGGAGATGTCTGTTTAATCTTTGTACAGTGAGGGTTTCACTTAGTCCTTACGTTCCAAGTAGTCTTTTCTATTTATAAAAACAGAAAAAAAATTTTTTTTTTACATTCTGGTATGTTCTAAAACATCATGTAAATAGCTAACAAAAAGTACACCTCTTCCTGAGATTAAAGGTGATGTAAATGAGAAATCCAAAGCAATTAAGACAGTTGCAGTATGTGAAAGTGGGTGCTAGCGGCCCCCAAAGCAGTCCTTGACATGACTTTAGGCACCTTCCTCCTCTGATCAGAGTAAATACAGAAGACAGTGGCCAGGGGCCCTTCTCAGGCAGACAGGTAGAAGCAAGTTGACAAGAATCCTGGCCACCATTGGAAAAGACAGTTTTCTACAGCTCCTGGCAGAGCGTGCACCCACCACCCTCCATGAATCTGGCAGTTAGGTCTCTGGTCTCTCACGAGATAAGCACCCTCCTTTTGTTGGTAGCCTTCTGGGCCATGTGATCTGCTCTATAATACCTGTACTTCATTACATGAAAGATCTTAGAGTTCCTGGATAATGACTAAGAGTCTGTGCCCTTTAGACAGGGCTGTGAGATTGGGGTTTCTCAAGCAAGGTAGGGAATTAAGAACTGGACCTGGCACTTTGAAAGGGCCTTGAGTATCTGGTATCACAGTCAAGCAAAGGTCTCCATCAGTCATGCACTTGGGAAACACTGAAACCAAAATAGGAATGCAGCCAGGGGAAGACCGCATAGGAATCTAGCCAGGGGAAGATGGTGTAGGAATGTATCCTAGGGGAAGGTGGCGTAGGAATGTATCCTAGAGGAAGATGCATAGGAATAGAGCCTAAGGGAAGGTGGCGTAGGAATATACCATCTGGCCTCAGAAGCACGCGAACACCTTACGGTCACATAAACCTGGCAACGCTTCAGAATGTCCTGTGGCCATTGACCCTTGCCTCTGACTGAGCCATTCTCTACCCACAATGCACTACTTTTAGGAGACCTTGTACTCTTCCTGTTAAGGGACTAGCCACCACTGCCCATCTTCCCATCTTGCCCTCCTGCACAACTAAGCTGTCTATCCCCGAACAGGGTACAGTGTGTCAAAAATAAGACCCAAAAGAGCCAACTGTGCTTACTTGAGGAAGGCCAAGGTTTTCCCACAATTCTGCTTGAGCCCAGGGTTGTATGGCGACAGTAGAGTCACAGCACTCTCTCCCAGGTCTGCCTGAGGTACTACGAGCATGAACTTGTGGAGCTGGCCTGCCAGTGCCCTGCCGTGGTCTGCTGCCGCTGCTCGCCCACCCAGAAGGCCCACATCGTGACCCTGTTGCGCCAGCATACCAAAAAGCGCACCTGTGCCATCGGTGAGCCCTTCAGCCAGGCCATGGTGGGTGGTGGGATAGTATGCCACCTTCCTGTCAACAGTGAAATGTGGCAAACAGCCAACTTTACAACATTTATAAGCAAAATTGTGCCATGTCTCTAAAACTGGCTTCACCTACATTACAGGAATTTTTAATAGTCCCTAAAAGTAGTATATAAAAGCAGAAAAAGAGGCATCTAATCGATGATGATTCACTTAACCTTCAACCCATGGTACTTCTCAGGTGATGGCGGAAATGACGTGAGCATGATCCAGGCTGCTGACTGTGGGATCGGGATCGAAGGGAAGGTGGGTTTGTGCAGCACGCCATCAGCTGACCTGCTCTGCCAAGCCCCATCCTGGGAGGGAGGTCAACAGTCCGCCTGTCCTTTTGGTCTTCAGGCCCAGCTGTTGGTAAACAGCAGGGAAGTAGCTCCCTTCAGCGCCCTTGTCAGGCTGGAGTGTCCCTAGGAGCTCTTGGAGGCCCTCTGTGCTTGTGGCCAGTTCCAGCATCACTAATTCCCTGCACACCGTCCTTGGGCTTCCCTAACCCTCAGCCCCTCCCCCCGCTTCACAGGGTTCACTGTCTGTCTGTGTAGGGTGCCCTTTCCCCTGCCACCTAGGTCAGGGTTGAGGTTGATTGCTCCCTGTGTAGTCTCCCAAATATAGATACATGTAGCGAGACCTAGACAGTTTGCACAACTTGGTTTTGGCTCTTTCTGTGGCTGATCTGTTCTACTGTCCTTCGTGGTAGCTTTGGAAAAGCAGAGGGAGATTGTTTCTGCAAATGTGAAGTGACAGAGGTTTGAACAACGTCTTGGAGAGGTCTGGGACCATGTGATGAGATAGGGTGTCCCCGTAGCCAGTGCCACCCCGTCCCTTCTTACTTTCTACGTTGTAGTAGATTAAACCCTTCCTTCTTACGAGCAGCAGCTGACACCTGCGCACACGGACAGGTTCTGGTTCAGGCTCCTCTCCCTCAGCCACCCTGTCGTATCTGGTGTCGAGCAGGCCCTGCCCCTCGTGCTCTTCAATCCAGATGAACTCTAAATCTCAGGCGGTGCCAGTGGTCGGAGTGCGGCGATTCTCAGAGGCTCTTTGTGGTTTCTCAGGAGGGGAAGCAGGCCTCGCTGGCGGCGGACTTCTCCATCACACAGTTCAGACACATCGGCAGGCTGCTCATGGTGCACGGGCGGAACAGCTACAAGCGCTCTGCAGCTCTCGGCCAGTTTGTCATGCACAGGGGCCTCATCATCTCCACCATGCAGGTAGAGGCCCACGCCGGCGTGCCGCAGCAGGCAGTGGCTTCTCCAGGGCTGTGCCCTTGTCGGGGAGGTGACCACTGGACTTGGGGGGGGGGGCGGTCACGGGATTGCGACCAGCAGCACCTGTGCTCTAACTTAGTGCTCTGTCTGTCTGTCTGTCTGTCTTTCTAGGCCGTGTTTTCTGCAGTCTTCTACTTTGCGTCTGTCCCTCTATACCAGGGGTTCCTTATGGTCGGGTAAGTGAGACGCGATCCTTGGCGCCTCTCCGCTTCGCGTATGTGAGCGCCTCTGTTTGGAAAGGACATGCACAATACTGAGCGATGCCCACGCTGTTCTGAGTAGCCTTTGGCACGCAGACATCTGAGATGACTAACTGTGTAAAAATCTTGTGTTACATGGGAAGAAATTTGAAAAGCACCTGGACACTTGAGGCTTTTAAGACTGTGCTAAGTTTCGCACTAGATTTTGTTCTCGTGGGGAAGCCATAATTTGTGTCAAGAACCACGGCAGATCTGAGGTTTTCTAAAAGGGCCCCATAGCATAATGAGAGGGGCAGAGCCAAGAGGCGGGCACATGCCGACACTACCATCAGCAGGGTTGGCGCTGGCAGGCCACAGCTGCGGGCCTCCTGAGCCTTCCCCTGTCCCGGTGGGGACGCCTTTACCACAAGGGAACAGGGCCAGCCACGAACCAGGGAGCAAGCGGTAGTAGGAAGTAGATAGCTCTGGGAGAGCTGAGACTGGTCCGCCCTAGCAGCAACAAACCACAAAACCCTGCATTGATAGACAGCCACTATGAGACTACAGGCAAGAACATGGAAAACGTAGTGTGCCGCAAGGGTGTTGCCCACTGACTCATTGTTGCCGTCCTCAGCCTGGGTCGTTATACCCAGAGGTTGTAGAAGTGTGGCTGTTAGTGAGTGACCACAGAGTAAATAGAAGTAAATATAAAAGCTGTCCCCTGCCACTTTCTATCTGTCTGTGCCCACCAAGGCGTGGCCTTCACCTCAAACCAGGCCTCCCTCTTGTAACCACGAAGAACCTAGAAAGTGACGGTAGAAGCCCCGACCTTGCTGTTGCCCCCGCCATTGTAGCATGGAGGTGGCCGGCTTCCTGACATCCCTGTTTGGCATGTGAGCACAGTGAGAGGCACCTGGGTGCATGGGACAGCTTCCAGAATTCCTAATAACATGACCAGAAACAGGGGTTAGGGTCTTCGTCAAATGTCAGGTCCTGTGAGTCACCCATCCTCTGTCAGTATCTGCTCTCCGAGGTGATTGTGGTGCCCTCTCTGGACGTCCTGCCTTCATGAACCTCAACACAGCATCAAGGCAGAAGGTGTGCCTGTGGCTTGGCCCCCACAGCAGCATGTCACCCTCTTTCAAGACTCTGAGAGAGTCCATGATAAGCTCTTATGGATAAGTCCTTAGCATAATTGTTTGATGTGCCGGCACACTGGTGCTGGCAAGGAGCCTGTGGGTCTCTGGGGAGCCAGTATGTTTCTGCCCTCCTTGTGGTACAATGAAGAAAAGGAAGGCCTCACATCTCAGGCCCAGACGGGTGTGCTGTCTCCCACCATCACTTGGCTGTGGCCTTGGGAAATGTACATAATCTGCTGAGCCTGTTTTTAATCCATCAGGAAGTTTCATCCGGGAGCTTCAGGTAGCATCGTCTGGACGGGCTCCTTGTAAGTGCTTGGCAGAGTGCAGTAATCACAGGCATGCAAAAGAAGCTAAACTAAATATGCCTCTGCTGTGTGACTAGAACCTATCATGGTGACATTCCAACCCAAAGAAGTGACGGATAATTGGCACAAAAATTGGGACAAGCTGAGCATAGTGGGTGCGTGTCTGTAAATAATCCCAGCAGTCGTGAGGCTGAAGCAGAACAAGTTGAGGCCAGCTTGGGCATGTAATGAGTTCCGTTCCAGCTGTGGCTGCAGAATGAGACCCTGAGTCAGGAAGGGGGCAGTGGATGCTTTATCAGTTTTATTTGCAATAAACCCAAATTAGGAATAACCAAGATGTGTTTACACAAAGGAGCGAGTGGTTCGGTGGGTGTGGCTTATCCACGTGAGGAACCACTCGATTGTAAGGAAGGCACTGCCCAGCCACAGCCTGGAATGGCACAGAGGCATGGCACACGATATGGAAAGCCATCCTCAAACTTGCCTTCTGTCTGTGTCTCCACGGTAGCCTAACATGACAGCGAGAATGGCTTCGTGCAGGCCCAAGGACAAGTGTCGTAGGTAGACATGGGTATGCTGGGGGCTTGGTGTTGAGGGCTAGTGTGGAAGAAGTTGTCTCTGAATTAAATGGGCTGCATGTGAGTCTGCCAGGGTCAGTCAAACTTTATTAAGGAAACTGGACATATGGGACAACACTGTGTAACCCTAGCAC
Source organism: Phodopus roborovskii (assembly GCF_943737965.1). Lineage (NCBI taxonomy): Eukaryota > Metazoa > Chordata > Mammalia > Rodentia > Cricetidae > Phodopus > Phodopus roborovskii. Next base: position 6,901,177 of record NW_026126563.1, read on the forward strand.
TCAGAAGGCTGAGGCAGGAAGATCATACGTTCAAGGCCAGCCTGGGCTTCTGAGGAAGTTTCCGTTTATCCCTGGCTGTGAGAGTCCTGTCCCAAAAAGTAAGAGTTTAATAAGAAAACTCTCATTTAAGAGTCTGGTTTATACTGTGCTGGGCTCAGGAGAGATCTAAAGTGATGGGGGGGGGGGGCTGGGTTTGTTCTTATAAGAAAGATTGTTTTCCGGTTTTGAGGCTGACTTACCGCCGAGTCTAGAAGCATGGCCACTGTTGTGTCGCAGGTCCCCATCAGGGAAACTCATGTCTCGCTCTTCTAGGTATGCCACTATCTATACCATGTTCCCAGTGTTCTCCTTGGTGCTGGACCAAGACGTGAAGCCAGAAATGGCGATTCTCTACCCAGAGCTGTACAAGGACCTCACCAAGGTAAGACCTCAGTGCCAGCCTCGTCCGGGGGAGCACACCAGCACTGGCCTTTGTGTGTTCCGGCAAGGCAGAGACATCCTCTGTCCTGCATAGCATACAGCCTGGCATGTGGCAAGCATAAGAAAACATGTTTTGAAGTATTGTTTTCTTTTAAAAATTCTCAACTCTGTGTCATAGGCATGTGATGTTACACATAAGATAAGAATTTAATGGGTGTTCTGAACCATTTGTGAATCTGTCATGAGTTTAGCACAGGCTTCCAAAGCCTGTGTCTTGAGTCTTACAAAGGACCATCTCTAGCATGGCTCAGCCTGCCTAACCCTGTCACCATGTAAGAAGACCAGCCTTCTTTACTCAATGCAGGGTGCAGCACTGTCAAGCTGTCCGTGACTGGGCGCGTCCTGGGTCTATAGTTGTCTAGTTGTGGGTTTCCAAATCCCACATTGGAAGTGGCTCCCGGCATGTGTCTGTCCTAGAGACGTGTGCGATCCTGTGGGGATAGTGCATAGCACAGTCTGCCCTGAAGAGACTGAGCTGCCACTGTGAAGAGGCCCACGTGGCCGGGACCTGCACCCTGAAGGATAAGCCTTTCCTGAGGAGGTGTGGAGTCGGCCACGTGCTACATCAAAGCATATTCTCGAAGCTAACCCAAGAGCACGAGGATGGAAGGGAAGCTGAGCCCTGCACACACATTCATTGTCACGGCCTCAGAGTCTTCTCCATGGCTAGCTAGCTTTTCCTGAACCAGCACAGAAAACAAAACCACCAACTGTGTTTTTAAATTTAGGTTTTCAGTTGATTGCCTGAAATTCTCAACTCCAATTTAAAGCAGTATCAATATGATAGAATGAATAAAGAACTAAATTGTATGTTCAAGGAATTAGTTGTTAGCCCAGATGACCATTAGTAGATGAAGATGTAATCCAGCTGACCACTAACTAACAGACCAGACAAGTTCAGCTGACCATCAGCTCACCAGATAGGTGTTGGGTAAAGTCATGTACTTTAGGGTTTTATGGTGTTATTGTAAGGACCAAATTTATAAGACTTAAGGCCTCTTAAAAGATCTATAAAGTATATGTAATCCTATTTTCAGATTAAATAAACCTTCATTATTGTAGTATAAAGTAAGGTATAAATATCATCCATCATGGTGGTGATGTGGTTGAAGAAAGTGTTCCAATAGAACAATAGAACGAGCACTCTGAACCTAAAATCCTAGAATGAGACCATTGTGCCAGGATCAGAACAGGGTCACAGACACAAACTATAGGAAGTTATTGCAAATGATTAGTTTTAGTAACTTGTGTGTTTCCTTATCTCCAGATAATCTGAAAATGTTTACTAACAAGAGGAAGCTGGGAATCAGCTTTTGATACAAGTCTAGACACCCCTACCCATTACCCCCACCCTTCTTAAAACTGGACAGTCTGGAACCAGTTAGTTAGGACACTGTAAGTCCTACTGCTCAGAGTTGTGGACTTGCTCACAGGTTTGGAGGGTTCTCAGCAGCAACAGTGGAATGATTGACAAGCAAAGCACGGGCTTCCCCGGGCATTGGCTGAAGCATGGCTTTTACCACCTGTAAAGATTTAGGCCTTGTAAGGATCCACCGGTATCATTACAGGCACCGAAATTACTCCAGTACACAACTGTGTATAGGGTCACAAGTGTTAAGTGACCTTGTCTCTAGCTGTATATTCATCATCAGCTCACACCATATAAACACGAGAAATTTGTTGTGCAGTCTGAACTGGGTTATTATCTCACCGTGTTAAGTTTCCATTTTTTGTAAAGATCAACAATTTAGAATGTCTTAACATCTCAGAATGACCCCTGCATAATTATTCTAACAATTCAGTTCCCCATGTTCTCAAATTCCTCTTTTTCCATGACCCAGAAAGTGGTCATTTTTATCTTTTCGGAATTTATTACGTGACAGATCTGTATACTTCAGACCCTTCAAAAACAGTTTTAGCGAGTAGATTAAGTTGAACTGTCTTAGCTTAATCGGAAGAGCCATTTTGAAGCTTTTCGTTTCTTCTGAACTCTTTGGCAAGACATTCACATGGAACCCGAGATGGGCTCCCATGTGCCCATGTATCAGGCTCCTGTGTGAACCAGGACATGAGGTGTAGTCCCCGCTCCCGCTCCCAGTGAGCCTGCATTTTACCCCCAGAAGAAAGCATATTTTGTGGCAAATGCCAGGTGGTAGCAGAGAACTGTAGCATGAAATAAGCCACAGCTTGTAACATTTGCCCACTGCTATTCCTACCCTGCGTATTCCGAGTTGCTCATCCAAAATCAAAGCTTCCAAAGGCGGTACTGTGTTCTTTGCAGCAAATATCTGTGACTTAGTCACTTTTTCTCTCGCTACGAAGAGACATTGATGGGGAATGTTCTGTATATGCGTTTGTCCTATTGGTTGATGAATAAAACACTGATTGGCCAGGCAGGAAGTGGTGTAGCATGACAGATACTGCCATTAGCTGACCATACAAGGCAACTTTTAAAGACAGCATTTGGTTGGGGCTTACTTACAGTTCCGAGGGTCAGTCCATGACCTGCACGTCAGTGAGCATAGCAGCAAGTGAGCGGAGGAACTGGGGCAGTATCTGAGAGCCTCCACATAGTCCACAAGGAGGAGGCGGGCAGTGAGGGTCTGTAACCCTTAAAGCCCACCCTGGTGATGCACTCATCCCCTCCAGCAAGGCCATGCCTCCTAACCCTTCACAAAACTGGTCCCCCAACTAGGGACCAAGCATTCAGAGTTGAGTCTTTGGGACAATTCTCTTTCAAACCACCACACAGCGTAAGCGCCACAGACCCGCCTTGCTGCTCTGATGCGATCTGCTGACTGTGGGTCTAAGCACGTGTTGGTCTGCTCCTGCAGCCTAAACCAAGCCTACCCTTCTGACATGTCACCAGTATGGTGTTGTTTAGGCCTGGGCAATAGAGACGCCTGGTGTCTGTCTGTCAAGTAGTTAATGAATGAAGAGGGAGTGGATCACCTCCATGAAAAGGCATCATTTCCTTCATTCTCAAAAATACCAGTTTGTTTTCCTATAAAAAACGATGTACTTGTAACAAGTATTTCCAGTTCTTCATATGAAGCCCAGATGCTCTAAACTGGTACACGGTGCTTCTCTTGAGCTCACTCAGTACCCACGGGAATTGACATGCTGGTGCCTCCCCCATCCCCGCAAGTCTCTTCCTATCCGATGGACACACTCTGAGAGAGCTAGTGAGTATGAGAACAGGGCTAAGACAGCCCATAGCCGGAGGTGTGTCTGCTGGGCTCCGAATCTGCCTCACAGGTCAGTTTTCCATCGGGGCTAATGGCACAACTAGTTTGTTTTTGTGACCAGTTGCAAGATACCCAGTAATTGTAGATGGCCCTTCAGAAGTACCCTGCACCTGTCTACTATTTCTTCTGTAGAATATTCTCAAAATGATTAAGTCTCTTAACATGTGTATATGTGCCCTTGTATAATTTTTAAAGTAATGCTGAATAAAATCGAAAATTAAAGGCACAGAATTTTACAAAGAAAAAAATTTTAATTTCTTTTTTAGGTACCATAATTGTGTTGAAATCTCAATAAAAGATAAAAGTATTTTATGTGATTCCTAAATCTAATATACTAGCATTAGTTAGATCCAAAAATATCACTTTTAGTAATATAAACAAGCCGAGCACTTTTAATATAGCTCTGGTAAAAAAAAAAAAAAAAAAAAAATTGCAAAACACAAGCACATACCTTTGAATTATAACATACTTTTGGAAGATTTTTAAAATGTAAAGGGGTGATTTTTATTTGGGGACTGAACTTTGTTGATTATTGACAAACTGGCTCTAAAATGTAGATGGAATGGCAGGGAGACTGGCCTTGTTGAAGCAGCATGGGGAAACAGCAAAGGTGGTTGGCTCACTTTCATGTTCCCAGGCTTGCTGTATAGTAACAGTAAGAGCCGCAGTCAGGGCAGGCTCATAACTGGAGAGAAGAGAACCCACACTGCCCACTGACCCAAGTGGGAGATGAGGCTGTGTCAACAGATGACGTCAGCCCAGCTGGTCCTGCTTACCCCCTCCATGTATGCATAGGCGTCCAAGTGATCATTGATGCACATGTAAACAGTAGGCCTCCTGGAAGAAATATGGGAAAAGATAATTCATAACCTTGACTGAGAGTTGGTCTATAAAGGACAAAATAAATTGGATTTCATCATAATTTTAAAGTTTTGCCTTGTTAGTCACACAGTTTACAAAATGAAAACATGAAGCCACACCATAGACTGGGAGAACATATTTGCAAGTTATACTCTTTTTAAAAAAGGACTTTATTCATAATGCATAAAGAACTCTAAAAATTGAGTTTTTAGTAGCAATTATTGCTGAGTGTCTGTGGTTATAGCAAGCTGCTGGCCAGGCTGGAGAGCCAGTGGCAACTGTGGTCTGCTGTCCCAGCTCCTGTGGGGATTCAGAGTGCTTTTGTGAACTGTGTGTGTCAGCCTTAACCCTGGCCTGGATGCAGACTGAGCAAGGGTCCTCGGCCACCTGCAGGGTTGCCCAGTCTGCTTTCTGCTCTTACATGTTCAACAGTATTGCCAGTTAGTAACTGGTCTTTCTATGACATTGCTGTGTGCGTCAAGCAAACCATGATTTGTTCCTCTTGAGTCTCATTTTTTCAGTTGTACAGTAGTCCCTGTCTCCCCGCTTCAACCTTGGGAATATGAGAGAAGCAACCAGTTTGTTGTGACTCTAGTAGGAAGCAAAGTTAGTTGAGATGGACTGGGAAAATACTGTGATGAAAGAGAGAGTCCTGGCACTTCTGAGAAACCAAGAGTGTCCCTGTGCTGGCACCCAGAGGAGAGATCTGTCATATGCACATCAGTGTGCTCACCTGTAACCTGCATGTACTCACAGCATGCATGGTTCCAGTCCACAGTGTGTCCTAGCACATGTCACTGTGAGCCACACATGCATTCTGCATCCAGGACACTTTGTGCTTTCATATTAATGATGTTAGTCATCTTGGGGTTGATTAACCCTTTTGCAAAGTTCCTTTTTTATTATATGTTTGGTTCCTCTACAATCAGTATGTAATGCTTAATTGGAGATATGTCAGTGGGAATGCCCACTGAATGTGCTACCATTCAGTTTCTACATTATCTGTATGTCATAGACGAGGAAACTGGGACATGCAAGGTAAAACAGGAGCTCAGGGTAAAACAGGAGCTGTGTGCTGGGCAAGGCTGGCTCAGGGTAAAACAGGAGCTGTGTGCTGGGCAAGGGCGGCCCCGGGAAAAGGAGGGGGTGGCTGGGCAAGGCTGGCTCTGGGTAAAACAGGAGCTGTGTGCTGGGCAAGGCTGGCTCTGGGTAAAACAGGAGCTGTGTGCTGGGCAAGGCTGGCTCAGGGTAAAACAGGAGCTGTGTGCTGGGCAAGGCTGGCTCTGGGTAAAACAGGAGCTGTGTGCTGGGCAAGGCTGGCTCTGGGTGTCTGTCACAGCCTCTGTGCTCCTTGCATGTCTAGCACACGGTCAGAGTCCCTTTTGGGAGGACTGGTCTTTGATACTTGAGGGAGTGATGGAGCCTGTCGTTCAAAGGAACATCCATCCTGTACCAGGAAGAGCAGTTCAGAGGCAGCTGGAAGTCCACAGCGAGTGAGTTGCTTCTGGGGCTCATATATGTATACCACAGAGTGAGATTTCTTCCCTCGTAGGTCTATTTGTAAGCATCTATGTCAAGGAACATGACTTACGCACATTTCCTCTGATTACTTATTGATGGTTTTTATACCCATTTCATTATGCAGAGACTTACTAATCCGTGGCCTGTATGCAGTCAGCAGTAGTCATATATGCAGATTGGATGTGTGGCCTTAATGCCCTGATATGTTTGCATCCTTAACAAGACACGTGGCACAAATGTCCCCATTGACTTCCAACATCTAAATTGATCATTTTCTCCCAGTCTCGGCGTTTCAGAAAATCTGGCTATTGAGTAAATCTCTTTACTTATACAGAACATTAAAGTTAAATTTCCTTTTAAGTTCCTGAAGTAAAATTAGTCACATGCTTAATTACAGATGGATTTTATGGCCAAAGACCAAACATGCTCGTGTCTGACAAGGGAGGTGCTCTTGTGAAGTAGGTTCTTAAGAAATGTGCTAAAGTTCTCTGCTTTTGAAAATCAGCATTAACTTTAATAAATTACAATATAGTTGAATTCTGTAGTGAGGATTAGGGCTCGGTCAGTATCTTCACTGATGGACGCTTGTAACCAAGGAAACAGCTTAAATGAATGTTACTATTGTTTACAGCTAGAGCACAACTTGAATTATAGTCTGGACATGTACCTGCATGCATGTACGTGACCACACTGTGCAGGTGCCCACAGAGGCCCAAGTGTGTTCAATCCCCTGGACCCGGAGCTCCGGGTGGGTCTACACCACCTTGTGTTGGAAGGGCATTAAGCTCCCTTAACTACGCAGCTGTCTCTCCCTTCACAGTGGCATTTAACCCACATCTCCTACAAGAAACTCTCCCAGGGAGTGAAGCTGGGGAAAGGGATATATTAATGCAGGACTTAGGACTCTGACTCACTGATGTCACAGGTATGCAAGCAGGAGCTGAAGGAGCGTGCCAGGCTCCCCGATTCTTGGCCTCCATCCTGCTCTGGCATATGTCCTCTGATGGACCCCAGCACGGAGAGCCTTACAGTCCTGCCTTGTACTGAAACACTGTGAGCTCCGAGGGTCAGTGCAGGTGACCAGCAGCATCTCTTGTCTCCGGCCCATGCTAGAGCCTGTGCTTAGCCTGAAAGGTGAAGCAGGAAGTACACAGGAAACCATTCCATCTCTGTCTGTGCTGGACTTACTCATGCGGAAGGTTTTCCTGAAGGGTTACAATGTCAGACATTCTTATTTCAGTTGGGACAAGTTGGGACAACTGAAATGCCTCCACCATTTTTATTTGGGGGTCCGGGGATCCAGAGAAAACTGAGAAGGAAGTATTTATTTCCAAAAAGTAACAAAGTAGAGGAAAACATTTTTATTACAGTCTTTAGCTACTAGTTCAGCTAAATGTTTGTCTATAGATACCAACTTCTGGGTTACTAGGAATCCAAGGACATGGTTGTGGCTTAAGACTTCCACAGATGAGAGGAGAAGGCTTATAAGACCCTAACCAACCACAGGCATCCCATACACACCCATGATGCCCACCCCAGGGCTTCTCCAGGGGACAGCATCACCTGAGGTATCCTTTGTCAGGTTAGGACAGCACATGGTGGGCGTAGGACCCTTGAGATGCTCCCATGCCCAGGACCCTTGGGATTCTATAGTCAGGCATGCCACTCTGCTCTCCTAACTAACCATTCCACCCACTGTCCCTCCTAGGGGAGATCCCTTTCCTTCAAGACCTTCCTCATATGGGTTTTGATCAGTATTTACCAAGGTAAGATGGACCCTGCTTTTACCAGACCAAAGTGTGTGCGTGCGCGTGTGTGTGTGTGTCTGTGTGTTTGTGTGTCTGTGTGTGTTTGTGTGTCTGTGTGTGTTTGTGTGTATGTGTGCGTGTGTGTGTCTGTGTTGTGTGTGTGTTTGTGTCTGTGTGTGTGTGTGTGTAAAGTACTGTTTTCTGTTTTCACCCACAAGTTAAATTTCAATAGTTTAGATTTCTTCAGCAGTTACATATTGGCCTGCTTATCTTGTAGACTGGTATCTCAGCATGTGGATATGTGCATTGATATTTTGGAGAGAGCTTTTTTTGGTTTGATTTTGGAGGTTTTGAATTTTTGAGATAGCATCTCTTGTAGCCCACGATGGGCTAACTCATTTTGTAGCTGAGACTGGGCTTGAACTCCTGATCCTTCTATTTCCACCTTCGGAGTCCCGGGATTACAAGTTTTGTCACCGTGCCCAGGATGTGTGATGCTGAGGGTCAAACCCATGACCTCCTTTATACAAGCAGGTCCTCCACCACTTAGTTGCATGCTCAGCCCCAGGCTGGCACTTTTTAACTATTAGGTGAACTGATCAGAAAACTCCAATCAGCACTTTTTACATTGTGCTTCACAGAGGTTTTCTTTGAGGTATCTAACTGGGAGCCATTGCCGTCTGCTGGAGTTCCAGTGAAGGATGGGTTACCCTAGCATAACTGGCTGGCAGGCCAGAGAGCTCGTGTGAGACTTACTGTGAAGTCAGCCACGGGGACGGGACGTTGGCTTCCTACCGATCTTTAAAGTGCATGGGCCTCTGCAAATGCCAGCATTGGACGGACTGTCGGCCCTCAGCAACAGTGTCTGCACTCCTGTGCCTATTGCGCGTGTGTGGGCCGGCCATTCCCGTGCGCCCTGTTCTCGCTAGCTTGTGCCGGTTCCCAGCCCACGAAGAAAGTGCACCCCCCTCTTTCTTGCAGGCGGCATCCTCATGTACGGGGCCCTGGTGCTCTTCGAGGCAGAGTTCGTCCATGTTGTGGCCATCTCCTTCACAGCGCTGATCCTGACTGAGCTGCTCATGGTGGCTCTGACCATCAGGACGTGGCACTGGCTCATGGTTGTGGCCGAGTTCCTCAGTCTGGGCTGCTATGTTGCCTCACTTGCTTTTCTAAATGAGTATTTTGGTAAGTGCTTGGAGCTTTGATTCATTATCTGCAACAAATTAACCTTTTGTTGTTATCTCTTCAGCAGTAGCTTATAGACAACCCCCATAGCAGAAAGGTTTGGAACGCAGAAGTTTGTTTCTATGGAAAGATAAAAACCTTAGTGACTTATAAAATTAAGACCTTCACGGTCTTCCTTATGTTCATCTCCAATCATTTTCCCTGTGAGAGCTGCGCTGGTTATGTTTTCATGTGGAGTCACTGACTGCTTCAAAGCAGGCGGTTTCAGAGAGGAGGTGTGATGCTCAGGAGCGGCCCACCTGTGAATCTACACTTTGTGTCCTCAGCATTCCCAGTCCCTGCCTGTCCCTTAGCACTGTCCCACCCTCGCCTGGTCCGCTCTGCTCTGCAGATTTGTTTCATCACTCTTCTTCCCCAGAGACCCTGGGAATGGCAGGGCCACCTCGGTTCAGTCACTGTGGCTGATGACACCAAGTCCCATCCTGTCCCAAGGACAGACAGATGCTCACTTGAACATCGGCGATTGCGGGGCTGCACTGCTTCTGGATACAGAAGGCCCAGCTTCCCAGGCTCCAAAGCAGAGGGTGTGGGCATGGTGTGAACACCCGTGCGTGCATGCATGCATTCTTGTAACCGCCTGAAAGCCAAGCAGCATGCTCCCTGATCTGAAAAGGAAGGCGCCAGGCTTCAGAAGGGAGAAAGCTTTACGAGTGAGCCCCTCTTGTGTCCTACACACCCATGACAGCAGCAACAGTTGCCCCCCATGAGCAGTTAGTCACATGCCTGGGGTCCTTGCACTTCACATGGAGACACTGTGACTCTGGGTGATGAGTGTGGAGTTTGCACACTGATGAATAACAGAGCCCCTCCAGGTGGTGGGTCAAAGCCACAGTGAGTGCGTGCACTTGCTGTAAGCGATCACTCTGTGGACCAGGCAGTGGATGATGCAGATGGAGAGTGGAAAGAGTTAGCTTACATTAAAAGGAACATGAAATATAGGTGTGTGTGTGTGTGTGTGTGTGTGTGTGTGTGTGTGTGTGTGTGTTCATTATGCCTATGACATGTAAGAAAGGGCTTTCAAAGTAGAATGTCAGGTGTGGCAGTGTTCTGAGGTGGACACTCTTAGACACTAGCACACATTCGGGGAACGGGTCTGGGCATCTGTTTCCATGTTCCTGACACCCTCATTACATTGTGGTTCCCTTTCAAACGTTACCTGCAGCAGACAGTGAAGTGAAGGGTAGAACCCCAGCCACACGTGCACCTCACGCTAACATTGTGCTGCTTTTTAATGCATTTCTCCAATAAGTAGCTAACTAACCACTTAAAATGCCTGAGCTTCCTTCAGCCTTTCCTTCATCTGCTTTATTCATGTTTTCTCTTGGCACAGGTATAGGCAGAGTATCTTTTGGCGCTTTCTTAGGTAGGTAAAGTTATTATTCCCTTCCAGAGTACAGACATTTAGCAAAACAGCATTGCTGGGCACACTAGGCTAATTCTTTCAAGTTCAAATAAAAAACAGTTTTCCTCTAACTCAGCCCTCCTCACCCACTAAGACCTTGTGAGGCTACCCTGAGCTACCTACCAGCACTCTGTGCTCTAGGTGCTGTCTGCCCTCCCTAAAACAGACCTGCCTGTAAGTGCCTGCCAGAGGTTTTGTCCAGCTATGCGTGGAGAGCCCGGCCTCCAGGCCCCAGTGTAATTTGTAACTGGTGAGCAGAGCCTCTTCTCCCAGCTCTGGTAGCAGTCCAGGGGATTGTGGACTTTCACACATGTCTTGCCATGGGGACTTTGATGGCCTTGTTAACTGCAAAGTGAGCCTGTACCCTCTGTAGGTCATACTGAATGTGCTGTCTACCTGTTAGCCATGTGCAAGCCCCTCCCAGAGCCAGGGTGTGTTGACTGTTGAGAGAAGCACACACCGGACAGGTGTGCAGATCACACAGCTGGGCAGTGAGGCCCGTCAAGGTCGAGGGCCACAGACCTGTGTGCATGACCACGATGGAGGCAATGGCTCTGGGGACCGGGGTGGGGGAGTCAGTCTGGGCTGTGGCTGTGATCTTAGGGACTGGGAGCTGCTATGGCTGGCTCTCAATCTCTCCTGTCCCTCCTCCCGACAGATGTTGCCTTCATCACAACCGTGACCTTCCTGTGGAAAGTGTCAGCCATCACTGTGGTCAGCTGCCTTCCACTCTACGTGCTCAAGTACTTGAAGCGAAAGCTGTCCCCTCCCAGCTACTCCAAGCTGTCCTCCTGAGTATGCCCTGAGGCCAGGTAGAGACACTCCTGCGCTGGGCAGCATGAGGGACTGGCGCTGCTGGTGGGCTGAGGGCTGAGCTCCCCTGGCCTTCCTCCCGGTGTCTGTGCTGAAACAGCGTGAGCAGCTATGGAAGGGAGTGAGTGCTTCGGCACGGCTGGGCAGGGTTTAGTTCCTGAGCATCGAGAGCTTAGTTTCTGCAGGGTCCCAGCATCTGCCTCCTTTCTTTGATGGTGTACTGTAGAAAGCCATTCCTGCTCAGACTGGAGATGCCATGCCTGCCCATGCCACTGCACCTCGACAGACAGTGGGCCCGCTCGCCCACCCTCTGCCGCCGGCACACGCCTCCTCAGATGCAGTTTTGCTTTCCAGTGGACACCACACACATAACAAGCCCAAGTGGCCAGCGGTGACACTTCTGATATCCTAATTCCGTTGCAGCTATGAATGTAAACCATTCCTCAAGGCACTGCCTTCAGCTGATACATTTTTATATCGGTAAAAACGTATTCAGAACTGTTTACGTAGAACTCAGCTGTCCTGTGCAACTCACAGCACCACAATGCTTTGCTTCCTGAGTAGGTGTCCCTAGTCTACATGGCTTGTGATGGCAGATCCCCTGTCGAAGGCTGCACTGAGGGCTGATGGGAGTTCCTTGGAGGGATGCCGGGCTTAGTTCTCCCCACGCATCATGTGCGTGCATCCCTGTACTGCGCAGTGTGTACCCACCACACAGTGACCTCATGACCTCCGCTCTTCACGCTGTACAGCAGGCTGTGGGAGTCTCCTTTGCACTAGTTTTTGTATATGCCTACGCTCTTCAGCCTGACTCCCCCTCAGGCCTGGCCCTGAGACCCTGAACCGCTCGCTGGGGAAGGACAAGCTGTGAGAAGGAGCACTGAGGACCCGGCCCTAGCGGGCCATGCGCCTGCAGAACCTCCGCCTAGGCTCCTGTGGGCTCTTGAGAGGAGAAACCCTTGGCCGCAAATAAAGCTTCATTGCTCCCGACAGCCTTTTGACTTGAGAGCCTTTGTTGTTAGTGAGGAGCTTTGTGAGAGCTCAAGCATCCCCTTTCCCAGGCAGACTGCAGTCAGGGAAAGCTGTTCCTCGTATTCCCCACAAGGTGTCACTGTTCATTGTCAGTTCACAGGCCAGTTCTCTTCTCCCTGTTGAAGGAGGGAACCCAGAGGTCACTGACCAACATACCTGACCGGACTTCATTGATGCAGTGTGAACTAAGGGTGTCGTATTCACAGAAATGCCGAGAGGCCCTGAGCCGATGGCACATTGCTTTGATCAGGGTGTGGCCTGCCTGCAGATCGCCCCCTCACGTATGCTGTTGAGAAGTAGAGCACAGGCAGGAAGCTAACCAGCATGGTGTTGAAGAGTTGCAGGCAGCCTCAGAGAACAGTGCCCACGGTGAGCCCCTCGGGTGCAGCCATGAGACACAGCAGAAGTAGTGGACCTTTATGTCTTCCGAGGTTGAGATGTGTGAAGTCGTAGTTAGGGGCTGTGAGAAGCCAATGTGGTTTCTCATCCATGAAGTGAACATAATCTCCCCCTCAGGGAGCCGCTGTCCGGGTCAAATGAGGCGACGATGGGAGGAGCCCTGAGCAGAGGCCTGGCACACTCGAGGTCTGGGTAGCACTGGGCCTTGTCTGGATGAAGAGAGTGACTACTTAATAAAGGATCACTAGGCCTGATCTAGCTCAGGCCTACAAAGTAGCTCTTCAAGGGTCAGGGGAAGGAGCACTCAGGGGCAGCATGGCCGTCCTGCCGGCTTCTGAGACAACCTCGTTGAGTGTAGTTTTAAATTCCGGAGCTGTGTGAGCTCCACAACGCCGCCTCCTGGGCAGGCCTGCCTGCTGGTGAGCACTGTCCAATCCTCACGGGCGTCTGCAGGCCTGGTCCCCTGTTTTGTGCAAAGAAAGAGCCTCCGCGCTGTCCAAGGCAGCACACATGACAGACAGGGTCTTGCTCACTCCACGTGAAGATGCGCGTGTAAGGAAGCTAGCAGGACAGACAGCAAGTGCGTCTCTCCTGGAGAGATGGAGCTGACCAAGACCAGAAAAGACGCGTTCACACCGGGGTCAGAGAATACACGTCACGGAAGCAGAGCACAGAACAGCGGAGCGAGTTGTGAGGAGCCACGGGAAAGGCCACTGAGGCAGACGGGGCAGGGGGGGGGGACAGAGAGAAGGCTGACAAGCTGTGGTCAGGTGGGCAGATGCATGAGTAGGCCTGGACAGTCAGTAGGTGACTGGGTCGATCAGTGGGTAGTGGCCCGATGGATGTTCAGTCAGTCTGTAAGTCCAGGAGGTAAATAAATGAGTAAGCAGATAGACATGTGGACAGGTGTATGGACAGACAGGTGTATGGACAGACAGGTGGGTATCGATGGGTAGGTGGGGGAGTGCTGGGCAGAGGGCAGTTAGATGGGCAGATAAACTCTAAGGGCCACCATGCTTTGTCTGCTAACAGTTGTGAAGCAAAGAGGACCTGGCTGTGTTCCCACAGAAGGGTAACATTGTTAAAGTGACCCCTGGTTCCTTCCTGTGGTGCCCAGAGCCCAGCAAAGAAGCCATAGTAGAAATCCTCAGAGTAGCCAAGCAAGCCGTGTGCTGCTCCACCTCTGAGGAAGGCCTGGAGACCTGTCTTCAGGGGCATCATCCAAGGATGGTCAGTGCTGCACAAAAGACGTCAGGTGACCCAGATGGGCAAAATGCAAAACTAGCCACACCCTAGACACGTGGGCAGACGGACGGGGCAGCTACAGTGAGCTGCCAGGAGGTGGCCTGAAAGCCAGGTGGCCGTGGCGGTATCACTCACAGTAGACTAGCTAGCTGGTTTTTTTCAAAAAGATTATTTTCTCTGTGTGTACATATGTTGTGTGTGGTACATGCACGGGTGTATGCAGTAGCACACCCACACACATGTGGAGACCAGAAGGGGATATCCGGCGGCTGGCCACAGCTCTCCCTGTCTCACTCCTTTGAGACGGGGTCTCCGACTTAACCGGAGCCGGGCAGCCGGCATGTCCATGGCTTCTGCTCTCTGCCTCACACAGCACTGGGGTTTCAGGCCCAAAAAAAGCACTCCTAGGTTTTTCTGTGGGTGTTGGGGACTCGAACTGAGTTCATTGTTACACCGTGAGGGCTGTCGCCCACTGAAGCATCTGCTCACCTCTGTGATTGCCGTCAGTCCGTGAGCAGCAGCTAACAGGGAAGGAGAGGGAAATGGAAGCCATTGCCCTGAGCCCATCACAGCAGCTGGGCCCTCATGCTCTGCTCAGCACAGCACAGGAGCCCCGGAAGCCCAAGGCCGGACCTAATGCTGGAGCCAAGCAGGTGTGCTTGACACGGGCCTGTACTTCCAACACCTGGGGCTGAGGCAGGAGGACTGTAAATTTGAGGACACGACAAGGCCCTGTTTCACAAATCAAAATAAAAATCAAATGGCCTACTTCCAACAATGGCAAAAAAGGAATGGATTAGAGAAAATTTAAACTTTGAATGTAATGAAAATGTCAAGATTTGAGAGACACAATCAAAGCCATGCTTGGGGGAATTTATAGGTTTAAATGCTTATATGAGAGAGGAAGTCTAGAATCAAGGCTTTACTTCCGGGAAACTGGGGGGAAATAGCAAAGCAGGCTTAACCAGGAAGGAAAAACCAAAAGACAGTATGAGTGTCAGCAAGAAAGGGCCACACTGGAGAAGCCAGCTCTGGAGATCAGCTGGGGCCCCACCCCCACCCCCCACATGCTGAGGAGAAGAGAGACTAAATTCCCACACTCCGGTTCTGTGGATGAGACACAGCAGCAGCAGGTGAGTATAAAAACACCTGAGAAAATCAGGGACGTGGAAAGGTCATTGGGTTCAGTTTCTGAGCCCATAGTCTGGTGAAGCAGAAAATCACCCGGGAGAGCGTGCTAGATCAACACTGCACTCTTGGGGTGGACAGGAAGGGACCAGGGTTCCCATATCCCCTCCTAGGCGCACCCTGAGCGGCCTAAGCTCCTCCCTCTAGGCCCCATCTCTGACTAGGTCACACAGCACCATCAGGGAACTAAGCCTTCAGCAAACTGAGCCTTTGGAAGGAACCCTCTTGGGGCTTGCGGGGCGGGGAGCTGAACTTACTGTGACAGGGCAGTAGCAGCATGTAGCCCCGTCGCTCTGGTTCTTACACTGTGTGGTAGACGGGCAGGGTTGTGTGTGTGTGTTTTTGTTTTTTAACTTCCTATGAACCTATTATCAGAGGCCTGGGAGACCTTCTGCTGAGTGGTCAGATGAGAAGCGTCAGGCCCCGGGCCAAGTGTGGGAAGTGAGCTCAGGCCTGGGCAGCAGCCCTCACCACATTCCTCTGGGTTTTCTGGAAGGAAAGCCAGTTGGTGAGGCCAGCCGACTGCGAGCAGATCTGTGACTGGCTGTGATGCATGGCTTGCAGACAGCTTCCATGTCGGCCAGTATCTGCGACCCAGGCCAGATGGGAAGGACCTGCCTGGGCCAGGGGTCAGGAGGCCACAGGTCCTGTGTCTTAGGAAATGCCACCTGCCAAATATTCCATTCTTGTGTTTTCAAGGGACAGAACTCCCGGGGTGTCTCGCAGAGGGTGCAGTAGGTACTGGGGGGGGGGGCTTCCAGCATGCCACTCACTGCTGAGTGGCTACTTTCCCCAGGCTCAGTCCCGCAGCTCCTGCAGCACCGCAGCTCCTGCAGCATGCCCTTGGGCCCATGAGGACATTGTCCCTCTCCTCTTGCCCCACGGCATGTGGAGTCTGGGCACCTCCTGCCTCTGGAGACCAGCATGGCACCACAGATGTGCTTGGAGAGCACAGTGTCGACACTTAAGGGCTGGAGAAAACGAGGCACAGAGTTTAGAGGGTTTCTCAAGAGCCAGAGGAACTGAACCGACCTGTATGCAAGGGTGGTACATGTATGGACCTTGCTTCTTGAGTCACAAGGCCACATGCATGTAGGTGCCTAAGGCATCCTTTCTAGTACACCTAGGCTCGTATAAAAGGCCTGAAGGGAGTGGGTGGGAAGGGTCATAGAGCTGTCCTCCCTGCCCAATCTGCACCCTGCAGCCCCCAGGCATTCCCAACCAGGGGCTCCACGGGCTGGGTACCAGTACACCCTGGCCTCTCCACCTTCCCATCCAAGACTGACCTTCGCATCCCTGTATGAAAGCTGCCCAGGTGCAAACAACTGCACAACCATGCTGAGCCCTGTGTTTTCCCTTCAGCTCCTTGCAAGTGTCCACAGGATTTAGCAGAAGCCAGGATGGGACCTGATCTGTTGAGCTCTGCCCTCTCCCCAGTCCTGCTTTTGGGCATTGGCCAGTGACTTGACAGAGTGGAATGTCAGTTTGGGAATGACCCTGAAAAGCATGAGGTTCTAGATTCTAATCAGGCACATGGCACCAACCTGTGTCATCACATGGTATCTTCTAGCTGTGCATAAATGTCAGGTTATAAAATGCCTTCTCCCAGTCTGCTCTGGCGCCTCTGAGCATGAGTGTAATTCCAGATTGTCCCAGGAGGGGGCAATAGACACCAAGAAACGGTGCTTCCAGGTTGCTTTGGATACCCATGCTCTGATGGGGTTAGCCAGCCAGCTAATGACAGGAGTACTCTGGATGCCACTTCTTCCTAGGGTCCAACAAGGACTCCTGGCTTTGTTTTGACAGAGGAACACGCTGCTGCTCACAGACAATTACGTGCAGATGGCATCTGGTTTTGCCTTTGCAATGGGGCCCTGGTGCCTGAGTTCCAAGTACGTGGTCCTTGTGGGAAAAGTTCAAAGGAAACAACCCAGGGCCTGGGAGGTCCTGTGTACCTATGGAGCCAGGGGCCTGTGGGAGTCTGATTGTGAACACAGCCTCGCTGACAGAGTCTCCAGGACCCGGCACTGTGACTTTGACCCAGAAAAGAGCTAGGCGTCCTTCCGTTACACTGAGTATACCAGAGTGTCTGCGCCCAGCACACTAGCAGCTGGTGTGCTCCCTACAGGCCCAGGGTGGACCTAGATGCACATACAGGTCTGTGTGGACAGCTTTGCAAGTATGGTGTTCAGCAGCAAGTATCCCAGACCCTACCCTCAAGGGGGAGTACCTGGGTACTGGAAGAGGGGGGGTGAGGCCTAAAGGATTGAATACTAGTGCAACCCAGAAACCTGGCTCTGTGTGAAAACGGAGTTGAAGCGTGCCCTCTTGGTATGCCCCTGGTTTGAGAAACCCGGTAGTGCTGGCAAGCCTGCTAGGATGCCCTCCATACCCAAAAGGCTAGCCAGCTGCCCCCAGCCAGCAGCCCCCTTTCTTACCTAAAGGCTGAGTAGCTGTGACTCAGTTTCTCCCTGAGGAGAACACACTGTTTGAAGACATGGGCTATGAACAGGGCTCTGTGAACATGTGAAAGGCTATGCATCAGAGCAAGCTTGGGCTGTCCTGGAGAACTGGCTGTATTTCTCACTACGCCCGTCCTTCACTTGGAGGCTCTGAGTTACCCTGCCAGGACCCGCTGCCATTGATTTGCACTCAGTTACCCTGCCAGGACCCGCTGATCCCAATATTCACTTTCTAAGCCATTTTCTGGGTAAAGTATTCACAACACTAGGAACTCTCCACCTGGCCTCGTAAGCCCTAGAGATGGGTGTGCCCCTCCCCCAAGCCTGGAGTTGGTAGGTAAAGTAAAGAATACACACAGTAGGACCTGCCCTACCTGCCATGACCCTCTACCCACCTGCAGCTCAGGCTCCTGGCATGTAGGTCAGGTTCTGTATAGGAGATTAACCTGGCTCACGGGAAGGTTGTGGCCCATTGCCTCTCAATTATGCATCTGACTCCCACATCCTCGGGGTGCTGTTAGTTGTTGGCATTTCTCTTTCTGTAAAGAGTCCTCTGTAGTTCCTCGAGCTTGTGAAGCTAACATTGCCTGCTGTAGGTCTGTGGGAGAAAGCGCTACTAGCTATCTCAATTTTAGTGACTAACGGTGTGTTCATATCACTCATGCAGAGGCTCCCAGGACCAGCCCCTTCATATTCCTACCATACGTGCAAAACTTCCCCAGACAAGCCCCTCCATATTCATATCACACATGCATAGGTTCCCAAGGCGAGCCCCATCATATTGCAGAGCTAGCCTCACAAGACAAGCCCCTTCATATCATATGGAACACAGAAGTTCACAGGACCAACCTCCTTCACATATCACACATGTCGAGCTTCCCAACATGAGCCCCTTCATACTTGTGTCATGTGTATACACAGCATATACGCAGGGCTTCCCCAGACAAGCCCGTCATATCATACACAGAGCAGCTATGTCTAATGTGCAGCAGCTTCAGGACGTCCATGTGCAACCGTTTCCAAGGCATCCTCCATGGCAAAGCAGAAAGGGGAGTGAAGGAATTCAGTAGCCATTCTCACCCCAGGGTTTCTGAGAACATGGAATGAATGGGTAGGGTGTGTGTAGGGAGCTTCTGGGCTTCGACCCTGAGGTCATTCTGCTGTAAATTACCTTGACTACAAAGTACAGCAGCTCCACAGACTGAAGATGCTACCTAAAGGGTGTGGCTGGCTGTGGACCATACCTCCCTACCTCAGGCCAGCTGGAGACCGCAGGAGGGAGGGAGGGATAGAACGACCGTGTCTTAGACTAGAAACCGAAAGCCCAGGGAGAGTAGGGGGAGGCCGATAGGTGCCTGGAGTGGGCTCTGCCAGCTCTGGGGACCCCTGGCTGACATCTTCTGGTGCGTCATGCATCCCAGCATTCTTCCCTTGTCTGGGACAGGGACATCTCCTGGGGCATCCGGGGTGGCCCCCGTCCTCAATTTATGACATAACAAAAAAGAACAAAAGTGATCAGCATGGAACAGCAGCCCAGACCCGATGGGCGATCTGGTTGTCTCCTATCAGAGTTCTCAATTCTTGCTGGCTTTAGGGGCAAGAAAACAAAGTACTAGCATGGAAATAGATGGTATGTTAGAGACGAGGAGGAGGAAGATGGTTCAGAGATGGAATTGGGAGGCCATGCCAAGGGCCAATGTTAGCTGTAATGTGCACAGGCAGAACAGAAAAGCCACCAGGGGCTGCCAGGGAGCCTGGGAACCAGAAATGGGAAGAGGGGTATCCTGGGAGTCATGATCAGTCTGACAGCACACTGAAGCTGAGGAATGGCCTGTCAAGAACCCTTTCCAGGGCTACACTTGAACACTTACCATAGCTCTGTTATACCCGAGGGCCAACTCCTCTCCTTTCCAGAATCTGCTGTCCACCACTGCCCCTTTGTGTTCTCTCCACTCCCACCCACAGGTTCTCAGCCCCTCTCCTGAATGCCTTCAGCTCTGAGAAAAGAGCCTGCAGCTCAGACGCCCATACAAGTCTTTGGGAGAAAGATGGGCATCATTATCACGAAGGAGACGCAACCCTACCGGGCAGCTTGCTCACCTAATAACCAAGGTCTCTAAGGGGCTCTGGTCTTACCCATTAGTGGGCAGAAACAAGAGTCCTCAGGGCCACCTGCTGCTGTCATTGGCCATATCCTTATACATGGCTTCACAGCCCAGAACCACAGAGCCCCAGAAGGATGCCCCATGTCCTTGTCTAGGCTGGGCATTAGTACTGAAACTGTAGATGAATGTGAGAACACAATGGCCTGAGGATCAGAGACAGGAAGGTAAGACAGCGTTCCACTTATTTAAAAAAAAATTTGTTTTTATTCTGTGTTTTACTTGCATGCATTTATGTGTGCTGTGTGGGTGTCCACTGCCTTCAGAGGTCAGATGAGGGCAGCGGATCCTCTAAAACTGGAGTTAAAGGTGTTTGTGAGCCACCACGTAGATGCTGAAACAGAACTGGGTCCTTTGGATGAAGTAACCCTGTACCCAGTATGGAGCCACCTCTCCATCACCCCACCCCTAGCCCCCCTGCCCCCAGGGTTCCGTTTCTGTGGCGCCTGGAGTACCAGACCTTGGGATGGCAGTAGAGTGCTAGAACTCCAGCTTGGACACACATGGGGACAGGCTCAGTTTGGGAAGACAAAAAAGCCCGATATGCACACACTCTCACACATCATGGGATGCGCACACACTCAAAATGGGCTTCACTGGGGCTGGGGAGATGAATCAGCGGGAAGCCTATTGCCAGACAAACCTGAGGACCTGAGTTCAGATCCCCAGAACCCATGGCTGGGCACATGACATCTCTGTGATCCCAGCATCCCAGCAGGATGGGTGAAGGACAGGAAAATCCCCAGACACTTGAGGGTCAGCTAGCCTGGAGTATGCAGCCATGATGGAGAGACAGGTGGAATGTCAGGACAGACATCTGACGTTCTGTGACCATACACACCATGGCATGGGGGTGCCTGCATACATTCACCCACACACACGTGTTTAAAATGGGTCAAAATAGTCAATTTCATGCTATGTTTATTTTCAACAGTTTTTAAAAAGTAAAACTCCCTTTTAAAAGACTTTTTGGATAGAGCCTGACTAAGCCCTGGGGAAAGCCCCCAGGCTCGGAGGGAACGGCCTGGGCACGCTGTGTTGGTAACTTGAAGCCTCACTGTGGAGAGACTTATGTTCATTTACACTTTGGCAAGATGCCACTTCCTGTTTCCAAGAAGAATTAAAGAGCTGAGCAGACTTATAAAAAGCTCCACGTCTTCTTGGACATCAAACGGCCCCACACAACCCCTCCATGGGTTGGGTGTAAATGGAGCAGAGACACATGGATTAAATTCCCCTTGCAGTTTACTCCAGTTTAAAAATTAATGGAAAAAGTGCCTGGCAAAACTTGTTTAGAGCTTTATTGAACCAAAACAGTTTAAAAATAGTTTGGGAAGCTGGGCCTGCACTGGAGCTGCGTCTCGCCAGGCCGAGGGGCTCCTGGGGCAGCCAGAGCCACAAGCTCTGCAGTGGGGAAAGCTGCCACCCATGAGAAATGAAGGCAGTCATTTGATATCAGAGGAAAAGAAAAAGAGCAGCCTCATTACCCGGGGCTGGGGGCAAAGTGGCTCACTGTGGGTTACAGCTTAATTAAAATATTCCAGGAAAGTGAATGTTTGAAGAAGGTTACAATGTTGCCATCAGAAGACTGTTGTTTCTCATTATAAACACTTTGCCATTAGAAAAAAAGAAACAGACTCTGTGAGTTTGAAAGGGACAGACCTAAAAACAACCCTTCGTGCTAGGAAGTGGCTCCAGGAGCCCCTGTCTGCCTAGAGGGACAATCGGGTCTTCCTGTGATGGTCAGGTCTTACGGCCAACACTTGTTGTCCAACAGAGGGGACAAGGAAGATGAGGGCGGTAAAGGCAGGTCAGACTTCTTACAAAGCTGAGCACAGCAGGCGAGGTCAAATCCAACCCCCAGCTGCCTTTGCAGACCGGCATGACCTGGAGGCACAGACACTGCTCTGTCCACAGCCTACTAGGAAGCACCCATGAATTTAACCAACCTGTACCAAGAGCCAGTAGCTCTGCCCAGTGCGCACCTGCGCACAGGCTGGTTTTCCAAGAGACATCATCTTGGAGGGAGCATTTCTTCTGCTCGGCATGCCAGTTAGTCCTAGAGGACACAGCAGGCCGGGACGGTGTCTCTCTAGTCACACTGTCTTCCTTCCTGGTTGGAGGGGTGTGTGCTTTCTGACACCAATTCAAAGCCACTCTTCATCCATGGGGAGGAAGAGAAGATACTGGCAGCCACATCTAGTGGCCACTGACACCCAAGCCATGGCTCTGGGGTTCTGTAGGCTCCAGTTAGCTGTAAGAAGGAGGACCCCCAAATCAGACAGGACTGAGCCCAAAGGGAAGTGATTCTGCCACACAGGTGAGACATTCTGGGGCAAGTTTCCATGGATGCTGGAACAAGGGCTCAGCCTACTCTCAAATTCTGACTCTGGACTGGGCCCCATATTGAGTGACTTGGTCCAATTGGGGTAGAAAGCCTGAATCGAGTCTCTGCAGCCTCTGTCAGGGAAGAACACTTAGTGGATAGTTTCTGTCAGGCACTCACCTGGGCCAGGACAGGTAGTGAACGGTGGATAAGCCATGACCCATGTAGAATTGGACCCTTCCTCCAGCAAACATCAGAGGGTGGGTCATGTGGCACTGGGCAGGAATGGCCCGGCCGCTGTAGCTCTTGGGGGCACTGACCCAGGAGGAATTCTCCCCACAGTAGGTGTTTTGAAGATAGCTGAAAGGGATAGTCCCCCAGCCCCCAGGAGAAGGAAACTAGCATTCATGGATATGACAGTGTGCTAGGATATGACATTGTGTTCAAACACCCGAGTCGTTGATGGCTACATTTGGTTGTTAACTTGACTACATCTGGAATTAACTAAAACCTAAGCAGTTGGGTCCACCTGTGATGGAAATTTCCCCTTAATTTAATCATTTGAAGTGGGAACCCTGACTCATACACATTTTGGTAGGGTTCTCTAGAGGAGCAGAATGTATAGAACAAAGGGGATTTATTAGAATGGTGTACAGGCTGTGGTCCAGCTAGTCCAACAATGGCTGACTGCCAATGGGATTCCAGGAGTGGCTCAGCCCACGAGAGGCTGGATGTGTCAGTCGGTCTCAGTATATGACAGAACCCTGAAGACATAGACACTAATGACAGGGAAGGAATAGGTTTGCAGTGAGAACAAGCAGGTACAGAGAGCAGGCTTCCTTCTTCTGTGCGCTTTGCGTAGGCCGCCAGCAAAAGGTGTGGCCCAGGTTAAAGGCGGGTCTTCCCACCCCAAAGCTCAGCATTAAAGGTGGGTCTTCACTGCTGGGCGTGGTGGCAAACACCTTTAGTGCCAGCACTCAGGAGGCAGAGGCAGGCTGAGTTCTCTCTGAGTTCAAGGTTAGCCAGTTCTAGGACAGCCAGGGCTACAAAGAGAGACCTTTATCTCCAAAAACAAAAAGCTGTATCTTTCCACTTTGAATGATTTAATTCGGGGGGGGGAGAACCCTCAGAGGTGTTCCCAGCCACTTGGGTTTTAGTTCATTCCAGATGGAGTCACGTTGACAACCAAGGACCGTCACCACATGGAGGCAGGGCCCTTAGAAAGAAGGGGAGCTGCTTGAAGCTCTAGAAGTCCGTGGTCCTGTGTGATGACTTCTTGCTAGCAGAATCCCAAGGCAGCACAGGGCAACGCATAAGGAGCCACACAGAGCAGCTGTGTCAGCCTGGGTGTCTCCCATAGGCGCCAGAGCACTTCCGCCCAACAGACAGCCTTAGCTGAGTCTACTCACCACTGGGAGCTCCCATCTCCACACACATGGACAGATGCACTGAGCCCCCGAGAAGCACTCAGACCACAGCCAAGCCACAGAACCTGGATTCTGGAGGGACCGCAGACTAGCCTTAGTGGGTAGAACGTTATTGGCATAGGCCGCAAGTTCAAAAGTCAAGGTACCAGTGAGCCCAAGCGCCCCGAAACCTGGAGAGGATGGGGTTCCTGCTTCTCCCAGGCCTCTGTGGGCTTTGGTACCCTCTGCACCCCTTGGCTGGCAGAGTGTCACCCCCCCCCAGCTCTGCCTCTTCCCTCAAATACCATTACCTTGTGTGTGTCATGCTTGCCTCTTATGAGAAGAAGTTCTGGGTTAAGGGCTCAAGTGACCCCGCCTTAGCCACACGCTCAACCCACGACTGAAATGTGCCATGTGTCCTTCCCGACCACCCTGTAGCAGGGCTCTACAGGTCGACTGGGAGCGGAACCTCAAAGGCAGTCTGTTGGAGACCAGCTCCCAGCAGGAGCACTGATGAGCTCTGCCAATCCACCCCCAAGGAGTTGGCGAAATTACATTTAAACCCCTATTTAAAGTCTCTGGAAAGGAACTGACACCCCAAAAATCTCTAAAACAGGCCCAGGGGCAAACAGCAAGGAAGAAGCATCTGTGGAGAAAGACCCTGTGGGAATTGAATGAGGAGAGTGGGCGTCTGTGGCCTCTGAACAGCCCCTCCCCCACTCGCTCCATCAGCAACCACTGGTTCTTAGCTTTGGTTTGGAAAAGCGGTTCCTTGTATTTGAATGTCTGCCCTGATCTGTCAAGGTGGGGGCTGCTTCTGCTCAAGCCAGTGGCAGGCTGTTCCACAGTATAGAATGCTGGGAAGATGAATGGCTTGGTCATCTCAGCCCGTAATGCAGTGGACCCAGGAGAGGGACAGCAAAGGGACAGAATTGAAGAGGGGTCATCGCACGCCAAGTGCCCAGCTCCTAGAGAGGATGAGATCTGGATTGAAGTTTGTCATCGCCTCCACCCTGGCTCTCGTCCCCTGGCTCACCTCTGCCTTGGGGGAGACAGCTGCTGCCCTCTCCCAGAGGGTCTGGCTTCACAGGCAGCAGAACTCAGCGACACTCACACAAGAAGTTGCTCTGGGGAGGGCCAGGGAGTCATGGAGATCAGGATAGCTAGTTGTCAAGAGAGGACCAGAGGAAGCCATGGCTGCAGGGGCTTCCCTAAGGTCAGGGTGACAGCAAGCATGGCTCCCCGGAGACACGGTGTAATAATAGCTTACTTGTGGAGCAACGTGTGCCCCAGAACAGTGTTGACAGTGACACCCCAATCCAATGCCTGTCGAAAGAGTGTCAAGGGGGAGTACAGCCTGAGAGAACAGCGTGTCTAATCAGATCTCAGCAGGCAGGTGACTGTGGGAGCCACCCAGCCATGCCTCCCAAGAAGCAGGACCAATGATTAATGCTGCTGGGAGGGGACACAGACCTCACAATGGTGGCCCCTAGGCCAATGACAAGCTAACTGAAGGTCTCTCTAGCAAGCCTGACTTGAACATGGCAAACCAGTGTTGTCCACTCCCCTTCCTATTAGATTGCATCCCTAAAGCTAGCCCCCAAGGTCTATCCCCTTCTCTGGCCACTGACTCATTCCTGAGGAAAACACCAAGGTGTACGCAGGGTTGTAAGAGTGAATGGAGACCAGAGCCTAGAGATTGTGTCATATGTTGTCTAAGCTGGCTAGTTTCCAACTCAAACTCCTGAGATGTGTAAAGAAACACAAACCATACACATCAGAACACAGAAGATAGAAATTGTGTATGGGAATTATCAGGTGCTATATTTAACCAAAACAATAATACTAAGACTTTAAACTCTCCTCTGTAAATACCCCCACAAGTCTGCAGTAAGGCTTAGTTAATGAAGAGGAGACAAGAGGAAAATCCCAGCAGACTCCAAAGCAGGTAAACTCTAGACAGAGTCCGCCAACAGAGAGAAGGAACTGCGAAGTGGGACTCCCAGAGCTGGAAGGCACAGTAACCCAGTTACTGCTGTAAATGATCTGGCAATGGGGCCTTCACCATGGATCTGGCATGAAGAAAGAGCTGGCAGGTGTGCTATCAATTGGAATTACATAGGCCGTAATCAAAGAAAGAGAGAGACAGACAGAGAGAGAGAGAGGGAGGGAGAGAGAGGGAGAGAGAGAGGGAGGGAGGGAGGGAGAGAGAGAGAACCTACCTACACCACCAGAAAAATTCTAGCAAACTTCAAGGAAGGTAAACATCAAGAGACCAACAAAGTGACCTCATACAGTAAAACTACAGAAAGTAAAAGATGAGGAGAAAATATCAAAAGCAGAACAGACGGGTAAGCATTGTCTCTTGCAAGGGAGCCCCAGTAAGGTTCTGATTCTGAGTAGAAACAGTTGAGGCTTGAAGAAAATGGGATAGCATGTCCAAAGGACACTTAAAAACCTGCCACATACCTTATTGAGTAAGCTTTAGCATTTACTCTAAGACAAACCAGAGAAACAAAAACCAAGAGTATGCTACTAGCAGAACGAACCTCCTTGCAAGACACAGAAGATGTTCTTCAGGCCAAAGCAAGAGTAGCCTGCATTTACACAAAGCGGCAGTGTGCAGGAGGCAATCACAGCACTTTACAAGCCAGTGTAAATGTGTGCTTTCTTTTATTATCACAACTCATTTAAAAAGCAATCACATAAAATAATGGGTGTATAATGTAGTGTTCTGCCCATGGCTTACAGAAATGTAACCCAGGTGTAATATATTTGCCAATAACAACACCAAGTGTCTTAAGTGACTGCAGATGGTAAAGGAACAATTCCCTCAATGGACTATGAGATTTGTCACATCACTATTTAGAACGTCACATCGTTGGGGCGGTGGGAGGACAGTTTCTGTGTGTCATTGAAAAGGAGTCAGGGTAAAACCTAAGGCCCGCTGTCAAGTGGATGTACCTACAAGCACAAGATGTAGCTGCGAACTGGGCCCTGAGGGATGCTGAGGACTAGGGAGGCCCATTTTCACCACAAGCGCCCTGTGACGCAAAGGGAGCAATAAAGAGACTGAAAGAAAAAGACGGAGAACCGAGACAGAAAGGAAAAGGCAACTTACCAGCGAGAGCATGAAATGGGAGCAGACTCACCTTCCAATCAAAGTGCAGCAGTTGTCAGATGGGAGAGTGAGACATTATACAACTTCATGCTGCCCTCCATGCTGTAGGTGGAGAGGCACACACTTGCTACCAGGGTGGAAAACATACACCATGCCCCCCCCCAACAACAACAAAAACTTCACAAAGTCTAGAGTGGTTATATCTGCTGTAACTGCATCTCTACTACTGTTGGATAAAAGAGTCTTTGAAGGAAAAATGCATTGTCAAAGATTGCTGAAGTATGGATGCTGAATTTCCCTCCAAGTCTTGTGTTAAAGATGTGGTCCCTACAGAGGTGTTGGAGCCTTTGAGAGGTGAGCAGAACCTTTGAGAAGCGAGGTCACCTGGTAGGAACCAGGTTTCTGGAGGCAACCCTTCAAGAGCTTGGTGGACCCTCGGCCTCTCTTCCTTTTGCTTCTCTGCTGAGATTGCTATGGTCTCTCCCATGATCCCACTGTGACAGGCTGCCCGGCCATAGGTTCAAAGCAAGGGGGTCACTCGGTAATGGACTGCACAGGCCAAAACCATAAACTAAAGTAAGCTTTCTCTCTTCTATATGCATTGTCTTGGGTGTGTTGTTACAGTGTTGGATAGCTGACTGGTGTGTTTTACAGTGTTGGTTGGATAGCTGACGTGTGTTGTTACAGTGTTGGATAGATGACTGACCCAGATTGAGAGGGCTGCCTCATAGTAGCAAAAGAGCCAGTCTATGGGAAAGAGAAACAGTTGTAAAGGTACGTGTGCTCTACAACAATTCCCAACTAAGACAACGCAAAAACCACAGGGTCAGAGAGAGAGAGAGAGAATTCATGTTTTTCTCGGGCCTAACATTTCCTGGGATAGACCGTACTAGGCCATTGAGCAAGCCCCAGTTGATGCTAGAAGTCTCTCCTTTAGCCATTAGGCAGGCAGGCAGCAGTGATGCTGGTCCAAGAGGTAGAAAGAAGCCTCCAGCACTCTGGAAAGGCAGGGAGACATAGTGGGTCCAGTAGGCACTTGGGTGATAGCATTCAGAGGTGGGGCAGTTTAACTCAAGTCTCCGGAGGAGGTGAGTGACTCGGGATGGCTTCAGGGAACAGGTCCCTTGTGGCCACTACAAGCAAACGGATTCGGAAAGTAAAGATCACTAGGTATCAAGCCAAGCAGTTTGGCCTTGATCCTGATTTCTTGAACCTAAGTCCCAGGAGAGGTTGCTGAGCCATTGGTTGGTTCATTGGTTGATCGATTGTGGGGTGTTTTTGTTTTTGTTTTGTTTAGTTTTGTTTTTAAGGATGTCAGTGTCTCACCACGAGACAACATACCTTAAAAAGCTAACTTAAAAGGAGGGACGGCTTGCCTTGGCTCATGCCTTCATGGCTTCATGGTTCCACTGCCTTTGGGTTTGTGACAAAGCAGAGCATCCAGGCAGCAGAGCACATCGGGACAAAGCTGGCGACCTCAAGACCTAGGACAACAGAGTGGGCTATCTGGTCTCAATGTGCACCTCAAGAGCATGGCAATTGGCCCAGTGACCTTCCTCCTACTAGGACCCATCTCCTAATGGTCGCATCACATGCCTGCGCCTCCACCAGCTGTAAAAAGAGTCTTCAGCCCTGGCCCTGTGGCCTCTTTAGCCCCGACCATTAGGCCTCATAGTGAAACCTACTAGGAAGTCAAACTACAAAAGGAAGGCTTTTGCCCTTGTCCAGGGAAGAGGGGGAGATTAAACAGATGGCTCACAAGTAAAACTGTAGTGTTAAGCTCTCTGGACCCCAAATTTATGGTCCTCCAAAATACCCCCCAAGATCTGAGGGGGAATGCTGGAGGTGCTGGGACTAATTCAAGGCAAACGTGAGGGTTCACTGGACTGTTTAAAAAAAAATAGCAGTATAAAAGTAACCTGACTGGGTACCCATAAGTGGACAGCACATCTACAGAGGTCATTAGCACCAATCATCAAACCAAACAACTAACCCAAGCCTGCCACATGAGGTGCAAGCCTGGGACCCTAGAATCTGAGAGGCAGAAACACCAACACCAGGGAGGCGGAAACACCAATACCAGGGGTTCATGGCATCTTCTGAAAAATAACATCCCTGAATTCTGCCTTGTTAATCTCACCCTCTAGCAGGCTCGGGAGGAAGGCCCAGTCCCCCAGCTTTCCCAATACCTCACAGCCCTAGGTCTCCCCCCTTCACTGTGAGGCAAAGGCGATTGATCCAGCTGGAAGCCCCGGGGTCAGTAATGGGACTTCTAAAGAAACCACTACTGTTGAGAACATGAGAACATGCGTATTTAGCTACAGATGTTTTACATAGCTTACGCAAGCGAGCAAGCAAGATGCACATGCGAGAATGGCTCTGTGGCATAAAAAGCCCTCCCTAGCCTGGTGCACGTCCCTGCCCACAGCACAGTGAGCACAGCCCCTGGATAGGCCAAGGAGGCTCCAAGGACTACGAGAGTCCTAGGAGCCCCTATGCCCTACACTAGAAACGCCCACCCTTATCTTGTTGGGGTTTCCTTCCTGGCCACTTCAGTTTTCACACCAAAGAATCAACAGCTGCCAGGCTCTTGGAAACCTTGAGCCCTGGGTGGATACCTAAGGGCGCCCCAGGAGGAAGGATTTAGTGCCCAAAGGCACTTTTTAGATGGTAAGCTTCGAGGGGTGTATTTGCCCCAATAATCCACAGAAGCAACAGTAACCTAAAAATAGTCTTGTTTTCTGTCCTAAAGCTCCTTTTAACTTTGTTAGTCATCGCCAACCCTTAAAATAAAACCCGTGTAGCGTCTCTCCTGGTAGCAGCTATAAACAAATCTCCTCTAGAGAAGGCCGAAGGAAGAGGAAAAGAGGCGGTAGGGACGCGCAGGGAGCACGGCCACAGGACGAGGCTTGAGCCCGGGGTGGCCGCAGGGCCTGGCGGACAATGTAGAGCTGGCCGAGCTCCTGCGCCGCTGCCTCCGGAACTCCCTGCGCCTGGCGCGCGGCCACCGTGGTCCGGGCAACGGCATTAAACAGAGGGAAACAGGCCCGGGATTCCGTCACCCGCGGGGGATAAGGAGGGCATTGAGACAGACAGGAAAGGGCTTTTCTGGATGGGGTGAAAAGTTATTTATTGGAGGGGAGGAGCAGACCGGAGGAAGAGGAGGAGCAGGAGGAAGAAGAGGGGGAGAGGAGATGAAGGGTGAGAGCGGAAAGGAGAGGAGATGAAGAGGAAGAGGGGAAGGAGGAAGAGGAAGAAGCGGAGACGAAAGACGATCCTGGAAGAGCCCTGGCCCCTTCCTCCAAGCTTTGCACCAGCCAGTCACGTCCGGAAAGCCCAAGCGTGCAGGCGGCTAAGTTTCTGTCGGAACTCCTCTGGCCTGCAGGCCCCAAGTTCTAAGGTGGACCTTAGTCTTCCCGCCACGCCCTGCGGATGATGCCTCCGCCCTGCCCCGCCTGGTGGGGTGGGGACGCGCGCAAGGAAACTCTCTGGACAAAATCTTGGCACCCTGGTCTGGCGACATCAGGACTCACGGAAGAATGGATTTTGAGGGATGGGGTGGAGAAAAGGGTCTTGGGCAGTGGGGCCTTGGCACCCCCTAGCGGCGGCCTCTTCTGTGTAGCGCGGGGAAGCCTCTGAGCATCCATCCCTACAGGATTTGGGGGCTCCTCTTCGGCATCTTCGCCCCACATCCCAGTACCCTCACTGGGCCTCCAGGTCCTTCATGGGTTACTCTCCACACATCGCGAGGCACCCTCAGCCTCGCTTCCCTCACCATCCTCTTCACCACCAATGCTAGCGCCCCCTCCTCTCAACGCCAGAGGCAAGAGGTGCGCGCCATGGCCAGCAGGCTGTGTACCTGAGACGTGCTGGGTGGGCATCGGCTGTGGCACAGCAGCCCCCACCACTGCGCTTCCCGGCCGTAGGAGAAAAAAAAGGGGGAGTGGCGCTGAAGCCACTGGAAGGGGAGGGTAGAAGCTTCTGGTGGGCTGGATGAGTTTTAGACAGGCACTTTCGTGTCCTTTAACATCGGGCCCAGTTGGCCAACCCCGCTTGCTGGTTAGAGCACATTTCCCTGGGGTTTGGGGGTGTGAAGTCCTTTGGAGCATCCATTGGCTCCGTACACGTCCTCGCGCCCCACAGTCTCGTCGCCCCACAGCAGACAGACCTTTTTTTTCTTTGTGGGTTTATTTTAATGCACGCGAGGTGTAGGCCAATAGACTTACGATTTCTATACTGCCTAACCCTCCAGTGTTTTCCATCCAAAGCCAACAAGAAAATACGGTCGGCTTTTGGCAGCAAATCTGCGCCCTAGGAGATGCGAGGAGATTTTGAAAGAGAAAAAGTGTGAAGCGAGGCGGGACAGAATCCGCAGAAGTTCCCAAGCACCAGCCCCCTCCAAAGCCAGAAGCCTCACAGTCACGCCTACAAAAGTCACCCCGCGGTCCCCATTCGGGTCCGCAGGCGCTGGTGGGCGCTCTCCTGGACGCGCTGTCCCCGCCCTTCTCATCCAGCGAGAAATCTAGTTCCTCGGATATTTACAGAGTAAAAATGACAATATCTGGCTGTCCCGGGACGCCCATGCAATCTGTTAGTAATTTAGCGGGATGGGAATTTCCTTACTCCCTCCTGCCAGTGGAAGCGCTTTTCCAAATTTCCACAGCGGGGGAAGCCTGCGCTTTTACATAATGACTTCAGCATGCACGGCGTCTCGGCACCCATCCCCCGCCCGCCGTACCCCCAGCCCCTCATTAAAGGGGAAAGTGGCTGTCTCAGGACTCCGGCGTGAAGCTGCTGCCGTCCTGGCTGGGCGCGTTCGCCCACGCCCCCCCCCCCGCCCTTTCCTTCGCACGTCGTCCCCGCCGGTCCCTAAGTCCCCACTCCCCCCCCTCTCAGATTCCCCTCACCTCCCTTCGCGCTCCTTCCTTCTCGCTTGTACACCTTTGCCCACCTCCGGGCGCCTCTGGGAGTCCCATCCAGTCCCTTGAGTCCTCGTTACCCCCTGCTGAGTCCCTTCCCTCCCTGTGCGCCCGGCTGGTCCACCCCCGGGTACCCCTGTCCAAACCAGGGCGCCCCTCTCGCCCAGGGAACTGCAGCCACTGCGCGCGGAGGGCGGCGCTCCGAGACTTGTCCCCCGGGCCCCGCGCCGACTCGGGAGGGCAGGGGCGTGATGTCACTGCAGGGAGGGGGCGCGGGAGCGGCCGGGCGGGCGGGCGGGAGCCGGGGGAGGTGTTTTCCAGCTTTAAAAAGGCAGAAGGCAGAGCCCGGCCCTGCGCCAGAGTGAGACCGAGAGGCTCCTGACTGGGCGGCAGAGTCGCCGCGCAGATCCCAGCGGCTGGGCACGGGTTCCCGGGCGCGGCACACACCTCCGACCCCGCGGCGAGCCCCCGACCGCAGGCAGCCCTGCCACGCGTGCACCCCCGCATGCCACCTCCGCACGGCGCGCGGCGCTGAGCCCGGCCCCGCGCGTGTCGGCGAGGTAGAGGTCCGACTAGGAAGCCGGCCCCGGGCTGCTCGCCGCGCCAGCTCCCGCTCCTCCTCCTGCTGCTCGCCGCTGCCGCCACCGCCGCGTGGATGCCAAGTACCAGCTTTCCAGTCCCTTCCAAGTTTCCACTCGGCCCTCCGGCCGCAGTCTGCGGGAGCGGAGAAACTTTGCGGCCCGCGCCGCCCGCCGGCGGCACCATGAAGGCGGCCGAGGAAGGTAAGCCCCGCGCCCCGTCCTCCGCCCCCGCGTGCCCCGGCCCTCCGGGGTCGCTCGCCGCGCCCCGCGCCCATCTCTAGTCCTCCTCCGGGGCCGGGCTGCCCCGGCTGGTCTGCGCGTCCAGGGAGGGGCGCGGGCGTCCGGCCGGACAGCGTGGCACACACTGTGAAGGGTGTCCCCTGGTGTTTCCCCGGCGCAGCCCAGATTTCTAGCGCGCTTTCTTGCCAATAGGTGTCTCCTCTTCTCTAGTGCAGAGTACGCAAACTTGGCTTTGGCTAGGGTCGCGGAGATCCCAGCTGGGGAAACTTAATTCGCAGAGGTGAGATTTAAGGATGGGGCGGGAGAGGACTGTCAGAACCGGGGGGAGGGGGCGGAGGAAAAAGAAAAAGAAAATACCCCACTCTAGGATGACGGGAGACAATTCTTTGAAGAGCAGGCATGGGCCCTGCTTCTACCTCGGGAAGGCAAAACCACCCATTAGGTGAAGAGCAAATCCACGACATGAAGTTTGAGGGTCCTGTGTCCTCCTAAGTGGGTCGGGGCATAGGTGCCTCTTTCTTTCTAAGTAAGGGCTTGGGCGACTGGCCCCAAGTGGTCCAGGCTTCTAGATGCTTCTCCAGCTTGTGGCCAAATGTTGCATTCCGACAAGCTTTGACTTAGAAAATGCCTTGGGAAAGATCGAAGGACTGCCAGGTTCCAAGCTGCTATAATCTGCCCTGCCCTGGTAGGGCCAGAAGGATGACATGGCCCAGACCCTCTGTTAGGACCTTTTGTATCCCTTCAAAGGAACCAGTAAAATAGCTTTTAAAACATGTAGGCTCCTGCAGGTGTCTTTGGAACACCCTTTAAAGGGTAGCTGGCTTTTCATCAGGGGATTAAGATAACCTGACCTGTTTGCTGTGGAACCTGGGAGGCATATCTCCTAATTCCTTTCTGGCTCCCGAAGATGTTACTTAAAATTACTGAAAGCAGGGACCTGGACCCCTGCCGGGGCTGGGGCACTCCTATTTACAAGGCCCAGCAGTTGGAAGGAGACATTAGCTTCCTGTGAGGCTCTGCTGTGTGCGTCAGGCAGGGACAGCAGGTCCCAGAGTTAGCCCTGGACACCTGGCTCATCTTCAAACTCAAAACCCATAAACTCAGCACAAATGGACCCAGATTTCCAGAGTCCGATGTCCTGGCTAGAGAGCTTTGTGTGGATTTTAGTTTTAAAGAGGCCTAAGTGTTGCCAAGGATGTCTCAGTGGTTGCGGGAGGAGCTCTTGCTACAAGGAAAATTAGCAGTGTTTTTGTTGTGGTTTGTGCTGTGAATTTCTTGACACTTAATTTGCACACACATTCGTCACTCTGGGAGGGGGATAAGGTGCTTCAAGCCTACATTTCTTTCAATGCAGTTACCATTCCATTACTCAATAAGAAAGAAGGGTTTCCTTCCAAGCTGAGCTTGATGGCCCTTGTGATCCTAGGTGTAATCTCAGCACTCAAAAGGACTGCCATGAGTTTGAAGCTAGCCTGGGCTGCAAAGCAAGTACCAGGCCAGCCTGGGCTACAGTATAAGATCCTGTATCAACAACACACACACACACATACACACACACACACACACACACACACACACACCATTTTCCCCCTCTCTGTAACTAAAGGAAAAAGCCATTGTGGTGTGTGTGGGAGTGTGGGGGGGGGGTAGTGGCCATTTCATGTGTAACCTGCATAGAAAAGGAAGTTTGAAAATGTTGAAGCATCGGACTGGAGGCAATAATGCCCTTTGACCAAATCATATTGGTCATGTTTGGTAGAGTGTATGTATGTGTATGTGACTGGGCTAACCAGAAACGATCATCTAGTCCTGAGTCAGGCAAACCTATACGGGGAAGGGGACTGCATGCGGCCAGTCAGTGTGGGCCATTGCCGAGGGCCATGGGGGAAACAGCCTGTCCTGCTTATGCAGGCCTTGCCCTGGGCACCGGCCTCTGTCTCTGAGGCCTTCCCTCATGATGGGCATCTGGATGGAAGCTCACCAAATCCAGCCATCTCTGAAGGCCTTGTTGCTCTGTTCTGAAGAACTCCAAGAAACACAAGCCTGTAGGTAGCCACAGCCTCAGAGTTGCCTCACACAACGCCCGCCCCACGGGGCTCTCCCGAGCTGAACAAAGCTTGCCCTGTTCTCCAGCCATTTAGCTTCATGGCATTGTTTCCTAATCCAGATTAGAAAATGTTGTGGCCTTGTACCCTGCTTCATCACACCCAGCACTGGGGCTGGCCCATTAACATCTTGCAGACTTGGAAGGAAGTGGTCCAAGCTAAACACTTCTATCAAAACTGGAGTGTCTGCTGAACTGGCAAACCAAGCTTCCTACTCTATAGAGAACAGGCAAGGGGGCTTACAGAGGCACATGGGAATGTTTCACAAGGAGTTGTGTTGACTGACTGCTGTGTTAGCTAGCAGAGGAGGCCAGATAGCTAGCAGAGGAGGCCAGAGCCAGTCCAGCCCCTGGGAGAGAGGCCAGTGGCTTCCTTCCTTCCTATTGCCCTAGCATCTGGGGGCACACGGGCAGCAGGAACCAGGTGCTTTGCAACTTCAGCAAAAAGCTTTCTTTAAAAACCGGACTAGAAGGGGTGTTACGTGTGTAGCTGGAGAAAAGGTAGCTGAAGAGCGATCGAGGTTTCTCCACAGAACACAGAACTTTCATTTCCCCGAAGGTCAGCAGAAAAGCAAACTAAAACAAAACAACACTCCGACATACATCTCAAAGTGAGAACTATTATTAGAAACTAAATCAGGCCAGAATGAACTACAGTTTATCACGGGAGAAAACCAGCTATTGGAACAGGGTCCTGGGAGAGGTTGGCAGCCCACGTGAGGCCCAAGTTAGCCTCCGGAAAAAGCCGTCCCCCAGGGCCCAGGGCTGCAGGGCAGGAGGAGGACAGAGGGACACTTGCATCTGGTGTCAGATACTGAAGCCGCCGACCTCCTCCTTTCCTTCCTGCCTCCCTCCTGGTTCTGATACTGGCCTCTCCTGCCCTAGCTATCCATCGTTTTCCTGATATTCCAGATGTTGGTTTACATGCTGCCAAGACACCAGGAAAGTTAGAACAAAAAGCTGCGGGAACAGGAAAAGATGGATGGGGCTCCCCAGGCCCAGCCTTTTCCTTCTGATTGCTGGTTGCTTGGCACTGTGTGAGTGGGCAACACCCACTCAGCCTTCGGGAGCTTTGAAGTCACCCCACTAAGACGGGAGTGTGTAGTGTTTTAGGAGCTGAACAGATTGAGGTCTTCAGAGCATGCAAACAGGACCTGCTGTGACTGAGGTCCTGCGGAATGAGGTGGCCACCGTGGGTAAACTTGAATGGTTTGTAAGCGACTGTGTTCCCGGGACTGGACCTGAATAGAGTAGAGCCACAACCCTCAGGACACCCCCGCTCCATTTTCCTGTCACTTTCAGAGTAAATGCAGGGCTAGAAAATGTTAGCCCCAGGGTTTACTGCTACAAGCTGAGGAGCTCTGAGGTGGGCTCTGAGTTGCCTTCCTGAAGGTGGCTCTCCTCCAGGCAGTCATTCTTCTCAGGAAGCAACCTGCATAGATCAGGAGAGGCCATGTTTTCAAACACACACACACTTCTTTTCGAACTTTTGAACTAATCCAGAAGCCTTGGTCTTTTTCCTGGTGCAGGGAAACAGCAAGACGCAGGGCACCTCCTTCGGCTGTGGACTGCGCGCCACGCTGAACTGGAACCGGGGGACCAGCTGCGAGGCCGGGCTGCGGGTCCAGGACTCAGCTCCAGGCCCGCCCGCCCTGCGCTCGGCCCGGCTTTGCGTTCACCTGGCTGCGGCGGCGGCGCGGCGGCTGGCTGTGCCGAGGTTGGGGCGCGGACGCCTGGGCTGCGTGCGGGACACTTGTGTTTCTGCGGGGAAGAGGGTGTCCTAGGGAGACCGAGGTCCACGGGGAGGCGGGGAGGCGGGGGAGCTGCGCGGACCCTCCGGGGCCAGGCGCCGTGCCGAGGGGCGGGGGTGTCCCTGGGACCGCGCGGTCCTGCGGGCGCCAGTGGAGCCCAGGCTGCGCTCGGGCTCGCGCGCCCAGTTTATTTAAAACTCGGAAGCCGGCGGCCGCGAGCGGCTTGTTTATGTAAACCCGGAAACACCCGGGGGGACGGGGGCGGGACCGGGGCGGGAGGCCGGGGAGGGGACAGGGGAGGGGACAGGAGGCGGGGGCCGCGTCACGCCGGGGACGCGCGCGAGCGCCGGGCGCACCAGTGCCGCGCGACCCCGACATGACGGGGCTGGAGCAGGACCCGGAGTTCGACTTCGATTTCCTCTTCGAGTTCGATCAGAGCGGCGGGGGCGCCGCGGCCGCAGGTGGGTCCTGCGGGGGGCGGCGGGCGTGCGCCCCGCCGTGGGCCTGAGTTTGCTGAGGTCGCCGGTGCCCGCCCCAACCCGGCAGCGGCCGGGACCCCGGGCCGCCGCCCTGTGCGGCCAGGAGCGACGCGGACCAAGTTGCTGCCGGCCGCGAGGAGGCGGGAGGCCACCTGTGGGGCGAGCCTGCCGCGCTCACCCGCCGGGCACTTCCTGGCATCCGAGCGCCCGGCTGCAGGAGAGGGCTCGCCCCTCCTTCCACGAGGCCCTTACCCGAGGGGAGGCTGTGTCCGGCCCAGGACTTGGACCTCGTAGTCTGGGGACAGATGGTCGGCGGCGCTGCCAGAGGGCGGTCGGAAACCGCCCCTTCTGAGAGCCAGGCTGCTACCGCCGGGCCCTGGGGACCGACCCGGAGCCAGGAGGCCCGGCCCTGCGCTGACCGCCGCCGCGGTGCCTCAGCAGGAAGGCTGCACCACTGGGTTTCCAGTCCACACCTCAGCAACCAGAACCTGCCTTTCACTCTGTCCTCTCTCTGTCAAAAGTAAAGCTTCCAGCTAGGCCAATAATCGAAGTGCCCTTTCCCAAAACTTGATTCTCCCATTTCTTGTTCCAACCCTCACCCCGGCCAGCACTTTGGCTGTTTTCTCCACCTGACTTTCTGTTCCAAGTTGCACACAGCCCCAGAGTGTTCTGTGCTTTCCTTGGGGGGGGGGTGGTCTGCGTCCCAGACATGTGGAGACGAACAGACTGGACACTTGTAGCCCATCTCTGAAATGAGGGTGTCATATTTTCCGTAATACCCATAATAACACCCCCCCCCCCAAAGTTCAACATCTTGCTCGGCTTTGAAGGTGAATGCTCTGGCTCGGCTGACACCACTCTATCATCTGTCCCCAGCTAAAATCCTCCTCACGGGTCTCCTTTTCTTTTTCCAAGGCCCAGGTTACAAGGCTCTGGGGGCAGTGGCATCCGAGGCAGGCAGGATCTGAAGAAGGGAACTGCTGGGCTGGAAAGGGAGACCCTTGATGTCTCTTGGCCTCCTTGCTTTGGGGAAGTTGGATTTGGCTGCTGTGGCAGTGCCTGGGGCATTCTTGAGTTCTCTCCAGAACCCTCATGCTCCAGGCAAGAGAGCCTGCTCCCGGACCTCTTTTTAGGGCGTCCATGTTGGATTCGGATGAGTGTGGGTCACTGTGGATCTGGTTCCCCATGATGCCTCTAGCTCCTCTCTCGTTAGGGATAAAGTCGTGGTGGGGTGGGGCGTAGCCTTCCTGGGCTCCCCAAGCTGCCTGCTGTTTGGGTAGGACCTCACTGCCTCCCCGTGTTTGCTCTGAGTGGACAACTGACTGCAGGCCCAGCAGTAGGAACAGGGACAAAGATACAGAACCATATACCCTGTTACTTCATGGTGTCCTGTGGCCTGCTTGGTGGAAGAATGCCTGCTGGCTGTTATACCTTTTTACCTCAAGGGAGGATACAAACTTAGTAGTCCTCTCCAGCCTAGGGTGACAATCTTTGAAGGCAACGGCTGTGTGTATTGCTTCCTGCAGACCATGAGTGGGCCTCAGTACCACCTGCGCCCGCTCATAACTGGACACAGTAGCTCTCTTAACTACTGTCTTTCTGTGTTGGGAAACATAATGCCAAAGTTAAGACTCAACCAGGTCCATCCAGGAAGAAACACAAGATGTCAGTTTCTGCCTTTATCCATGAAGAAGACACCAAGTAGGGGCTCCAGTGGGCCCCAGGCTCCTTTCTGGCCTGGGAAGAGCAGGTAGCTCTTTGAACCTTGAGTGGCAAGTGGGTTTAGATCACATCTTCCCCTCATGCATGTGAGAGAGCCTTGCTTTTGATGGTTTTTCTCTGAAGTAGAGTAAGTGGAAGAGTGAAGTCTTGTGCCTCACTATAGCTCAGGCTAGGTGTGGCCATAACAGTACGGTGTCCCCGGAACGGGGTGTCCCCTAGAGATGCAGGGATGTGCCTGTGGATGTCCCTGGGAGTCGTGGGTTACTGTCTCAGTGAAGGAGAGGTGGTGCGTCAAAGGCCAGCACTTGTAGCCTGCAGGCCCCTGGAGAGAGCCTGGGTGAGGGAGGGCCAGCGTTGGCAAGGGCCGTTTCTCTTTTACAGAGTTGAGAGAAGGTGTGGGAAGGCATTATTCTACATATTGAATATATGCTACATTTCTCTCTCTCTGTGTTTGTGTGTGTGTGTGTGTGTGTGTGTGAGAGAGAGAGAGAGAGAGAGAGAGACTGGCTCAGGCTTTTCTCTCCATTACCAATATTATAATTACATTTTATTAATTATCCAATTACATTATTTATATTACATAGTCACACAGAGTTACTAAGCTCCAATCACTACTGTATGGTAAAAAAGACCTTCACATTATCTGGGTCTAAACGTAAGTGAACAATTCTGAGATCAATTGCAAAGCGAAGTAACAAATATTTGAGTTTTACAGATCATACTGAACACACAAATTCATTTTTTTTTTTTAAATAAAGGACATCGCTAGCCCAGAGCAAAGGAGGTAGCCTACCTCCTGAATGCTCATGAAGGGCACACGGACCCACCCTTCACCCATAGTGTAGGCTGGGCTGCAATGGGCCATTGCTCCCATCATGTCCCATCCTGTGTGTTCTTACCTGGCCCTGTGGAGGGAAGGATTGTACCTGGTGCTTTATTCCCTAAGTCCTCAGCCTGTGTCAGTGGCAGATACACAATAGCCATTTGGCAGGGGAGGAGAACCAGAGTATGCTAAAGTAAGCAGCCCAGGGCAGAACAGGACTAGAGCAATGCTCCTGCATCAGGCCTCCTTCTGTCTGCATCTTGCCAACCACTGGGCCAGGGTGGCTTTTGGGGAGAAGGCAGGGTCACAGGCTCCCTTCTGGGGCTCAGGAAATAGCTGCTCTGCCTGTCAGCTGGGAGGCGGGTGTGCCGCTTCCCGCCCCAGGGCTCCTGTTTTGTAAGTTATTTTGGCCTGGCCGCTTAGTTCTGTCTCCGTGGCAACTCAAGAGGAAACTGGCCAAGGCCCTGGCCCAGACAGCTCTGCCCACCAGCTTCAGGCTTAAACGGTGTTCCAGTGGAAAGGGGGCTTTGCTGCCATGGGATTTGGAAGAGCTCTTATTCCCAAGTGTTTTCTCTCTTCCCAGCAGGATGTAGGGGAGCCCATGTTGGTCTCAGTCCCCACCGTAGGAATCCATGGGAGGTGTGGGCCTTGCCCCAGGAGAGCCCCGAGTATTCTGAGGTTTAATGATTTTGGAAAAGAACTTCTGTGTTCTCTGGGAGCAGCCTCAGTACTCTATAGATATTTTAATCCATGACAAACTTGTCCATGTGAGCAGGGTATGTCAGTTCTGTATCAGGGTTTCAAAGGAATCCCTCGGCTTCCCTTGAAAAACGGAGCAGGTGGAAGTAAGGCCTTACTGTGTGTGTGTGCGTGCGTGTGTGTGTGCGTGCGCGTGCGTGTGCGTGTGCGTGCGTGCGTGCGTGCGTGCGTGTGTGTGTGTGTGTGTGTGTGTGTGTGTGTCAGGGGTGGGGCGGGGCGGGGAGGGGAGGGGTGTTGGAGGTCTTCGAGGAAAGGTGTGGACCCGGGTTGGACACAGGACCCTTAAGCAATGCTGCGGTGAGCTTATTTGTGGATCGTTGGGTGACATTTTCTGTTGCTCCAGCAAAGCCCAGCTCTCTGGCCTGTAAAGCTCCCCTTAGCTCATCGTTGCCCGACAGTACTTCATAACCTGTTGCTGTCTGTCACCTCACAGGACTGGCCCAGCCTGTCTCCACGCCGTCCTCACTAGGTGGCACCTTCCAGTGCGCTGTGTGACAGGCTGTGTGACAGCGAGTGAGGGCTGTGCTGCCTGGGCATTCTTTGTTTCCTTTGCTTCATGCCTGAGTCTGGAAACTTGCAGCCTCACCCGCACCCTGCGGGCGCTATTGCACGTACAAAGACCGGGGTGGGCAGGCATCTGGAGGACAGGACCTGGCTGGCAGGCTCTCGCCTGTTCTATTTCTAGCTTCAAGTCCTAGGAAAGGCTAGAGGGGGTGTTCCTTAAAACGAAAGGTGAAAGTTGGCTGTGATGTGTCAGTCACGCTCTGTGCTTGTGAGCAGCAGGCTCTGGTGGTGGCTACGATAGCCACGCTTATAGGAGAGCATCACACACATGTGGTGAAGCAGACACACACACAGCCTTGTCTTCGCTCACTTCAGGCGAAATGCCAGGTGCCCTGAACCAGTGCACCTACCAGAGCGATTTCACAGTGGGTGCCATAGGTCACCGGTGAGAAGCCAGTAGGAACTGGCCAGCCCGAGAACTCTGTTTTTCCCAGTGTCGTGTGCACCCCATCACATCCGCGTGGGGTTCTGCGTGCAGCACGGTGACCGAGAGAAATGAGCAAGGACCTGGTGATCTGTGCCCGCTGCTGGGGGGTGACCGTGCCTTCGTTACAGGTCATTACATGACACAGCATAAAGTGTGCTCTCAGAGGTCCCCCCATGGTCTCCTGCACCCCAGTTTAGTGACCCGTTCAGCAGAAGCCAGGCTGCCAGGCAACAGCAGCATCTGATGTGACATAATTGGTCAGAAAGGAAATTACGGGGAAGCTTGGCATTCCCTATAGACTATGGAGCAGCCCCGTTGAATAGGTGGGAATCACTACAGGTGGAGGTCTCAGCTTTGTAGCAAGAGGAGGCTGAGCCGAACTCAGCCGCCCGCCATGGACTCAGGGGGCCACGCTGGCTCCAGAGGACCCTTGAGAGGCAGACACGCCTCTCACAGACGGGCATTTAAGCTTTCAATATGGAGTTTGACCAAGGAAGTCTGTGTGTAGGTTAATTGGTTTGGTTTTTAATGTTTTTGAGAAAGGGGCTCATGGAGCCCCGGGCTAACCTCTTA
The DNA here is from genome assembly GCF_943737965.1 of Phodopus roborovskii. Taxonomy (NCBI): domain Eukaryota; kingdom Metazoa; phylum Chordata; class Mammalia; order Rodentia; family Cricetidae; genus Phodopus; species Phodopus roborovskii. Next base: position 6,942,778 of record NW_026126563.1, read on the forward strand.
CTCACTGTGTAGCCAGGATAGCTGCTAATTCCTAATATTTCTCCCTCAACCTCCTGAGCGCTGACTCACAAGTGTGCCCGGTCTATGTGGTGATAGGCATTGAGACCCCCCCCCCCCCAATGCCAACCCGTGCTTCCTCACTGAGCTGTTGGTGTTGTTGTCTAATTAATGTTTTACGGGCTTTTCTTTGCCCTGTTGAATCCTATTTTGTTAAACATTTTGGTTTTAAGTAAAAGCCCCTCTTGTAATGTCCTGGGGCCCATGAGCCATGTTCCACAACTTCCTCTTCCTCTGCATCTGGGCCCAGAGTGAGTAAAACCTCCTTCCTCCTTCCTGGGGCCTTAGAAACCCTGTTTCCCTAAGGCCCTTTGCCTGCCACCCAGCCTTTTCTTCTGGAATCTTCCAATTCTGTGGGCAGCTGAAGCCCAGGACTCAGCACTGCTGGGGTGTCAAGGCAGGCGGGAGAGCCCAGAACTTAACTTTGCTCATTGCTTACAGTTTCTGGAGAACTCTTCCAGTTTTCCCTTCCCACAAAAAGAAGGTGGTCAGCTGTGGGCCAGCCCCGGTCAGGAGCACATAGGACTCTTTCACTTGGGAGACAGAGAACACAGGAGCCAGGCGCTGCCCAGGTATGCCTCCTTAGGGGAGGGCTGGCCTGGGTCTTCATGGCTTGCCCAGCATGTGTGCTGCTGCTGTGATGCCACCCTGTCTCTCATTAACCCTAGCCTCACACTCATCTTCTGGAGTTGGGCTCCCTTGAGACGAAGATTTATTTATTTTATGTGTGAGCATTTTGCCTACGTGTATAGATATGCACCACATGTATTTGGTGCCTGCAGAGGTCAGAATTGAGCATCAGGTCCCCTGGAACTAGAGTTACAGGTGGCTGTGAGCCACGGTGTGAGTGCTGGGAACTGAACCCAGGTCCTCTGCAAGAGCAAGTGATCCTGTATTCCCAACCACCAAACCAGCTCTCCAGCCTTGAAAGCCCATGCCTCTCGAGTGTTTCGTTCCTTACTGGCAGGCTTCTCATGGTACAGAGAGCTCTGGACACTCGTGGCAGTATAGTATTTATTGGCAAGACTCGACTTCCCAAGCAGATTAGCTGTCTGCTCAGGGCTGGGGCCTTTGAAGCCATCTCACCTGGATGCCGTCTGGGCAACCCATAGCACCCACGTAGGTGTGGTCGGCACCATTCTTAGGATGTATGCACCAAACACCTTTGTTCAGAAGCAGCGCCTCAGGCAGAAGCTTGCCTTGCCAAGCTGCTCCACACAGCTGCTGGAGACTCTGGTCTTGGACCCTTCTGGAACCCTGGTAGTACCGAGGCTCGGAAGGCTGGAGAGCAGAGTGCAGATGATCTCACCTTCAGGGGCCTTTGGGTGATGGGCAGGTGGGGTCAGGAAGAACGCACCATCTGAGGGTGGCAGTGAGCTTATGATTTCTGAGGAGCTTGAGAGATGACTAGAAGGGACCTGGCTGGATGTGAGTTAATTGGTGACCACTAGAGATACTTCTCAAGGGAGCATGTTTCAGAGGGCGTGGTACATCAGGGACTCAGACACCCGAGTTCAGAGGTGAAGCAGAGTGAAGAGAGGCAGACACCCTTTCAAGTTATAACTGACTGTGAGACCCCAACACTGGTTAAAGTATTGCTGAAACTCCTACCCTAATCTATACCCCCTTCCTCCCTTTCATTAGTATTCTAATTAGCAACGGCACGGTGACATTTTGGGGTTCCCGCCTTACACTGTTGACTAATTGAGACCTGAATTCTTAGCTGAAGGTGGGCAGATCCTGGCCACTCCTTCTGAGCCATGGGGTGTTATTGATTGTCTCTTTCCCGCCCAAAGTTCTGTATTGGAGAGTGCTGAGTCAGCTGAGAGAGAGCTCTACAGCAACACCATCCCCGTGCTTATCATCTGTATGGGACAGGCTGCATGGAGAGACCCTCTCCTCCCTCTGCGTTCTCTTCTCCCTCCTCCCCCTCCTCCTCCCTCCTCCCTTTGCCAAGATGAATCTTTACACAGCAGCTGGCAGTAACAGCAGAGAAGACGACTCCGGGACTTAGGCATCTATTAGTGCTGCTCCTGCATAGGGGCCTTGGTACCCTGCTCTGTTGGTAACCTCGTAGAGGAGGAACCAGACCATCCGTCTGTTTCACCAACCATCCTTTGGTCTTTAGGCCTGCTTTTCCCGCTTGAACTCTACTGACTGTGTCCTCTGGAGCCAGTGTTCTTTCTCATTGTGCACCATGGGCAGTCTGTACCCCCCAGATCAATCTTGCCCATGACTGTACTTGGGGGTCTGGAGGTGGCCTGCCTCTGTCCAAGGCGGACACGCACAGCTGGCCATGAAGAGAGGCTGAATGGCGTGGACAGCTCTGCAACCTTGATCTGTGCTCGTGGGAACAGCCTGAGCTTAGGAACCCAGCAAAGGCCTACTGGCACCAGCCACCAGTCCTGTCTCTTCAAAAGCATTACAGCCTCTAGAAAATGGCTTTAGAGTAATTTAGAGCACTGCCCTGTTCAGTGTTAGACTCCGCTTCTTGGGATGTGGAGTTCAGACTGGGCCACGGTGCTTTTGTATGACAAGGACTCAACCACAGCCTTGGCTGGAGGGTCCACCAGGCACAAATGCAGCTTCCTGCTTCCGGTTGTTTCTGAGTCCTCTAGCTGTCCCTTGTTCCTCTTTGTCTCGGCTCTAGCCTTTCCAGAGGGCCACTGTGTCCTCTGGAAAGGACAGAGCGTGTCCTTTCTCTGGACTCTGGAGCGGGACCCTTGTCTACCTCAGAGAGGCTGCTGTGTTGCCAGAGGGCCTGTGAGCTATCCATCGATGGTGGAAGACTGGAGTGGGCAATAGTGGGAACTCTCTAACCTACCTGAGGCCTGGCCTGCTCCTCCTCGAAAATATCCTCAGGTGTGGCTGGTGCTCTGAGACCCCAACATTCTTGGAGTTTCCCCTTTCTGTTTCCGAGCCTGGCATCAACGAGCGTGCCACCCCTGAGCACTCTAAATCGGGCAGCACCAAAGCCTGGTGTGGACCTAGGATTTCTTTTTTTTTTTTTTTTTTTTTTTTTTTTGTTTGTTTGTTTGTTTGTTTGAATAGCAGGTTTATTTTTTTTATGCATATAGAGTATTTTTTATTTAATTTTATATAACAAAGTCCAATTAAATGAAAACAAACATTTATACACAATATTTGGGAATTTGGGCGTCGTTCTTTCCAAACTACTTCCTGCTGGTAAGGGGCGCTGTCTTGGGAGATTCGAAGAAAATTCAGATATCCTAGCTGTAGTCTGTAGGGCTGTTTTGTCCAGCTGTTTGGAATGTAGGATCAGCTTGTACTCTGTTTCAGGCGGTCTGGTGTGATCAAACCACATTAGTCTGGAAGGAATCCACATCTTTTCATTTTCTGTGGAAACAAAAATAGAAATACTTTTCCCCAGTAACTTGTTCTTCAACTTAAATTTTGGAGTCAAAGTTGTTTTTTTTTTTTTTAATTATTATTATTTTACATGTCGATCCCAGTTCCCTCTCCCTCCCTCCCTCCCTCCCCCCAAGCCCTCCCTCCCTCCTTCCCTCACTTTTACCCTCTCTACCCTCTCACATGCACTCTAAACACCCTCCCCTCCCAACCCCCTACCACAATACAATATGTAGGGGAATGCCATCCAGTTGGGGTCATGTAGATCTGACAGGACCTAGGATTTCTTGTGCTGATTTCCATTATTCAGAGACCTGGAAACGTGGGTCTCCAGACGCACACAAATGGCTCTGGGCTGCTCATCCACTTCTGACAAGAAATCCAGAAGCGAGGCTTTCCTATTGAGTACTAATTGTGATTTTTTAAAGACGTGTTTATCAAGAAACAACTATCACGTAATGGTTCTGAGGTCTAGTTGAGCCTCAGAACCAATGGCTCTGTTTTAGAAGTTCTGGGAGAGAGATTTCTAGGTACTGGCCAGCCTCAGGTAGCATAAGAGTAACTTCAGAGTCCATGTTCTTACTGCAGCCGAGCATGTGCGCTGGCTGACCGTGGTTTGTCCATAAACACCTATTTAAATGCCTGGGCCCCTATGTCTAACACATGCACCTCCTTTGACCTATACACCCATCATTCTTCCTCCCTCCCTCCATCGTCTATCCTTCTGTTTATCATCTGCCACTCATGCACAGGTCTGTCCACCCATGAAATAGGGTGAACACCTGGCTGGGACCTGAGTTGGAACTCAAAATCCCGCTGCCTCGCTCAGCCTCTGAAATGGTACAGATAGATGCCTCACTGTGCCTCTGCAGATAGTCCTGGACCAGAGAGATGCGGTCCAAGGCTCTGCGGATAGCATGGACCAGAGGGATGGATAGATTAAAAAGTTCATGTTAGCTTGTGATGTATGCCAGAGAGAGGAGTGTGTGTGTGGAGGGCGGATAAACTGGAGAAGACAACTCAGCTATTGGATTAGGATATGAAATCATTATCATGGTGGCTAGGTGATGCAGCGTTTAAATAGAGAGGACAGTAAGGGACAGCTAGCTGTGTGGCACTTGGTGGGGGGCATCTGGCTGAGGAAGATTGTGGGGCTGGAATAGAGTGAGGTCAGGAGGCTTCGGAGGCCTTGGGGCAGCCTGAGCTCAGGACACTTCTGGGGGCTACTCCTGGGGCCCGGCATCCTCAGGCGGGTGACGGCTCGAGGCCTTGGCTTCCGTTCCCTGCCTTCGTGGGCGTGTACTTCTTGCTCACTGGCTTCATCTTTTCCCTTTTCTCCTTTCCTTCCAGAACACTACAGTTACGCATCCCAGAGCATCGCCTCGACTCTGCCCCTCCCCACAGCGCACACCTCCTTGTCAGCACCATGCCATGACCTCCAGACATCCACCCCGGGTATCTCCGCTGTCCCTTCAGCAAATCATCCCTCGAGTTATGGAGGGGCTGTGGACGGTGGACCCTCGGGGTACTTTCTGTCCTCTGGAAACACCCGGCCCAATGGGGCGCCGACTCTGGAGAGTCCTCGAATTGAGATCACCTCCTACCTGGGCCTCCACCATGGCGGGAGCCAGTTTTTCCACGACGTGGAGGTAGAAGACGTGCTTCCCAGCTGCAAGCGCTCACCATCCACAGCCACCCTGCACCTGCCCAGCCTGGAAGCCTACAGAGACCCCTCCTGCCTGAGCCCAGCCAGCAGCCTGTCCTCAAGGAGCTGTAACTCTGAGGCCTCCTCCTACGAGTCCAACTACTCATACCCGTATGCATCCCCCCAGACCTCTCCATGGCAGTCACCCTGCGTGTCTCCCAAGACCACGGACCCGGAGGAGGGCTTTCCCCGAGGCCTGGGTGCCTGTCACCTGCTGGGGTCTCCAAGGCACTCTCCGTCCAACTCTCCACGTGCGAGTGTCACCGAGGAGAGCTGGCTCGGCGCACGTGGCTCCCGGCCCACGTCCCCCTGCAACAAGCGCAAGTACAGCCTCAACGGTCGGCAGCCCTCCTGCTCGCCCCACCACTCACCCACACCATCCCCGCATGGCTCCCCGCGGGTCAGTGTGACCGAAGACACCTGGCTTGGTAATACTACCCAGTATACCAGCTCTGCCATCGTGGCAGCCATCAACGCCCTGACCACTGACAGCACTCTGGACCTGGGTGAGGGTGTCCCTATCAAGTCTCGAAAGACGACCCTGGAGCATGCACCCTCAGTGGCCCTCAAGGTAGAGCCAGCTGGGGAAGACCTGGGCACAACTCCGCCCGCCTCCGACTTCCCACCCGAGGAGTTTGCCTTCCAGCACCTTCGGAAGGGGGCCTTTGGCGAACAGTATCTGTCGGTGCCACAGGCCCCATACCAGTGGGCGAAGCCCAAGTCTCTGTCCCCTACATCATACATGAGGTAAGCAGCCTCTGACTGGGGTTCAACCGTGTTGAGGGGGCGCGTACAGTAGGGTGTGGCTGGCGTAGGTGGTGTAGAGAAGAGTAAGTGCCCCCCTGGCTTCTCTCTGGAGATAGGGGTGTGCTGGTATACAGGGCACTGCCGCCGCCACACACCTTGTGTCCTCTGGCCGCAGCTTCTCTGCCTGTCACTTCCTTTTCTAAGGACGCCTCCAACTAGATTAGAGGACAGATGGCAACTTTTCTTTTTCCTTTGGAGGTCGGGTTCACAGGTGCCACGGTCAGGGTTGCAGCACGTGAAGTGAATTCCATGACCATAGTTCTGCTCAGGGCGAGGCTCCTCACACATGCGCAGTTGTGTTTTTAATGAGCTCGGAGAGGCAGCCATCCTCCTGTGTGTTCTGCTTGCTGCTTACCCACTTCCTTTCTGGGCCTTAATCGCTATCGCGGCCGTGCTAGGACAGATGGGCCCTCAGCTCCACAGTCCCCCAGAGCAGCTTCCACCCCTCAGGAGACCAGCACGCGCTTGCTGCTAACGGGGAGGGGGGGGGTAGAGCATGGGGCAGAGCTCTGCTCTTACTTTGTGGGTTTTTCTCTTTAACAGGATGCAGGGTTTCTTGGGATTTGCTGGGACCATTTAACCAGCTCAGTGCTCTTGTTTTGAACTAAACAGCTTTCCTGACAGGTGCACCACTTGTGACACCTGGCAGGCTGCTTTCTGCCTCAGGGTTTAACAGGAGGCATTAAAACATCTACTCAGGCCATTGAAAGCCCATGTGAGCGAGCTCCCTCTGCTCTGCTTCCAGGAGCTGAGGGACCTGTGATCCAGGCTCTGTCTAAGGTCCAGAACCTTCTCTTTAGCCCCCTCCCCATCCCTTCTCCTCAGGGCAGACTCATGCCCACATGACCGCCTGGTGTTTGGTACCGTGTCCCCTCGTGACTGTGAGGCCACTAGCTCCAGAATTCAGTTGGGTTTTTTTTGGGGGGGTCCTTTCCACACAGTGCGGCCACATGGCCACCTGTGACTGGGGCCACTCCAGGAGGGGTAGCAGCAGGTAGTGTGATACAGCGGAATCGTTATTTAAGTTGCAGCAAAGGGATAGTGGACGGTTCCTAAAGCGAGACGACGGTCCTGTCCTGTGCACAGAGTACGGGCTGAGGGCAGGTGGGTGGAACAGAGCCGTTTCCTGTCTTGTTACATACATGCAGGCCTCTGCCAGTCTGTCCTGTGTCCCTCCATCTGTCCTAGGGGGCTCAAAGGGCTGACAGTTCAAACCATGTCATCAGAGCATATCAGCAACAAAATTTATCCAAAACATGGGACCCTAAAATCCATAAAGAACTGTTGTGCCTGCCATACTACCATCATGACTTTTATTTAACTGAAACTGAGACTGTGTCGGCACTGGCCCTCTCTGCTCAAGGGAAGGGAAATGTCCCAAAATACAACTGGAGCCACAGCAGTAAGGGCCTTTTAAAACTGAGATCCAGGTAAGCACATGGGTGGTGTGCCTGAGTGACAGGACCCAAGACTGGTGGCTTTCACACTAGGTACTTCCTCTGTCCCAGATCAGGGCTGGGACCCAAGGTGAATGTGTGTGGTCAGCTGCCATTCTTTCCTTGGCTTGCCTGTAGCCATCACCTGCCACTGTGTTCCACAGTCTTCCTTCCTTTAAGTACCCCACACCTGGATCTGGGCTAGTGACCCCAACTTGGCCACCTTCAAAGGTCTTTCTCCAGATCAGTCATCCTCTGAGTGCTGGGGGTTAAGATTCCAGGCTAGAACTTTGGGGACACAGTTCAACACCAACTGCCCAGCTCACCTTTTCGGGGAGACAGCAGAAATGTCCCCAAACATGAAATCTGCCCCCACTTTATGGTTTTTGGTTCCCTCAGCAAGTTGGGTATTTCTGGTGGCCCACAGCTGGCCATCTGCCTGTCCCAGCCTGCCAGTGGCACGGGCCCTGGAAAGTAGTTGCTGGATTTTCCCTCTACTTAGGAACACTGACAGTGGCCTAGTGGCCAGTGATCCTATGGTCTTTTATCTCATGGTCTCAGAGCCCCTGGGGTGGCCGAGCTGCCATGGCATTCCTGCAAGCTAACACAAACAAGCCCCACCCCACCCCGGGGGTTGAAGTTCACCTTTTCCTACTGTTTTGGTTCACCTCAAAATGTTTCCCCTTCCATCATTTTAATGGATTTCCACAAGCTCACTAGCGGCCGCCCGCCCTAGGCAGCCGGAAGCTGCAGTGCAGGTGAAATGTGGAGAGGTGTGGCCATGGCTGCACAGAAGCCAGACTCCATCCTCACAGATGCTCGTAGGAGACGAGCACCAGGCAGCAGGGGCCTGGAGGAGCTTCTGAAAGGCTGTGTTCCCCTTGTCCCCTAGGTTTGGTCTGGAGAGCTCCCCCAATGTGAATCCATCCCTCCCCCCAACCCTGCCCCATCCTGGGCACGATGCCCTACCCCCCCACACACACATACACACACACACATACACACTCACATACACACTCACACACACATACATACACATACACACATATACACACACTCACATACACACTCACACACACATACACACATACACACACGCACACACGCACACATATACACACACATACACACACATACACACACTCACACACATGCACACACATACACACATACACACTCACATACACACTCACATACACATACATATACACACATACACACGCACACACATACACACATGCACACACATACACACTCATATACACACACATACACATACATACACACTCACATATACACACACTCACATACAAACATATACACACATACACACACATGCACACACATGCACACACACACATACACACACATACACACATACACACACGCACACACACATACACATACACACACGCACACACACATACACACGCGCACACACACACATTCACACACACTCACATACACACACACACGCACACACAGACACACACGCTGCTCTCAGGCCCATCTGGGGATCTTGCTTGTTCTTGTCTGAGATATCCACCCCCTCTCCTGTTCAGAGTACTCCAGTTAGCTCCATGGGGTAGATCTAAGAATCACAACAATTTCTTAGTACAGTTGAAGAAATCACGCTTGTGATTAGTAAGAAGGGTGGATAGGCTGTCGTGGTTTTAGACGCAGCCTTCAACTGGATGCTGCCGCAGGAAACTGGCTGAGACGGTGTGGTAACTTGCTTGAGCCTCACGGATGGTGATAGCAATGGCAAACACCTTCTGTGCAGTTGGAGCCACCGTTTACATTGCTGCTGAGCCCGGTGGAAGTGATTGTTGGAACAGGGTGCTGGCTCCTGCACTTATGGAAGCATGGGAAGAGGGCAGACCAGAGAGCCCATGTCTGTCTGGGGATGCCGGGCCACATTACCTGTAACTGAATGTGGTTTCCAGATTGTGGCTTTTAGGGCATTGTGTGTGTGTAGTGTGTAGGTGCACACATAGGTCATAGGTCAACTTTGGGTGTTATCTTGTGTTGCTCTTCATCTTTTTTTTTTCCTGGGGACAGTGTCTCTCATGAAATCTGAAGCACACCGGCCGACCCAGCGAGGTTGGTAGGCGGACGAGCTTCAAGGGTTCACTCGCTTTCCCACCCCCAGTGCCGTAGTTACAGATGTGTGCCACAGCACCCAGCTGTGCTGGGGATCCCAACCCAGGTCCTCATGTTTGTATGACAGCAGGCACGTCTCTGACATGCTATCTCCTCAGCCACCCTGAAGGACTTTTGTATTAACCTAAAGGAAGTACAGTTTAAATGCCTGTTCATCCATCCATCCCATCCTGAGCCACACTTCACCAGGTACCTGTGCTGTGTGACAGAGCTTGTGTCGGATCTGCACGCAAGCATTCTCTGCCCTTCTAGGACAGGCTCATGGGAAGTGTCTCACGGCCATGATGTTCCCAGCCAGCATGGTCTCTGGACTTGCCTACAAAAAGGCAAAGTTACATGAAAGATCCAGATGAAAAGGAATAGGTTGGGACTGGCGGAGGCATTTGAACTGAGCGTGTGCAGCGTCAGGGGTGTGTTTGCTGAGTTAGGTTGCTTTCTGAAGAATAGCATTCCCAAGGGGTGGGGCAGGCTTGGCAAACAGCTTTGATTCAGGGAGCTGGCTTGGTTCAGATGATAAGAAACGGGTACTACGTTCAAATCAGTTTGTGTCAGACCTTGTTTCTTTCAGGTTTTGGCTGTGATATTGGATGCCTTGATGATACCAGTGGCTTTGATGACATGCACAAGTGTTAGCTTCAAAAGGTCCAGCAAAGTCCCCTTGCATCTGAGGTTATCGGAGTAGCTCAGGGTTTATCCCAAGTGGGAAGAAGATTAAATAGCCCTGTAGATGTTCACAATAAGTCGAGGCTTTATCTTTCTCTACACTTGTCCTACTGCTCATAGGGGGATTTTCACTTCGGATAGCTGTTCTGTGAATCCAGTACGCTTGGGCCCCAGGGAAGGCACAATGTCTGTGAAGATACTTCTGGCTGCTGTGGGACCTTGGAGGTGACAGCCCACCTCAGGGCTCTGGTGGCCAAACTGGCCTGTTCATATCTATAACATCTACCAAGAACATCCGAGTCTCTGGGCTCTCGTGGGCTCACTGGACCCAGGACGATTGTAGAATGGTTGCAAGCTAGCGTCTAGGAAGAGCCTGGCTGTCTTCAGAGCACACAAAGACAGATGCATTGGGGGCCACAGGCAGCAGAGTCTTCCCCGGAACTCGGTTGTGCTGTGGACTTAGTGGAGCTTGCATTATCTCCTTGGGAGATCTTTCTGCGAATAATAAAGCCGCTTACAGCCATTCCCAATACCTTGCCCTTATAAATCCTAGAACCCAATCTTTATAAATTCCAGTACCGAACCATAGGATTATCAGTACTCTGTCTGTACATGCCTAGTACCTTGCCATAGGATTCCCAGTCTTGACATCCAGTGCCCAGTACCACGTGTCCCTTGAGTGCCACCCTTTTCTAGGGAGAAACTTAGTGCCATGTTGTTTCCAAGCGGTTCTTATGCATGTCGCCACCTTAGCTGTCGTTAAGGGCTGCCTTCCTAGGTACTATGCCTGTTGACTCTCCTGCCTCTCCCGCTAGCTCTCATCAGTGTGCGACTTCAAAGTGAGGTATTGGGTGATGCTTACTCACTGGCTGGGAAAAGTTAGTGATTGGTGTTGGGAACTCATAGAGACGAGCATTGTAGCAGCTCCACTCAGTAGAGCCAGACAATGTATCCAGGCAGAGGCTCTGGTGGAGAGGGGCGAGGCTGCCACAGGCTATGGGTCCATGGTTGCACACTTTGTATTCTCAAGAGCTATCTGATGTTTGTTCTTGGTTTTGGAACTAGCTTTTGATGTCCCTGGGGCAGGGGACATCAAGAAGCACCACACTATCTTCTTGCTGTACTACAGACACTGGGTGTCTCTGGGTTCTTGGAGAAGGAAGGAGACAGGGCTGGTTTAAGGGTGGGCAGAAGGCTCTGTCACCACCCACATCTCAGGAGGACTTACGGGTAGAGATGCTCAGGCTATGTCAGGTCTTCACACAGCCACCTCATCACCACGGACCAAACACCAAGGGCGTCCCTTGTTAAAGTGGCCGGATGATAACTGATAGAGCCAGGGCAGGTGCTCAAGATGAGCTGATCCCAAAGCCTGCAACCTCTGTGATGTCACTGACTCTAAGTTGTCACATGGGGTCTGCCCTCACATGAGCTCTGTGTAATACTGGGAGGGCATAGGGGCTCCAGGGCAAGACTGGACCAGGCCTCCTTACGGAGAGCCAGAGCCCAAGAACTCACAGGCTCTAGAGAGCGAGACTGCCTTCTAGCACCTTTGGGGTTCCGGGCAGAGCACCTAAGACCTGGCTGGGGCTATTTATGGAACCCTCTGTTCACTCCCATTGTGTCTCCGCAGTGGTACTGGGTGCCCGAGATGTTTAGAATATTTTTGTTGTTGTTGTTATTTGTTTGATTTTAGAATCTTGTTCCTGGTATCAGTTCACGGTTTGATACTTGGAGAACGGGTCTTGCCTCATTTACTTCTGCCTGGAAAGTTGGCCTGATGTTTCAGCTAGGACTTCAGGGAGGCTGTGAACACGAAGCTCCAAGCTCTGTCAGTGTGGGGGACGATGGCCTTTGGATTCCCTTTCAGCTCTCTTTGAAGAAAGGGGAACTCACTCACTTCCGCATTCCAGGGGAAAATAAGATGACACCCATCTTTGAGCTTGTCACTCAGGCTTTATTATTCTTATTTTTGGCTTTTTGAGACAGTGTAACAGGCTTGCCTGTCTTGGAACTGGAACTCACTTTGTAGACCAAGCTGACCTGGAACTCGCAGAGATCCACTTGCCTCTGCCTCCAAGAGCTGGGATTAAAGGTGTGCACCACCACTGCCTAGTGGAGCTCAGGCTTTTTAAGTGCAATCACCTAGACCTTAATTGTTACTGGTCTCAAATACTAAATGCAACTTCATGTCCTAATGGGGAAAGTAGGCCGTACCTGGTCTTGGCTGTCCCCAGTTAGGTCTGAGAGTGTTCTGGCTCTTGAATTTTCAGACTTCCCAAACTGTTAAACCCTGGCTGGGAGGAAGTGTCCAAGGCCACATGCATCAGCCGCAGATGAAACAGTCAAATTTCTGCTCACATGTTGCCATCTGAGAAAAGCTGTGGGTTTATAGTCAGGTGGCCTGTGGAGCAAAGTCTTAGCCTTGGCATAAAACTCAGTTGGGAAATAATCATTGCCTTCTAAGACAAGTTTTAGCTGCAAAACAGTGGGGCTTAGTGTGTGTGACTGTGTATGTGGGTAATATGAGTGTATGTGTGTGGTGTGAGTCTATGGGTGTGTATGTGTGTAATATGAGTGTATGTGTGGTGTGAGAATGTGTGTATCTATGTTTCTGTGTATGTGTGTGGTGTGAGTGTTTGTGTGTGTGTGTGTTTGGTGTATGAGAACAAAGGGCATCCTTAGCTATCATTCCTCAGGCTCTAGCCACCACTATTTTCTTTCCTTCTTCCTTCCTTCCTTCCTTCCTTCCTTCCTTCCTTCCTTCCTTCCTTTTTTTTTTTAGAGTCTCTTACTGGCCTGAAGCTTGCCAAGTAGGCTAGGCAAGCAGTCCATTGAGCCCCAGGGATCTACCTGTCTCTGCCTTCATAGCCAGGCCTGGCTCCCCACCCCCCCATGTGAGTTCTGGGAATTAAACTAAGGTCCTGGGCTTGCAGAGCCCACACTTGACTGACTGCACCTTCACAACCCTCTGTTTACCTTTGTATAGTCTTCTCTGAAGTCTCTCCTGGACTTTTCAGGAGCCATGTGCCTAGTGTCGGATGGGCATTACTGTACTTGGAAGAGTAGCCAGGGAAGCTCCATCTGGTATGGGAATCTGAGAACACTTACCACATCCCCTGAGTCCCATGTGCAGGGGAGTGTTACAGACCTTTGCTGGGTGAAGCACCTGTAAGGCAAAGGGAGGACTCGCCTGCCGTGATAGCTTAGACATGGCGTGTGCACATTGCTCACCACACATGGTCATTTTTGCAGATGCGAGGGCTCCAGCCCCATTGGAAGGTTCCCCTTGGACACGATGATCATATGCAGGTATTATTCAGATGCAAACAGTGCCCGGAGGTTTGGCATAGGAGTGACCATGTACCTTTGCTCCTGACATTGGCGGTCCTGCATAGGTTGGCTGTCCAGGGATGCCCCTGATATATGGCTGTTGCTTCCAGAAGACCCACTCAGGCCACTAGGATGAGCATGATGCGGGACTTTGAGACCCATGCAAATGCCCAGCTTGCTCACGCAGGTGAGTGCAGCAGCAGTTTGTGTCCAGAGCCCCAGGTAGTAAGTAACTTGCTACGATAACCTGGGAACTACTCTAGAACCAAGGATCCCTGGGCAGCCAGTGACACTAATGGCCTAGAATCTCTAAGCTAGGCACAGAGCTGTAACACCGTGGTGTGTGTGTGTGTGTGTGTGTGTGTGTGTGCGCGCGCGCGTGTGCGCAGGCGTGTGCATGTGTGTGTCTGACTACAGGTGTTGATTCTGCAGGTGGCAGAAGGTCTGTAGCATGTCTAGGTTCTCCAACCTTTGGCCGAGGGACCCAGACTGTCCCATGTCTCGTGATGACTGAGGAGCATCTGCCTTGTGAGATCTCAGAGCATCTGGGCTGAGATGAGGGAGCTTGCTTTAAATGACCATAAATGGCAGTGGCTTCCCCGTGGGTTGGCAGCATATTGAACAGACTGAACCAGCATTCAGGATTTGACCGGCAACCATTTCAGCATCACTAGGGAACCAAGCTGTAGGAAGTAGCAGGAGTGTCCTGTGACTTGCCTGTCCTCCATTCTGTATTCACTCGTGACACGTCCAAGTCATTGTGTTAGCTTGTTTTGATTTTCATTTTTCATAAGTAACTCATGGCAGGTGTGGCCTACAGCATTCTCATTATTAAAACATCAGCGATGCGAGTGCGGGCGGACCAGCTGCAGCTGCGAGGAGTTGCTCAGTGGATAGAGACAGGCTCGGTGTGGAGAGCCAAGGTGGGTGCACACGAGAAATGCAGGGTGTGCAGAAGTTGGGCGGCTCCAGGGCAGAGGGAGCAGGAAAGGCCACACAGTTCCTTTCCCACAGGAATCCTCCTGGGAGACATTCTCCATCTGTCCTTCCTTCCTTCCTTTCTTCTCTGTTTTCCAGCTTGAAGCAGGTGGACAGGGCAGAGACCCTTCAGAGGTCTCGAGGCGCCTGGAGATTCAGCCTGGCTCTTGAGTTCTGACCTCCACCCACATGGGTACCAGATAGCAAGAGTTGTCTGAACAACGATGGGTTACTAAGCCATAGAGGGCAATTCTCCAGCTTCCGATGCACAGGAGGAGTCTCATGGGACGTCCTTGGGTCAGGGAGGTCTGGGGGTGAAGGGCAGGGTGTCCAAAGAGCTGGAAGAAGCGTTTCCTTGGAGATACTCCACACCCTCATGGTGAGGTATCAGAGAGCAGCCAATGTATGAAGTCTGTAAATCTGCACTTTTAATACACACATGCAGGCCTGGACACACATACAGTTGCATGCATGTACTCACATGTCCACTGTCTGTATCCTGCAAGTTCCAGATTTGTGACCGTGACTTGGTCTCCTGAGTCAGGCATGTACTTTGCTTTCTGCTACAGGGGCTGCCTGCCTGCTGGGCTCTGCCCACCTCCTAGGCAAGAGTCCCTAAAATGCCTTGCCCCCATGCCCCATCCATCTACGAGGCCAGCACGGGGACCTGGGTGGGCAGAGTGCAGAATGCTCTCTAGGACTTAATACAGCAGGAAGAGCTTTGCATCCCCCAGCCGTTGCGTAGAGGCTGAACCACAGATGTTGGCAGCAGGCAGAGGGCAGCTCCTTTATCTTGAGCCCAGCTCTAGGCAGAAAAGTTGGGGGTTAGGTCATTTTCCTCCCCTGTCCCTGCTTACACCTGGGGTTGGGGCCAAAGCTGAACACCTGTCTTCCCCTTGGGTATAGAAGTGACAGCCACTTCTTAGTGGCATGCCCAGGATGACTAGTCACTAGTCTCCAGCCAGGACAGGGCCGTTCCGGAGCCTTTAGAATATTCCAAGGTGTTCCAGTTAGTAAGGCCTCATTCTTAACTTCACCCTTTCCAACTCAAGAGGAAATGTTTGGCTAAGCATTTGGCAGTTGGGGCCTGTGGTCCCTGAGGCCCTCCAAGCTTGTTCTGGGAAAGGTAGGGACTCGGGAACTTGCTGGTGGTGACACTCACATTCGGGTACCGTGAGGAAGGCATATCTGCTCCCCATCAGACCATCCTTAGGCCGTCCATCCAGGTGGCTGCCGGTCCTCTTCTATCCGGGCACTGGGTCAGCCTCTAGGAAGGCCAGCCCCTCTTGGGTGAGGTGAGCTTTCCCAGGCCAAGAGTCTTGTGGTTAGGGGGCCGTGGCCCAGATGTGCACGCCCGACAGTGTTACTGGGTGGTCCTGGACTTGGCCTTGGATGGAGGCCTTGAGGCCCAACCTTTATAGGACTAGCCAAGTGCACTGATAGCCTTCAGCAGCCTTTCTCTTCCCTCCCTCCCTCCCTCCCTCCCCATTCTCTCTTTCCTTCTCACTTTCTCTGAGGCAATGTGCTATAAAGGTGAAGTTCCCGGTTCCCTTTAACTTTCTTCCATTTGCTTTCATATGGGCAGACTTTAGGCTTGGGTTAGGGTTAGATAAGCCTCCTGGATTTTAGGGTGATAGAAACATACATAGCCTTCACATCACCCGCCACCACCACCCCCAGGACAGGTACACATGGCGCTTTTAACTACGGGAGATTCAGGATTGAAAGGGATTTTACCCAAACTGTCTAAGCAAACCGTGTGCTGTCTGGGCTCTGATACTCGGTAATACTTTGAAGTAATTTCACTTTTGTGCCTGTAGCTAGCGGAATGACTTTCCGTGAAAGCCGAGGAGCGCAGCATGAGGACCTGAGTTGGGCTCTCAGGCTGCGCATAAAGCTGGATGTAGTGTGAACCCATAACCTCAGCACTCCTGGGCCAAATGAGAGGTAGAGACTGGCTTCTCTTTAGAGGGCTGTGTGTGGGCTGTGGCATGCATCCAGGAACCTCAGGCAAGAGACCCTGTCTCAAGTGGAAGTCTCTGACCAACACCTGAGGTCGTCTTCTACCTTAGCACATTCGCACAAAACTACTTCATTACTCTGTGATCTTTGCTCTGTTTTTTTTTTTGTTGTTGTTGTTGTTTTGTTTTTTTTTTTGTTTTTGTTTTTTGTTTTTTGTTTTTTTGTTTTTTGTTTTTTCCAAAACAGGGTTTCCCTGTATAGCCCTGGCTGCCCTGGCACTCACTCTGTAGACCAGGCTGGCCTCAGACTCAGAGACTTTCCTGCTTCCTGGTTTGGCATTTTCTTAGCAGTCGTTGGACGCGGGTTTGGGGTGGGTCCCCTTCTTCAATCAGCGTTCCCTCCCTCGCTTCTCCATGTCTTGCTTTCCTCTCCTTTTTCTTCCTGGCAGAAGTTGTCCCGGACACTCACACCCCCATATGGATCTTGCTGAAGGTGTCACTTGGCTGTTCTGTCTGTCACACTGGTGTGGCCCCCAGAGCGCTCTGGGTTTGGAGTCTGTGGTACCCGGGGCCTTTGCATGTCTGTGGGGGCAGATGTCTGCATCCCTCTGGTAACCCTGGTACTCAGTGGCTGTTTTAATCCACTAACCCTTCCACTATCTCCCACACAAGGTGGCTGTGAGGCCGTGCCCTGGCCCCTTCCTAGGGTAGCTTGGGAGTTTGAGAGGGAGAGGAAAGCACGTGGCTCTGAGTCTCGTTGGCTGTCATCTGCCCAGCCTTGGCTTTGAGCTGTGAGTAACACCTGTGCTCCTTGAGCTGCACTTGCCAGTTCCCCCGGGGACCTTGTGTTAGGAGAAATGAGAAAGGCAGAACTCAGAACAAGCACAAAGCAACAACAACAACAAACCCTCTGTTACCCACAGGTGTCTTCTGAGTGCTCAGATGAGGCCCATGTTGGTTCCAGTCAAGGGATGTGGTGCTTGTGTGATAGGACTAGGAGCTAAGATTTGAGGGAGGACCTGTGTGCTACTGAGCAGCCTAGCTGGGCTGGATGAGGTGTTGAGGGTGCGCAGAAGGCCGATGATACTGGCAACCCCAGGGGCCAGTTGGAGAGATGAGCACCCCAGGGAGTTGGTGGAGCTGGGAATTGTGAGTTTTGTAGAGACAGAAACCAGGTCTGTGATCGCATATGGAGTTGGTCTCTGTGCTGTGACCTGAGTGCCAACAGCATTTTCAGGGCTTCCTGTCAGTGGGAGGCGGAACCCTTTCTCATGGGAACAGTGATTCAAACCGGAAGAGCTGGTGGCTTCTCCCTGCACTACGCCCACAGACCAATACCAGGCACTCTGGAAGATCTGACTCGCCCAGCTATCAGGGGAAGCTGCCCATCATTCCCACGCAGCCTATCCCTCCATTCTGCCTCCCCCAGCATGGAGGCGACCGTTAGCCATGGTCCCTTCAGACCTTACAGCCAGTGGCCACACTGCTCTGTCACCCAGAACCCTCGGGACCCCAGCACCGAGGAAAAACTACACACACAAAACTTCTTGCAAGAATCCAGGGGGCAAAGTCTAAATCTGTTCAAAACCCCTGAATACTTGCTTGGAACAGGCTGAGAGGAGGGGGCAATGGTGCCTGATGTGGGGCCTGTGGGGCAGAGGAAAGCTCCAGCTCTGTGAGTCTGATGCACTCTAGCCGGCAGCGCGGCCCAAACACAGTCTGGAGGCTCACCTCCATGAGTTATTCTGTAACGTGTTTCTCTCAGTTGTCACTACATAGTGATTTAGTTATTCTGTGGGTATGTTACTGCACACGTTCGGGAAAGAGAACACTTTGCAGGAGTAGATTCTCCTTCACATACCACGTGGGTGCTGCGGATCAAACACGGGTCTTCAGACTTCCCAGCAAGTGCCCTTAGATGCCATACTGTCTCTCTGGCTCTTCATTTGATTTTTTTTTTTTTTTTGTTTATTTGTTTGGTTGTTTTTTTTTTTTTTTGAGACAGGGTTTCTCTGTGTAACAGCAGTCCTGGCTGTCCTGGAACTCTCTCTGTAGACCAGGCTGGCCTTGAACTCACAGAGATCCACCTGCCTCCGCCTCTCAAGTGCTAGGATTAAAGACGTGCGCCACCGGCACCTGGCTTTAATTTAATATTTTAAAGATTTACTTTATTACAAGCAGGTGGTGGTGGTGCCAGTGAGTCCCAGGACAGGCTCCAAAGCAATACAGAGGAACCGTGTCTCAAAAAAGCAAAAACAAACAACAAAAAACAAAGATTTATTTTATTACTTTTAAGAGTGTGTGCGCGTGTGTGTGTGCACGCGCGCACTTGTGCAAGAGTATGTGTGCTAATGCCTGCAAAGACTAGAGGCGGTCATAAGCAGTCTGACCTGGAAATCAAACCTGGGTCCTTCGGAAGAGCAGGCAGTACTCTAACCCACTGAACCGTCTCTCCAGCCCTGGTGTCAGTTAGCAAGGCCCGGCACGCCCCCTGTGGCGTCATGAGATTGTTCATCACAGATGGAGGTGCCAGGCGCATGGAACTGACAGTGGCGGTGTCACAGAGTGGCCAGCCTCTGTTGGGGTGGGGGCTAAGCCATGGGAAGGGTCCTGGGGCCCCAGCGGATCTTCAGCAATACACAGGACCAAAATTAAGCAGAGGGTTAGGGGCCAGATATTCCCAGTTTTACTTCTGGTCGACCAGAAGTCTTGTTTTCACTCAAGCGTATTCTCTGCCTACCATCCACTGCTTTCCGCTTTGAATTCAAGGGTTGAATGGAGGAGCAGAGAGCAGCACATGAAACCATTCTTGGGGGGCAGTTTTAGAAATAAGCAAAACATGTCAGGCTGATGTTATGACAAGTTGGGTTGGGGCAGGAGGCTAATGCCTCAGGAACCCCAAGATGCTGACCCTGTGTTCAGGGTGGTGCAAAGATATAGTCCCTGATTCAGTTACGTGCACATCAAGTCAGTTGTATTTATACTAGCCATGGACTAGGTAGTAATCAAAGCCCAGCTATAAAGTAATATTTGTGTGATAAAATGTGTGGCGATTAAACCTCTTTTTTACCAATGCAGTAAGATACTCAAAAATTTTATCTTAAAAAAAAAAAACCCTCAGGATACCAGATTGTATGTTTTATGTAAAGTGCTTGCATACCCACACCCATTTATTTATTTAGACAGTGTCTCTATATTGGTGGTATATGATACAGGACTTTAAAGTGTGCAGAAAACTTCGAATGACTTGAAGGGCTCCTGGGGCCCTGCCCAGCCATTTGTCCCCTGGGCAGCAGTGAATGTGACTTTCAAAGGTGTGGAACTGAGCTGAGGGTGGGTCTGATGTCGTGGGCAGCAGAATCATGGTGACACCCCGCAGTTCAGGCCCCAGGAGGGCGGCAGTGGGTATTCAGCCATTTCCTCCTCCATCCGGGTCCCCATCCCTGATCGGAGGCACAGTCCTGTGGGTTTTGAGAGATGTGAGATTTACAGTGAACATTTCCAACCAGAGTTGACAGCCACCCTTCGCCCTATCTGTCCTCTCTCTCTCTCTCTCTCTCTCTCTCTCTCTCTCTCTCTCTCTCTCTCTCTGTCTGTCTGTCTCTCAAGAATTTCCTAGGGGTTGAAACTCATTCTGGTTGCTGTGAAGCTTTTGTTTCCTTCCCTGTCTTTCTGGGAGGAGGGTATAAGACACTTCATGCACACGTAAGAGGAGCCACAGGTGTGGACTGCCCTGCACTGCCTCCTCTCCTGGCTCACACCTGGGCGCACATTGCCTCTGACTCTGAGGACTGTAGCTGCACAGCCCTGGAAACACATCCCCTCCTGGAAGCAAGAGGCTGCTCAGCTCCCATGGGGCACCTTCTCCAGGATGCCAGCCTCCCTCCCGGCCAAGCCCTCTCTGCTCTGTGGCTCTTCCTTCCGCCTGACAGCTGCTGGAACTGGGGTGTGAGACATACACAGGAAATGGCCCTGACAGGCATACTGTGAGCTGCCGCCCGCCAAGGGCCTGGCTGCACCTCAAGCATCAGGAAGCCTGCCCCTTCTTTAATGCGGCCCCGGAAGCCTCAGCCACCAAGCCTGGCTATGAGCATTTCTCCATGCTAGGCAAATACCCACACTCTGTGCACTCACTACTGTGTGTTTGTGAGTCAAGGCCCTGCACGGATGGCCCAGCTTGTTCCCACATGGCGACAAACACAGGTGCATCTTGCTAGACCTGGAATGGAAACAAGGGACTTGCCAGTGTAGAGGAGGAAGTGAGTCTAGCAGGTCCTTCTTTCTCTTGGGTCTGCTATAACGCAGCATTGCAGGGGAACTTGTCCCCAGAGCTCCATTTGGCCAGCGGTGCCTCTCAGGGCTTCCTAGCAAACGGTACCCAGAGCCCTGAATCCCATTGGTGGCTCCCCTGGCTACAAGCAGGCTATCCATGCCTCTTCCATAGCTCCGGGCAGTAGTTTTGGTTAGCGTTTTTTAAAGACTGGCTGATTTCTTTTATTCATGAAGCACTGGCAAGCTGTGACATAGTCACCATGGACCACGCCCTATGGAGACTTTCCTCCGCAGCAGGATGCTGAGGGAACCACCGTGACAGCGTGGACCCACTGACAGTGGCTCGGGGACAGCTTGGGCAGCTGTGTCTTGGCGTCTACCTGCACTTAAAGCTCCTGTGTTCCTTTGCAGCCCATCTTTGCCCGCCCTTGACTGGCAGCTGCCATCCCACTCTGGGCCGTATGAGCTTCGGATCGAGGTGCAGCCCAAGTCTCACCACAGGGCTCACTATGAGACAGAAGGCAGCCGGGGGGCTGTGAAGGCCTCAGCTGGAGGACACCCCATCGTGCAGGTATGGTGTCTGCTGTGACCTGCCAACAGCCCATGCCTTGGCATTTCTCAGTCTAAAACCGTTTGGGATCCGCAGCTAGGAACTTTGCTCAAACTGTAAACACAGCCACCTCAGAGCCAGTTAGCTCAACGTTAGCTGTGTAGCACATCCCGTTTCCTTCCGAGTAGGGATACTCCTTATCCTCAGAAAGGCTATGCCCCCCAACGAACCCTTGATAGACTGAAAATGCCAGAAGTCAGGATACATTCACTGTACCTCACTGACCATGTGTCTTCGCACAGGCACAGCATAGGCAGAACGTCACCCACGCTTCTCGTCACAGAGAGGCTGGCTGAGCAAAATTCAAAGTGTAGTTTTTCTGTGTGGCTATCACTTTCATACTAACAGAAAGTAAAAGGGAAGATGCCCAGTGGGACCTTGGTGAGTCAGGAGCTACCTGGGGTAACCATACAGTGCCTTTCCTTACTCTGTAACTGTGTTAAAACTCACCCCAAGCAGACTCCTGTGTATCAGCGGCTCTGCAGCTGTATTCTTCTTGTTCCAAACTCTCTGCCCCTGGACCAGATCACACTCCCCACCCACACTTCATACGTGGGTTTGGTGGGCAGCCTACGCTCATGAGCCTGGCCTTGGGGTAGGGAGCAGGTGAGGAGAAGGAGCTCCGAAGGGAAAGGCTGCTGACATGGGCACAGTCACACCTATGAAACTTTGGGGAAGGAGATGCGTTGCTCACCCATGCTGGCCAGGGGCCACGTTGGAAACTAGGAAGTCCAGCAGTGTCGCAGACCCAGCTAGCACCTTCTCCACCTGGGCATCAGTGTGAGGTCCCTTGCTTCCCTGTGTCACACCTGTCACCTTGTGAGCTTTAGACCCCCGGACATTACTGCCTTAAGTGGCACAGAGAAGTGCTTGTTTCTCTGGCTGGCTCTCGTCACACGGTGTTAGAGAGAGCTCTTTATCCCAATACCCCAACATCATAAACCTGGGTGCCCAACCCTGTTATTTCAGGACTGATGCAGACTGGAGGGGGTGCTCAGCAGGGAAGCGTGTACTTTTATTTTATTCCATTTGGGTAAATAAAAAGCTGGCCAAGGCAGGAGGCCGTGGACACAAATGGCTGTTTGCCAACGCAGCAATCAGCCACATGGAACGAGCCAGGCGAGGTGCAGAAACTAAGCACTTTAGCAGGGCTTGTGGGTGATATTAAAGGTGATATTTGTGGCCCGTGTGCTCGGTGCCAATTAATACCCACTCTGTTTAGCAGCTTGATGTGATAAAATGCAGGGGACATCAGTAGTACACAGCAGCCGGCTTGGCATTTTAAGTTCCTACCTTCCCAGGTGGAAGTCAGGAGGAGCTGGCCTTCAGCTGCGCAGGGTAACTACAGGTATTTACCTCTCCTTCCCCGCTGCGCTCCTCCCTGAATGAAAGTGCATTATTGCTGAATGGAGCCGGCTTTAATAAGAGGGGAAACAAGTCCGCTAAGGAAAGGCAGGAGGGTAAGTGGATTGATAATGGCCAGGCTCCTCCACCTACTTGGATCGTATGGGCAAGGGGGTCCTGGGCGAGGGCCGGGGAGTGCAAGTGTTATGCCTTCTTCAGAAAGACGAAGCTAAGGGTTCTGGTCTGTTCCCTTCTGGGTTTGGCTGACGGTGGTTGTGTGAATCTCCGCTGCTTGGGTGGGGGGGAGATAAAGCCAGGAGGCGTGTGGGGAGCCCTGTGTTTGGGGAACTTTTGTGTGTCGATCCCTGATACTCGTTACCTGTGTGTCAGGCACTGGGTTGTCCTGCTGCCCCTGGAGAACCGGGCTCCCGGCATCTTGGGCACGGGAAAACGTTTGTCTGTCGGTGCAGACGATATTCAGGAAATCCAGGCGTTTCTGAGGAATGGTAAAATGTAAAACAATGTTTAAGAAGCACCGTCTACATTATTTAAAGGTGGCAAAACCAGGTCAGGCTGGCATTGCTTCCATAGAATAAGCCAGCCCTTCCTCAACAGAGTTGAAAGGCAAAGAGAAAATAACCCCTAACCAAAATGCCAGGTCCTGTCACGTGCCTCATTGTGAGGAATTAGGAACCCGAGGAGTTTTCTGGAATATTCTCACAGAGTAAGCTCACACCTGTGCTAGTGTGAGGCAAACAGCTAAAAAGAGGGCATTTTAGGGGATTTGTTTTCTTTCTTTCTTTCTTTTCTTTTCTTTTTTTTTTTGGTTGGTGGACCACAAATTAGATAAAAATAGAATTTGCACGTAATTATGAAACACACAAAAATAGAAAATTCTCTTGGTTGCTGTGAAAGCGCTGTAACCACAAAGTTCTATCCCAAGCCTCTGGGTTATTTTGAAGCATGCTTTAGTGCCATGGGTCCTGCTACCGAACCTTCTTGCTCTCAGAGGTGGGTCCCTTGCACAGCACTCTGGGTGAGGACACAGACCAGCCCATATGTCTGTCCGGTGTGCAGCCACTGCACAAACCTTTTGTGACCAGCAGTGTCTGCTGCGTTCCTAACACACACACACACACACACACACACACACACACTCACACTCACACACGGGTTCCTAGAAGCCTCCCTTCATTCAGCACTGTCTCTGTAGTGTATCCAGTGTCGTATTCTCAAGAAGTTTGTCCATTAAAGACAGCAGCTCTAGTAGTGCCCAATATGGTAAGAGGGAGGAAGGTGTGCCCTCGGACCTGGGGTCCAGAGGAGGCTTCCGGTCACTGATCCTCTCCCTGGTATGTGTTGTCGGGAACCACAGGGCCCAGACATAATGGTAGGGTCAAAGGTCATGCACTCAGAAAAGGAAGGGGCAGCTGCATCTAGCCTAGCTTTGTCTCCCAGTGGAGAGGCTGGTATCTGTGAAGGACCTGCCTAAACAGTCAGCCGTCTGGTGGGAGGCTTAGGGTTTTTATTTTGATCCGTGTTCCCTTCTCGGGCTCATTGACCCCCTCTCCCCACCCCTCAGGAAGGTGCCACATCTGCTTTTGTCCCTAGATGTCTTTTTTTTCATGCTGGGATCTGAGTATCCAAAATGGCCACAGGCTCCCACTAGCCATTCCAGGGTCACCAAGCTACCCAGTCTTCAAGGACACTGGCTTTACAACCTGATGTTATCTAAAAATGGGACGTCATGCCCATTCAGAACGAGCAGCCACAGGTCATCCTGGACTCGAGGAGGGGCCGGTAAGGGCTCTCCTGGCGGCTCCCAGAACCAGTTCAGGAGCCACCTTGCAGTGCCTAGGTGGACGTGGTCCTTGCAAAGTCTGTGGGGGAATATTCTCACCGACATGCTGTCTCCCTTACCTCCCCCCAGTTACCACTGTCTCACATTGGTTACCAAGACAGAGGCTCCTACACCTGTCTACAGTGCACTGTGGGCCCAATGTCCCACTGTAATCAGTGAGAAAAGGCCTACACTTCCCTCAGCTCTGAAACTCGCCTTGGTGGAACAGGCCTCCAGTGCTCTAGGCTGCAGGCCTCTCCAGCTCCCCACAGGAAGACTTCATTATTGAGCTGCATTCCTATCCAGCAAGGACCCTCCTGACCTTGACGTGGCCTCTGGCTGTCAGGTCTCTGTGTGTGTTGGGTCTTGACCACCACTGACAGAGGACCCAGACTCTCCAGAAGTGAGGCAGAGGATGTGTAGGTTAGCCTGGAGGGTACTGTGCCTTGTGGCTCCTGCCTTTACCTCCCCACACCCCCCCGGGGGTCCCAGCATCCAGCTCTGTTTACCAATCACCAGAATGGCTTGCCTGATAGCATCTCTGCATCACACACAGGCCCGCTCTGCTTGAATAATTAATAGGCCACTGAAATACGAACACTCAGAAACTGGTCAGTTCCTAACATTTAGGTTTGCAGCACAGGACTTGCCATTTAGGACAGTGACCAGAGTAGCCCCTGTCTGGCCATGAAGGATTCAGATCAAAGAGACACAGATAGTGGCTCACATAGGTGACCCTAGACTCAGTGTGGATATAAGTAACGTACTCTCAGGGCACACAGACAGCGGGTACTTGGGAATCTAAAGGAAGTGAGGCAGAGTCATACGAGGAAGCCATGATAAGCCCTGGCTTGTGCTGAGCCCAGGGGCCAGGCAGAGGCCAATGGGGTCTCAAGGCCTAGGGATCTTTCAGAGGTCACTTAGATTGTGCCGCCCCCCCCCATATCGATTCATGGCAGATGCCTTTTCTATCATACAAGACGTTTGACAGCCGAGGACGTCTACCGGGAGATGACTTGCATTTCTCAAGTTGTTAAAATTGTCTTCGAGCCAGGCTGCTGTTATAATTACTTGTCTTTCTTGGTGGTGTCTCTCCTCAAGTCCAGGGGAGGTTCAGCGTGGTAAAAATACTGTGAGAAGGTGGTTGGAGAGCGGTGTCTGACCTGTGGTCAGAAGGCACCTTATCATTTGGTTTAGTGGCCGGGGATGCTCTGTCGTGTGTGAGCCTACTTCCCCCAGTCTCCCAGGCCTCTGCCCTGGGATATATACACCTGGAGGCTAACAGAGGGCCTGCGTCCTTCAGGGACCAGTCAGGGGTTTTTGCCAGGTGTTCTAATCTAAGCAGGGGTGGGGGTGGGGCATTAAATGCAGCACTTGGCTCTGCCTGGGGCAGCAAGCCGTTAAAATCGTGCATATCGCAGAGATTAAACTGCAGCCATGACCCCAAAGCAGAAACACGCTGGCCCTGGCCTGCCCAGTGCTGGCCAACCTGCGTGAGGTCTGAATTAATGTTTTATGGGTCAGCCTGGATAGTGCACGGAGTCCTCTCTCCTTTCAGGACATTTCAGTGCAAACACTCTTCCATCCCTGTCCTCCACGCCCAGGCTGACTCTCCAGTCCCCCTGCCCCCCCCCCCACAGGCTGACTCTCCCGTCCCTGCTCTCTGTGCACAGGCTGACTCTCCCGTCCCTGTCCTCTGTGCACAGGCTGACTCTCCCGTCCCTGTCCTCTGTGCACAGGCTGACTCTCCTGTCCCTGCTCTCTGTGCACAGGCTGACTCTCTAGTCCCTGTCCTCCAAGCACAGGCTGACTCTCCAGTCCCTGTCCTCCAAGCACAGGCTGATTCTCCAGTCCCTGTCCCCCACGCACAGCCCACCCGTCCTCCACGCACAGGCTGACTCTCCACCGTCCCTCCCCGCACAGGCTGACTCTCCAGTCCCTGTCCCCCACGCACAGGCTGACTCTCCAGTCCCTGTCCTCCACGCACAGGCTGACTCTCCAGTCCCTGTCCTCCAAGCACAGGCTGACTCTCCAGTCCCTGTCCTCCACGCACAGGCTGACTCTCCCGTCCCTGCTCTCTGTGCACAGGCTGACTCTCCAGTCCCTGTCCCCCACGCACAGGCTGACTCTCCAGTCCCTGTCCTCCAAGCACAGGCTGACTCTCCAGTCCCTGCCCCCCCCGCCCAGGCTGACTCTCCAGTCCCTGTCCTCTGTGCACAGGCTGACTCTCCCATCCCTGCTCTCCACGCACAGGCTACTCTCCTGATCATCTACATATTGCCTCTCCCTTCTGCTCATGCACTCAGTACCTATGTCCATTGCTCAGAAAACACAAGGGTTTCATGAGAATTCCTTCTGAGCACTCTACAGCTTTGCTTACTACACAAGCTCCTGGTGGCAAAGTTAAGGGTCAACAGACAATTGGTGGCGAGAGATGAGTTATCATAATGGGACGACATCTGGGGACAACTCACATACCAATGTGACAGTGGAGTGGAGATTGTCCTGTCTGCTTTCTCAGTTTACAGTAGTGTAATTGGAAAAAAACAAAACAAAACAAAAACCCTAGTGTCTGTTTAGTTCCGCCATGCACTCAAGGCTGGGGCTTCATATGAGGTGTTAGCACCTGCTTGTGAGCTCCTTTCAAAGCCCTACGGTCCAGCAGAGTGGGAGGCAGGGAGGGCCCCATGTGTGTCTGGGAGCAAAGGCAAGGCAGGGCTACAAGCTGAACTCTGCCCCTGAGACAAGGAGCCTCTAAGCCTATCACCAAGTCCCCAGGGCTTACCTGGAAGCTATGGCTTCTTTATTCCAGGCTAGGGAGAGTTTAAATGATGACATCCTGGTCACAGAACCTGCCGATGGTTCTCTAGTCACATGCCATCATGGCTCAGTCTTAGTGAGGGTCTGGACGGACAGGTTCAGTCAAACCCCTCTCCTACCCTAGGGTCTCAGACCATCCTTGGGTGCGGGTGGCGTGAGGGAGCAAAAGAGTCCCCACCCACCTCTAGCAACAGTGACAGCAGGAAGAGGCGTGTCTCGAGCTGGCTCCTGGCCGTGCATGGACCCTCGTCCTGATGACCGTGTGGCTTTCCTTGACCCCGAGCACCCATAGGCAACACAGGTGTGCCCACGGGCAGCTGGGCAGATGCGGATAAGATACGAATAGCGGGTGTGAAGCTGTGACTGCAGACAGTGTTGTCTCAGGAGCCTGGACGGACTGGTGTTTTCTGAACCTGTTGTGTGACTGCCCCCAACTCAGGCTCACCATGGAGGGTGACTATTGCTGTATGTCTGCCCTCATCTACTGACCTGGTTTCTGCCACCTGGGAGAACGCTGGGCTCCTTCTTGTGTGGATGAAGGTAGCTGCAGCACAGATGGCTGCAGGCCTGGCCTAGGTAGCCACCCAGTCGCTACCGTACTGGTCATGTGGGCAGATGCCTTCCGCATGGACCTCGGGGCTGAGGGGAGAAATAGATTGGGGGCCAGTACCCCTCTAGGTGACATGCAGGATCTGGGGTGGCATCGTGGTACCAATGCAATGAGAGGCCTTGATGAGCTTCAAGTATCTTCAGTCCTTCATATCACATTCCCAGAGCCCTGCATCCTCCGTCGGCATTCTTGGGGTTCTAATAGTCTAACAGCAAGGGTCAGGATTTCTCCCATATGCACCATGGATGCTTAATGCACGGCCACTGAAATCAGCGACCCACACTGTAAACAGCAAAACTCACCAGATCGCTGGCAGCCACAAGCTGGACCCTGCAAAGTGGAGGGGTTGGGCTCAGGACAGCAGCCATATTTTCTGGGATTTCCTTGCCTGTCTGGGCCTGGCATCACCATGGTGGCATGTTGTTATACACTGAACAGCTTGGTATAGGAGGCCACTCCTGAGGGGCCTCTGCCCTGTGTACAAGGTAAACACTAGCCTGGAGTGTCACTGTGGAGCCTGGATGGTTCCCAGGAGGGTGTAGAGGTGGCTGCTTCCCGAGTCTATTGTGGCCTAGTCTGTGAGGTACTGGGGGGAGGGGGAGTATGTTGAGAGTTTCTGTACCTGCTTGCCAGCTTTGGGAAAGGAGTCTGATGGCTTTTGATGCCTCTTTCCTTGGATTTGGGTGGACAGAGAGTGGGTGAAGGCTGGCATCTGTAGGGCCAGCCTCAGGGATGCTAAATGCCAAGCTCAACACAGAGATGACCCAGGTTGATATTCATGGGGCTGACCAGTATGACCGGGCTGTGATTCCTGCCTGTACTGGCAATCCCTGACCCTGAGGCCCTGGAGCCCTTGGAGGCCTTCTTTTCTCTCCTTCGTAGTTGCTGAGGTGGGTGTCAGGTCTGTTCCAGCTGCGTGTTGCCTGAGTCTGTGTCTCTCGTTCTCCCCTGGCCCCTTCAACCCCTCAGGCTTGGTGGGTGTCAGTCTGCATGGCTTGGGCACAACAGATGGATCCTGACTCCGTCACATACCTGTGGTTTAAAATGCCACATTATCTGGTGGATCCCATCCATTTCTCTCCAAGAAACCTTCAAGTAAAGGGAGGGGGTATCCCAGCAAGGGGGAGGTGGCTCCCGCTCTCCCGAGTCAGCATTCAAGGCAGGAAGGCGGAGATGAGGAGCAGAGAGGAGATGCTGAGCTGGAGGCCTCCCTGAGGAGCAGGCCTAAGATCCACACCCAGGTGCATCCAGGCTGTGGCTGTGAACAGCGTCCCTCAGATGTCCACTCTGAGCTGTTCTCTGGGTCCTGCCTCACAGGTCATAACAATTCGCATCTTGTGGAGGTCTGTGGTTCACGAAAAAGAAATGTCAGGAAACTGCTTTTTCCTTGGCCCGCCATGTCCCCTATTCCACCTGCTGTCTGGCCCAGCCCGGAAAGGAAGCACAAAATTTGTTAGTGAATTATTTCCTGGGATGGGGCCGAAGCTCACTTCCCAGGACCCCATAAGAGAGTGGATCTGGACCCTTCGGCCCCAGGACTGCCTGCTCTTAAGCGAGTGCACATGTGCAGAGCCTCGGATGAAGACAGGAAGCTGGGGCTCTAAAACTGCTCAGCCCCGACACCTGGTCGGTTCAAGCTGCAGGAGAACCATGAAGCTCACAGCCCATTTCTAAAAGCCGCGGCTTGTGGCTTCCTCCTTGAGAACCAACACCAGGACCTTTTATGTGAGAAACTACCACATTCTGGGGAGGGGACAGGCTGTGGGAGGTGGGAGAGCCTGGACACTGCTCACCACACGGGGTGAGGCTCAGGTCCTTGGGCGACCTAGGCAGGCATTCTACCACTTGAGCTACACCCAAGCCCTTAAGACATTTTTGAGTAAATTAAACAACTGATTATTAGAGGCCTGGAAGAGCCGCAGGCCCTCAGCAAGGTGGAACCTACTTTGCCATTGGAAATCAAGCCCCCAGGATGGTGTTACTTACAAGATTCTCAGTGAAGGCCCAGGAGGCGTTATCTGTGTGTGTGGTCTCTGGCATTCACACCCGTGAAATATTTACATAGATACACCCATTTTGGTTCCTGTTTTATTTCATTTTTTTTGTCTTTCTCAGAAAGGTAGAGAAAGTTTGTACATGAAAGGACCTGAAGGAGCTACGTGCAGCCCCTCACAACACACCTGTACTGCCTGCCCTCGGCTCCGGGCTCGCTCTGGAAGAGCGATGTGTATACTGGCCGCTGTCCCTCAGGATCTGGGGAACAACTGTAGGCTTCATTTTGTCCATGTTTACAGATGTGGTTTTGGTCCTCAGTAGGATAAGTGTCCTCATAGGAAGAGTCCTCAGAGTTACATGGTATAAATTAAATATTACTGTGGGCTCATGACACACATAAGCGCACACATTCCCATAAACATGTGCCTGCTCACCCAGGTAGGTACATATGCATGAAGCAAATGCACAGGCTCCAAAACACGTGTGTGCTCATGCAATCCAGGATCAGGTGCACAAAGCACACACACACACACACACACACACACACACACCACACAAACACCATACACACACACAAACACAGACATGCACACATACATTCATAACATACACATATATACAATTCCCACATAGGTCATATTTACACCCACCTGCATGTTCATACATGTGTAAATGCTTGCATAGACATACAAAACATGCATACTTGTAACAGTCTGAAAGCCACAAATTCTGTGGCAGCAGGGAGGATAAAATTTTGTCTTCTGTGCTGGGGAGCTGGGCCCGGAAGGCCTGACTGCCTCATGGGGAAGCCCTGGGACCTTGTGTCCTGCAGCCCATTTGCTGGGACACAGCAGCTCAGGCCGTGAGTGTCTAATCGTGTAACGTGCCCCACCTACTTATGCAGAACAGGGCAAGCGTGTCTGTTTGGCATCCTGCCAGGTGCTGCTGAGCAGGAGAAGTTGGTTTTGTTTTGTTTTGTTTTTGCAGTATATGCCGGGCAGATTCTTTCCCTAATCTCCCTTTTAACGTTTAATCTTGGCAGAGCAGTCACATTGCTCCAGGTGGCCAGCAATGCACTCTCAAGCCCGAGCTGGCTTTGAATGTGAGATCCTCCTGCCTCAGCTCCTCAGGGCTGGGATTATAGGCTTGCACCACACAACCGGGCCCCACAGTTGTATTTCAGTTCTCCTACTGAGTGTCTGTGAGGAGTCTTGCCCTCAATGACCGTTTCTCTCCTCCCAGACAGGCATTCGGGGTGGAGGGGGGGGGAGGCATTTGGAGTGACAAACCCTTCCACAGCTTGCGATGGCCCTGTGCCGGCTGTCCTGTAGGGGGTCACCCGTGTTGAAGAGCAGCAGTTCCTCAGGGTCTGTGCCTCTAGCTAAAGCTGGTGTGGTAGCGTGACATTTGGCTCCTACCCTCTTCCATTGTGAGGCAGGAAGATGGGTCAGACCCAGTTCCTGTGGCTCTCCAGGGCAGAGTGGTAAATTCCCAGGGCGCCTCTGTGCCGCCAGAAGACCAGCATTCTGCAGTCTCCAGGAGAGAGAAATAAGAACTCCCAATAACAGAAAACTTCCCGCCTCCTGGCTGTGGTATTTATAATGAGGCATTGGGCCCGAAAACAGTCTGAGATAACGTGAATACAGCACACGAACCCTAATTAACCAGGTAGAGGGAAGAGGGTTTAAAAAATAGTGAAACCCACCCTCGGTGTGGTCTGCAGACCAGAAGGAGGAGCCGTGAGACCAGTTTGTGAACCTATTGATTTCTCTTCTCTTCTGGGACATGGTGGCATGCTAATGTTAGTCAGGGTGTTAAATGCAAATTTCCCTTTAAGGAGATCGTTTCAAGTGCGCATTATGTCTTGGTAGAAGGATGTCACATGACGATGTCCTCTGCTTGGGAACCAAGTCAGAATGACTGGCTGAAAGGCAAACTCATTTCATTAGTTAATTGGCGCCGTTAATTCAGATCATCCCTCCACTGCCTACGAAGGTGTGTGTGCATGCTGGCCCGACTCCAACCCTGAATAAATTTGTCCTCCATCGGTCTGTTACCTGTCATTTCCCTGTGTAAGTGCTGAGGTGGCACAGAAGCTAAAAACAAACATTTTAATGTGCAGGAAACTGAGGAGTGCTTACGCCTTGCAAATGGAATAATGCATTTTGTTTCGTTTAGAGGGAAGCCGAGGAGACTTGGGTTTGACAGGTAACTTTATAAATGTTGTTCTGGCCGACACTGTGAGAGGCCAGAGGCAGAAGGCCCGTGCAGGGGGATGTGTGAAGCAGCTTAGATTTCTTTTCTTAAAGTGAACTTCGTGCTTTAAATAATAGATATTTACCTCCCAGGTTAAGCCTTAAATATTCCAATTTTCACTGAAATGGCATGTTTCTAAAGGATAAAATTATACCGTGTTCACTGCCTTCCATCCCTTAAGAAGCCTGGCGTAGCAGGGGTCCTGGGGGAATTTTTAGTTGTCATTTTAAAGTCATCTGACCCAAGCCAGGCTGGGCTAGAGCCTTGGGCCACTCTGAAGATTACCCTCTGAGAAGGTTTGGGTCATAGATTCATTTATAGAGACTTGTGTTAAATTTCACAGTATAGAATACTAACCGGCACAATTTGTCTCTGAATTTCTTATTTTTATTTATTTTTAATATGCCACATTGTGAAACTGTTCTAGTCCAATACAGAGCAATGGTTTCTTAGTTGATTCCTCATGTTGCAAGATGCAAGTACCTGCACCCCAGGCGTCAAAGGGCCTGGACCAACCAACCTTGGTTGCCAACCCTTCTGGGCACTGTTTGCCAGGACTTCTGTGCTCTGCACCCTGTTCCTGAAGATTTAGACAGTACCAGCTGTGACCATGCTGGCCCAAGGTAGCACAGGTAGGTAGCTCTCTGAGCTGATGGCCCTGAATGGGAGACTCTATGATATCTTCATTCAGTCAACCAAGCCCACAGCACATTGGGGGAGGGGGCTGGGAGTAGATCCCTGTACTCTTTGGCTCTACTAGACTTAAGCAAGGATTTCTACTGTGTTGCTGTCTCAGGATGACTGGGCACCTGTGATCAGCAGGCACCTTCCAC
The DNA here is from genome assembly GCF_943737965.1 of Phodopus roborovskii. Taxonomy (NCBI): domain Eukaryota; kingdom Metazoa; phylum Chordata; class Mammalia; order Rodentia; family Cricetidae; genus Phodopus; species Phodopus roborovskii. Next base: position 6,975,830 of record NW_026126563.1, read on the forward strand.
ACTCACATATATGTGCCCTTGGTACACAGCCCACCTGAACATACCCACACAGGTGGTTAGTGAATCTGTCTGAAGTGATCAAGGTCATGGATGCTATGACTACAGGACAAAGTAGAAACAGATGTCTGGCCCATAGCTCCTGACCCAAGCCCAGAGAGAAATCTTTCCAACCTGACCCATGGTACAAAATAGATGGGGTACATGTCTAGGAGTTCTTGTGTGTACACAGAAACGATGACACTGCTATGTAAACTGTCTCATACAGGGGTTGACACTCATGCCCCCCCCCAAGTGATGCTCAGGTCTCTCTTGGCATCCAGGTCTCTCTGCATGCATCCAGGCTTGTCACTCAGGCATGCCACAGCAGACGCCACCCATCTCTGCCACATAGACTCTCGTATCCACAGTTATGACATCAGCCACAAGGACCAAGGACGGGTGGCTGCTGCACTCAGCCTCATCATCGGCACAGACTGCTGCGAGCTCATCCTCCGCTGTCCCGCATGGGGATTTATCCCTTACCACTGATTCTCGCAGCCCCCAGATTTCCTCACATCCCCAGAGGGGTGGGGTAGCCCCATCCCCGGCCCTCAGCTTGTTGGCTGTACAGACCTCTCTCCTGAACACTGCTCAGCAATGGGCCATCTGACAGGGTTCTTTTCTGGCAACTCAAATTCAGAAATAGTTCCTTTCCCTTTAGGGGAACCAGAGGAGCGTCTGCATCTTTGGCTAACACAGTGTGGAGGGATGGTTCCTGCGGACTGAGCTGAGCTGCGGACGGACGCAGACCGTTGGATGGGCACAGAGGTCTCTGGGTCATTTCACACTCTCAAGTCAAAACCTTGCATGCCTGTACCGAGGACTCTCTTGGGCTGGGGGCAGTTTGTAAACTTACAGAAAGTAAGTTCCCGCTCGCCTCACAGAGCTTGGAGTTGGGAAAGCCGAAGCTTTGGCTGAAGAAAGAACAGTGGGTGTGGACCAGCCCTCAGATGAGTTGGCACTCCAGCTTCCCCCATGGCTCTCACCTTGTGCCAGATCAGCAGGAAAAGGACAGAGGTCCTCCCCAGCCCACATGCAGGTCTGCCAGGTCGGTGGAAGCAGTACGCTCTCATTCCAGCCCTCTGGGGAGCTCCTACCGCACCTGGCCTCCTTTGCTTATTGAGAGAACAAAGCTCCGGGCCTCTGCCCCGTTATGGTGAGCAGGGAGCACATTTTCTTGCTGCTGCTGGTGGCCGTGCGCTGATAATTGAACCTGAGGATCTGGGTGGTACCTGTTTGAACTACAGCCTTAGTCCCCAGTCCTTTCATCTTGAGGTAGGGCCGGCACTGGCCATGAGCCACATGCTGGTGGATCATAGGAGCTAATGAAAGCCACGGTGCCTGTGCCTCTCCTAATGAACCACTCGGCATGCATCAGGCCAGAGGCGGTGGCTGAGGCCTTTGCGAGCGGGACATGTGGGAGACCCACTGCCTTGTAAAAACCCCACACCCGAAGGCCCACATCAAAATCCAGCAGCAGCTAATTGCACTGTCTGATTTCCTGGTCCCCGTTTCTAGGTTTCATTGCCCCCCCCCATGTTCTAAAATGAAAGGCACAATCCTCTGTCAGCCCATACGGCTGGAATTACACTGGAAAGGCGAGAAGTAGGTAGATAAAGCCTGGGACCTCTGTAGCCCCTCTCAACCCTGTTACCCCCTTTCCCTTTCCCAGGATCTGTGGATCCATTTCCTGTGGCTGAGGGTTGTTTCCATTAGAGTCTGTTCCACCAGAGGGCTTCGCTGTCTTTGTTTCAGGGTCCCCCGAAGCCGGCTGCGTGCTTTCTGGGGGTGATGCTCATCACTCTCATGATGATGCTCATCACTCTAAAACCAAACTCCTAGCACCCCAGCAATGTGTCTCAGGGTTCCACCTCCATGTCACTCTTGGCTCTGAGTTCCACATTGCAGCCCTCAGCCCTCTGCCCCACCCAGGGCCAGGCTGTTCCTTTGTGGCCGCCACGAGGGGCGGCGGGCTTAGCCATTGGTAAAGTGGATGACAGTGACTAGAGAAGGCTATACTTAAGTCATAGACTGGGTCCCTGAAGCCCCACGCAGGCCACTGCATGCTACAATGTATGTCATCCAACCCAGGTTTCCTTCAGGGCAGCGGGGCGCTCTGGCCCATGGGGTGGGCAGATCTCAAGATTCTGACCCGAATGCCTGGAGGGGAGCTTCTCAGGGGCGCGACAAGGGAGTCAAAGCCATGGCTGCCAGCTGACTTCCCTCAGCTTGTATGAGTCTTTGGGTTAGCACATTATCCTAGGATCCTCTGGTTGGGACCAGGGTCACTGTGCAGGCGGGCCACCTGGGCCTGTGAGGAGCTGTTGTATCACGCCTGAGTGTTCATGGAGGGTTTGAGTAGGTCCTTGGCTCTTGGCTAGATGGACTTTGAGTGACACTGGTCTTTTCCCTCACTGTGTGGCTATGACTTGTCTGAAAAGAGAATTTAACTCCCTGTTGTCATTGGGTCACAGCTGCTATTTCTAAGACTTTGAAGTTAGCCCAGCGAGGGAAGACATCAGAAGGTCAGAGAGTGGGCACACCCTGTGGGAACAAGCGGGTCCCAGGCATTGGAGTCCTACAGTCCCCCCCACCCCACCCCCGTCCTCACAGAGCCACGGCGGCATCTTTGCACCCTCTGGCACAGCGCGAAGGGGCTATCCTTGTCCACTGTCTCCGGAGGGTGGAGAGCCTTGGTCCCAGCATTCATGAGCTGATGGCCAGAGGCAGTGCCGGAGTTGGGGCACACGGTGCTAAGGACCAGCTGTGGAAGGAGGAAAGGTACACTGAGGACAGAGGAAAGTGGACTTCACACCGGGTGACCCACTTCTAAACTCTGGTTGTTCGTCTTGAAGGGCGGCTCTTTCCTAGTGCGAGGCCCACATTATGGATGTCCCCTGAAATGTAGGACCCCACCTGTGGCCCGGAAGAAGCATGTCCTGGTTCAATATGGTGGGATGGATACGGACTCTGGGCGTGGGTAGTGTCATGGCGTCTTATCACTGGCTGCAAAGACACCCTGTCTATCTGACTAGCCGGTCCTGAGGTTAGCAGCTCTATTGGCATTGATAGCACATTTATTGTCACCTCTTTCTGAAGAGAGGGATACAGAATGGTCGTGAAGGGATGGCCTAGACAGTTGTGTGTGTGTGTGTGTGTGTGTGTGTGTGTGTGTGTGTGTGTGTCTGTAACATTGTACATGTTTAACTATGTATAACTTGTGTATATGATGTGTATGTGTGATGGTGTACATGTGTATACATTTGCACATTGCTTCTAGGAATACATGTGAGCCCATGTGCACACTACCAGCCTGGTTATACATGGGCAAAGGCACGTGTGAGGTGTGCATTTGTACATTGGTGTGTGTATGTAAACATGTGTTCAAATTCTAATCTATATTCCCAGGGCCTTTAAGACCGCGTGGCTTTATTTTATATTTTGAGATAGGAGCTCACTGTGTAGCTCTGGTTGTCCAGACACTCTCTGTGTAGATTCTGGTTAGCTTTGAACTCAGATATCCACCTGCTCCTGCCTCCCCAGTGCTGGGATTAAAGGTGTGCACCACTATGCCTGGTTGTGTTTTATGTTTATAATTTTAAGAAGTACTAATATTATATCACAAGAAGCTGAGTGACTGGACCCTGGCACTGGGCACGGCGTCCTTTTTGATCCTTTCCCTGCTGACAAATGGTCCCCACTGTCTCTGTGCGTGGTGCTTACTGGGAGTTCTTTGTTTTCTTGCCAGCTACACGGTTACTTGGAAAATGAGCCGCTCACGCTACAGCTGTTCATTGGGACAGCGGATGATCGTCTGCTGCGGCCCCATGCCTTCTACCAGGTCCATCGGATCACGGGGAAAACTGTCTCCACCACCAGCCACGAAGCCATCCTGTCCAACACCAAAGTCCTGGAGATCCCACTGCTCCCAGAAAATAACATGCGGGCCATGTAAGCTGAGTGGGGGCTGCGCGGGGGTGGGAGGGGAGTGGGCTCATACCGCTACCCTGTCCCAGCGCCCTGCGCCTTGCTCTCAGCTCCCAGGCCCCAGACCCAGACCCGAAGGGATCTGCTTCATTCTGGGTTTTCAGTCGCTATGTATGGTGCCACCTACAAGACTGGTCTCGGTCAC